>NC_053171.1:67844626-68167126 GCF_016835505.1 Polypterus senegalus | reverse complement strand
ACCTGCCTGTGTATAAGCAGCCCTTCCACCCCCCCACTCCCGCCCCTTCACCGCCCTGCCCCCCTCTGGAATTCCCACACCAACCTCAGCGGATTCTGATTGGTCAAGCATTGCTGCACTTTTGAGTTTTCCCAGTTCAACAGCAGACCACGTTAAAAAGTGTTCCAAGATCATATAGTCAAATCTTTTAAAATCTAAATTTTATCAGTTTAGCAGATATTTTTAGAATGTGAACACGGAAGAAATTGAATGCCAAATCTACAGTCTTTAGATACAAACTGTGGCTAACAGAAAACTACCATGTGGAATACACCGGGTTCACTCCAGGGGTTATGTCTAGCGAAAAATATTTCTCTCTGTTATTTATTGCAACTTACCAAACAGGAAAATCAATAAATGACTTAGAAATTTAAAATATTCTCAAAATTGGGAAAATACAACATAAACATGACACATTACAATGTGCTTAAGATCAAGTAGCACCAGAAATTCATAACGTAACAGATTAAGAGTAAAACAAAAATGATCACACCAACAGTAAATGCCCTAGTATTCTGTGTTGGTCTCAAAAAGCAGCATAGTGTCTTAGAATGACACATTTTGTATAAGATTGTTTTGTCATGGGAGGGCTTTTCGGGACACCCTACCTGAAATCATTAAATACCCTTTTACTGAATGCACAGATTTATTTCTGTACACTACAGTTATGTTGCATCTCTGTTGCTACTCCTATTTCTCTAACCAGACACAAGCTTTTGGGATTTACAGTCCACGACTCAAGTCCACTAACTTCAGACTTTCACCAAAGTATGGCCATATTGTGGCTTATTTCTTACATCCTTCTTTGACTCAGCTAAGAGAAGAACTTATTTTACTGATTGTCAAGGCACAAATAGAATCAAACGTTGAAAGTTGGTTTAGTAAGTTTTAATTTATAGATGTTATAGTTAGTGTTATAAACCAAAAGCAAAATACAAATGTGGCTTTTCATACCATTTCAATGCAGATCATCCCACAGTTGTGAAAGCAGATGAAGATCAGCAACACATTCGATATTTATATGTTTATTCCAGATGACCCATAATATTAGTAGTTTCACAAGGACACTGGTCAGATTTTTAATTCAGTTCAGCTCTTTGTGGTCACTTTACTTTGTAGCTAGGTCAACATCTCATCTGGTTTATTGTCAGTTTTTTTTTTCTTTGTCAGTCTTCTCTCTGTGTGTTTCTGTCTCACTAGCCAGCACATCAGTTGACTTTCTATTATCCTCTTATTGTCGAGGCTCATAAAACCTGCCTTTTTGACCCCAAGTTTTCTTCCTGAAGGGGAAGCTATACTCAGTGTTGCAAACTCATCCTGCCCCCCTCCAGGAACCCATAAAATCTAAAGTTTTTCTGTCTCCGATATTCTGAGCTCATAAAAGTAAATCATCTCTTCTGACATCACAGACAGCACTGTGCTTCACATCCTGAGTCAGTACTTAACAGAGTCTTCTAAAACACACACCGGGTTAGGGAAACGTCAATCACAGCTGTTCTTATACCCTAAAACAAATAACTCTTTTAATTCTTTTTACTTAAAATATGTGCTTACTTTCTTTAAACTATCTGATACAAATTTCCCTAAACAACATTATAAACATAATGTAACATACAAACATAATAATGCTAGATATTACAAATGCACAACAGCAAAAAAAATATTAACAAGCAACATTTCTGAAGACAATTGAATATTTTTTAATCCCCATTACAATAGTACAGTGCAGTACTTTACACAATAGATAGATAGATGGCACTTTATTTACAGAAGCTCAATAAATCTTATAACAAACAGCAGCAACAAAGAGAAAAATTACAAAAAAAAGAAGAAAAAACATCTTCTGACTTTGCTAAAGATAAAAGCTAATTTTATACTTGTGTGTCGAGCCTACACCATAGCTATGGGCATATGCACACAAGTAAAGTGAATCCATTTCCTGTTTACATTCTTTAGGCTAGAAATCATCTCATTGTCATTGTAGTATTGTGATGAGGTATTACCAACTGTATTTTGTAAATTTTCTGACAAGTCTTTCCTCAATCTGCTCCATTTTTACTAGCAGAAGACAACGGAAATCATTTCAGGAAATAAGTATTTACCGTATGGGCCAATCAGAGTTGTAGGGGTCTGTGTTGACACTACGTGTAGTCACATTTTGAAAAGGTACAGTATGTGTCCAGCTATGCAATAGTTATGGTGTAGGCTCACTACATGAGTATTCATCAATCTTAAGAGAGCAGACCCAATGAGGCAGCATAAAGGTGTATTGCCATATATATGAAGGAAACACATATGTATATATATATATATGGAGGATAATAGCAGAAAGTCATGAGCCTTGACCAAAATAACTCTGAAAGAGTTGTCATTAGGTACACACAAATAATATAAAACCACCTTAAAACTCACAGCCTCCCTTCTTGCCTGCCTGCTAGTTATCTTACAGCTCCTTCCCCTCCTGCTCACTGCTTCCTTTCCACTCTTCACCTTGGACTGTCTTCCTCCTGTCACTCAAATGCTTGCCAAAATCTTCTTCCCAACTGTTTCTGCACTTGGGTTCTGTATGGAAGAGACTTGTATCTTCTTGACAAAATCTGCTTCTGGGTTGATTTGCCTAATTACTTAAGGGTCAGGATTGGCTACAGACCTCCTGAGACATTCACCTAGTACTTGCTGTAGTAGTCCAAGTTATCCCTGCCGTTTTGAACCCCAACACCCATTTTAGGGGCTGTTCCACCCTAGGTCACCTCTTCATAGAGGAGCAATGTATCTGATATGAGTGGTTCCTGTTGCCCTTCACTGGAGTGAGGGAGTACAGACATGTGTCTGCCCCCTACTGATCTTCCTTAACACTTCTGCTCTTCTTTTTAACACTTCTGGGGTACCCGTAGCATCTAAAGTATAAAATTGCTAAAACCCCTACTTAACAGAAGGCCAACAGTGTTAGGTTTTAGACTACTCACCCTCTTTAATCACAACAGTATATGTTCTTGTGCTGTCTGGGAAGCATAACTTTCTTGACTTTGATGGCATCATTTCCTATAAGCCAGGGATCTTCACTCTCAGTCCTAGAGGGCCACAGTGACTACAGGCTTTCGCTCCAACCAGTTTCCTAATTAGAATGCAATACTTATGATAATGAGGCTTGGTATTTTACTGTATGACTGTTAGTGCTATGTATTCATCCAAGACAAATTTTAATTACATTGTAGAATTTCCTTTCTGAGAACATTTTCCATATGTTCACAAATGTTTTGTGGACCAGAATGGACTTGAATTTCTCAGTCCTGCCCTTTTCTTTCTCATTGTCAGGTCTCAAGCAGGGTTCTTCCCCTTTGTGTGTGGTGTTGTAAACTAAGTCCCAAAGCACATATATCCCAATGTGTTCCAGCAGCACTTACAGAAATTGTCCACTAGAAGGGGGTATCTCCATAAAACCCTGACTAGTGATAAGGGCAAGCACTGAATCTTTATGAAATAAAAAGTTTATTTTCACAAACTGTTCTTCAATAACAGTGAAGCTCCATGCAGCACAAGAAGTAAATGGATTGCCCAAAAACACTACATCAATCCAGTATAAACAAAGCAGTAATCCAGAAACATAGTCAAAAGCCAAAAAAAATTGAAATACAATAAATCAAGGAAATCCAAGTAAATTCTTCAGCTCCTAGACACATTCAAAATGAACCACCAGGAACTGTGGAAAACCTTCAGATTTAAAGAGTGGAGGACAGATTTATAGAGTGGTAGGGATTAGCAGGTGGCCCCACCGCTAGGGAGACCACTCACCAAACAAACAGAAAATAGCAAAGGCAACTGATACAAATAGACAAAACCAAAAATCAAGAATTATTTACATAACATAAATCAAAAATGAACAAAAGAGACACAAACATGATTTTGAACCCCAAAACCCTAGCTGAGTCATGACAGCTGGCGTTGAAATTCATGCTTTGTGTCTCTTTTGTTCATTTTTGATTCTTTCATTTATTTTGATTATGTTAATTGTACTTTCTTTGATTTTGAGGATCATTCTTTGTTTTCAATTTTGTGTGTGAGCTTCCTTTGTTATGTTCTGTTTGTTTTATGAATGGACCCTTAAGAGGCAGGGCCACATGTCAGTAACAGCCAGGAACTACCCTCCAATACATCCAGAGGGTCTCCCACTGTTCCTGGAGGTTTATTTCAAATATGCTTAGGAGTGGTGAGATTACTTGTGTTTATTGTGATTTTTATTAATTATTTGGATCTCTGATTTTTCGACTTTACTTTGTTTTTTGATCTTCCTTTTAGAATCTGTTTTAGGATTTGTTTGATTTTAATTGCCATCATGTTCAGGCACTTTTATCTTTGGTATTTGCATTTCATTATTAACTGGACACAGGATCTAATTAAAACTTAAATGCAGGTATTTAAAATTAAAATAGGCATTTAAAGGTTCCGAATCGTAGCAAGTGAATTAACTAAAATGAAGTAAAAAAAAAACATTTTTCCTTTGGTGAGAAATAAATGGGTTCTAATTAGGAAATTGTTTGAAGTGAAAACCTGCAGCCACTGTGACATGTACGAGTGTCCCCACTAAGCTCTTCATTGCCCTTTGCAGGGACTAGCGGCTTCTGCTGATGCTAGCCCAGTGCACCTTCTACCAGGGGATCATATGGACTGATTTATGTTTTGTATTGTGAACCAGCTGTTGCAGCCCCCATTCACACTGGGTCCTCTGTCTCTTTATACATATATACACCACATATGTATAAAAGAAAAGCATAGAGAGAATGACAAGAAGCCATCATTAGTGTACTGTAAAACAGTTGAAATTAGGACTCGGCATTAACGTTGAAGTGCACCATCTATTTGAATCTGTTTTGCAATGTAGTTATAAAATGCATTGATTTTTTCATTCCAACAGATGGCACATCACAAACATTAAAACTGGCTTAATGAATCCCATACCAAATGGCATCTAACAGACTGAGATATAGCAGCAGTACAGATATACAGACACTTGTCCTTTTATTAAGATGGATAAGCTGATTTCTGTCCATCAGTTAGTCTCTGTTGGACAAATTCAGTGTTAAACATTTACAATCAACCATCTGTTAGAATGTATTTTGTAGTGCATGTAGTAATAAAATGCATTGCATTTTTTATTCCAACAGATGGTGTATCAAAACATTAGCACTGCTTTTATGAATTCTGTATCAAATGGCACATAACAGAAACATGGCAACCAGACGAACACACAGATTCACAGATGCACATATTAGACACTTTCTTTTATTAAGGTGAATATTACAGTGTAAATGCAGAAAGCAATATCACTTTATTTATAAATTATTAAAGTGTAGTATCATGTGAATAATGATAAAAAAATTGTTTCTATGCCATCAAGATAATAGACCATAGTAACATTACTGAGTAAGTGACCAGCATTTCTTGGCTAGATCTCCTCTCCGCAAAGCAGGCCTGACTTTCAATTTACAGTCTAGATTTTCATTTCAAAATTTGGTAACATACTGGTAACATTTGGTAATATAACATACTGGTTAAAATGAATATTTTTTTCACTTTATTAATATTTGTTAAAGTTACTTGTCTTTATCACAACCTATTGCTTTCTTGGGGCTTGCTAG
The DNA here is from genome assembly GCF_016835505.1 of Polypterus senegalus. Lineage (NCBI taxonomy): Eukaryota > Metazoa > Chordata > Cladistia > Polypteriformes > Polypteridae > Polypterus > Polypterus senegalus. The sequence goes on along the minus strand of NC_053171.1, from coordinate 68,161,451 downwards.
TATTCACATTAAATGTGCTTTGCCAACTTCATACTCTTAATAAGTGACAACCAAGAAAGGGAATTTTGCCTGCATAATCAGTGACTGGCAAACACAGACCATGATGGTTTCACCTCAATGAGAACCGGAATGGAGCTGTAGCATATCAGAGCAGGCTGTTAGCTAGTAGAATATATTACTACAGAGTAAAAATTAAGAAAGCAAACTTTATGTTGATTGAAATCAGTTAGTATTTCTTTGTATAGTACCCTTCTGATCAAAGCTCTTGGGACAACTACTGAGGAGTTTGTGCACAAAAGAAGCCAAGACTTGACCAATCAGTCCACACTAAGTCATTAACTGCTTGAGCGCCGCCCCAGTGTCTATGCTGTCTTCCTTTTCTCCTCCCACTAACCCTTCCTAATCTTGCTCTTACCCCCCCAGGCATCGCTCTATTAACCTCTTCCTCTGTGGTTATCAGAGGTTTTGGATAGAGACAGAGGAGTACTCATTTGAGGAGAGCCTAGTTCAGGATCTGGCAGTAAGTACAGTACAGTCCTGGCCTCTCTGTGCTTTGCTGCAGACCGCAGCACCAGCTGCTGTACGCTTTGCAAGCACAATTACTGCCAACCCGTCGACTGGATGTAAGGGTGATCTTGCAGATATGTACTGGGTTCTGCTTAATTCTGGACTTAATTCCAGTCTTTCTTCAGAGCCTGACTCCCATTGTGTATATGTTTTGTGATGTCTTTTAAAAAGTTATTTTACTGTTTGCTTGAGTATGAACTCCACAAAGACTTGAAACTGCCTTGTTGATTTCGGGCTCTGTATGGAGGGTTATTGTTCCATTGGATTGGAAGTGGAATGCATGGGGTTTGAATTCTTCTTCTCATTGAGCTGACGCCAAAAAACCTGGCTCTTAGATATGAAATGGGCTGGATGGAGCTACCAGCAAATTGTTCATGTTCTACTGTGTTGGGTCGCACATTCTGGCTGGATGAGTTTTGGAAGGTGAGTGGGCTCATCTGACAGTCCCAAAATGCATCAGGAGAAAAATACATGCAGATAATCCAAGGCATACAATACAGTGTATAACTCCACTCTTACGTTAGTTACTTGCCAAAGACAAACCTTTAAAATTAAAAGAAAAAGACAAGAACAGAAAAAGATTGATTCATATTTATTGAAATCATTTTTCGGAGAGCCTATAAACCGGGTTGAGTAGTTGGGGAGGTAAGCCAAAGCCATGTTGTATAATGAAGAACTGTAAGTATCACTGTACATTAGGGTGGTCCAAAATAAGAAACCTAAGTTTTATTTTTTTATTAGAATTATAACAAATGCACAAATTTTTAATGAAAATAAAAAACATTTTGAGGTCACTTCATTTGGCAGTTTTTATGTCCTCTGAAATGAACAGTAAACAACTGTTCCACACTTGCCAGTCTACAACATTAGACCAGTCAAAGAGTAAACTGTTTCTGTTCCTCGTTGTTTGTACATTTCAATGAGACATATTCCTCTTTTACGTGCATTATTCACAAGCATCAAACATGCTGATAGTTCACAAAAGTAGTTGAAGATTGGATCATCTTTACACTGTTCTGGTGGTTTCTTGAGAAACGACTGAGAACTTTCTTTGCCATAACAGCATCAAAGAAGGATGTTTTTCTTTCTGTTAGCAGATCCTCCAACTTCAGCTGCTCGGCTTCATTTGTCCACTTAAGACATCTAGGAATGTTTGGTAACTGTGGCTGCTGCAGGCTTTACACCATCATTTCCTTTGATTCTGCTGAGAATCCAAAAGGGCAAAGGCTATAAAATATTCAGACAAAAAAAAACACAGAGGTGCCTTGAAACTGTTGCATACTAGCAATAACCTGGTTTGAGTAAGTACTGATAACAATTCAATGTCATTGAGAGGAGCTCTGATTGCAATGGTGTGTTGTTCCACTGTCTGACCCAAATAAGACTGACAAACCGAGAAAATCTGCGATGACCTTGGATTCACATGCAGTCATCCTGAACTGAGCCTTATAAAGGAAGACTTTCAATCCATAAATACCTTTCTCCCTCCACCCGGTGTGATATGTTGGACCTGGAGCTCAAAATGGTTCACTGCCTTTGTGTATACCAACCAAAAAACGAGAGACTAACATAGAAGTTCCTGATAATCGTCCCTTGGATGCTGGGCTTCAAGAGTACTTGGTAAGCAGTCAAGCATTTCATGTCGCAGTTTTCACATCACTGGGTCCTCAAACAGGTCATCAGTAATGGAATGTATAGTAATAGAATATTCTCAGTGTTCTTTTTTTATATTGTTTACTAATCACATAGGCAATTAAGAATCCCATGCATACGTAGTAACAACACAAATAAAAAATGGAGTGACCTCCAAATGTTTCACAAATGGTGCCGAAATTTCACAGGTAGGTAAGTTATCCGTAATGGATCAAAATATGCTTAGTGTAGACATGACTCTACAAAGATCAGCTCTTTGCTTTGGTTTACGGACCTCCCTACTGTGCATCCATTACAAATGTAATAGTTCTCTAAATTCAACTTATTTGCTTACTATGCCTGTCCATTGTTTTTGCTGCCTCACAATTCTAGGAGATGGTGTTCTAAAACTGGGCCCAGCCACCATCCTTGTTAGGACTGCACATTCTTTCTATGTCTGTGTGAGTCTTTCTCTAGGGACCCAAGTTTTCACTCTCACACCTGTAAAGGTATGCCCTGTGTGAGTGTTAATGTTAATTAATGTGTGTGCCACAATGTGATAAAATATAAGCTATAAGATGTCCTAGTGCAATGCCGGTTGGAGCCCTTAGTGGGGTGGACAGAAGTCGCCTTTCATTGTCCATAGCGGGAAGTCAGTATTATTAGACTTTGATGACCTTTTGGGTGGGTCTCCCTTGGCGCCTGGAGTACTCACCTCTTCAGTAGTGCCCTTTGCTATTATACCACAGTCATTAAGGAGCGCGCACCCCTTGGTGTGAAGCATATTCCATTTTACTTACGTGAAAGGCATCCCGTGAGTAACATTGCCCACTCAGCATTATCAAAGCTCAATGACTGGGGGTGGGAGGGGTTCCCCTTAGTGTCTGGACTGCACACCTTTAACTTTCATAAATTGCACCCCTTATATGACTGGATTCACTGGCTCTGACCTAGTGTTTGGCTCTGCTGCCTCACATTTCAAAGAGACATTTGCACATTCTACCTATGTCTGTGTAGATTTTGCTCTGAGTATGCCAGTTTTCATATCTCCTAAAGATGTGCAGGTTAGGTAAATTGTCACTTGTACTTTAGCATTTGTATAAGTGAGTGGGTTTGTATGTGAACTGCTACACTGCTCTGTTCAGGGTTGGCTTTTTTCTTGCACCCAGCAGTGACAGGATAGACTTCAACTCTTTGTGACCCTGATTTGGAAATGTAACCTTAGGAGAGTGATCAACTAATTGAACATATAGTTTTGATTTTTTAATAATAGAGCCAGTACTGTTTGTGACACCAAAATGATTATTTAAATTGTTTGGTTGGACCCTACTTAAGGTTTCAGTTTCAGAAGGGATATTCCAGAAAATGGAGAACTACAGGGCAAAACCTAGTAGTCACTCATAGATCAGCAAGTTGTTTAGGAAGCTATTTTGACCGCTGGGTTGTGGTGCCCTCTGTTTACAAAAATGACCACAAATCCTCCCAGTTTGTGTGTGCTTTAGGTGTCTTTGGGAATGTCCTACCTTAGACCTTACACTTGCAAAAATAGGAATTTGGTAATCTGTTTGATTTTATATGGAGTACATGAGATTTTGGCAGAGAAAACATTGTTAGCTTTTTCAGTTTTTGGAAAATTTCAGCATGGCGAAAACATAATTGGGTTATTGAGTACTATTTTGTACCTTGCCCTCTAATATTCATTCATCTATCCTCCTGCCTTCGTTATCTGGAGGGAGTACTAGGAAATCAGTAGATTAATTTGTTAACATTTTAACTACAATGAAATGCAATACATATGTAGGTGGGCTGTTTAATACTGGCACCGTTTTATCTTGTTATTTTTAAAAACATGTTGACCAAATGATCGGTTGCTTTTTTCCTATGGCACACCATTTTCTTATCAGTTTAATATGCAATATAAAAGCATATTGTGTTTTAATTCATATCCAAAAATCACATGTCATAACTAAAAGGAAAACAAACGTATTGAATCTTGCTTAATGGCTTCTCCAAGAGTATTTCATTTCATTTAGGACCACACATTAATCGTGCCAAAACTGAATACTCAAAAGTTTAATTTAAGCAGTGCGTTTACAGTTTTGAAGTGTGGGTTGTTAGCAGTTTTAACTAATTACTGAATATAGTGAAACATTTGTTAGCATCATCGAGCTTGGTTTCTTTGTTTCTTTTTATTTATACCTTCTGTGATAACCAGATTTTTTGTTTTCCCCTTCTTTCTATATGGAAGAGGGTAAAATCGTGATTTACTTTGCTGGCTTCCACCCGCTGAATGAGATGAGAGCTTTATCAATTCCCTGTTACCCCAACTGTTTAGATGCCTTTTCCCTCAACTTTTGATGTGGATTGGTCATTTGATTACATTCACTTTTGGCATGATTAATGTGTGCTCTTGAATCGAAATGCAGTACACTCAGAGAAACTGCTAAGCGAAATGCTTTGCTTTCAGTTGTGACATGCGATCTCTGGACATGAATAGGATGTTCTGTTGCATTTTAAACCAACCCAAAAATTGTTCATTTGATTGATTGTGTTTTTAATTATGACATGACAAAACAGTTCCAAAATTAGATGCACCATGTACATATGCATTACTTTTAAATGTGGTTAACATGTTGGGTTGTATTTAATTTTGGCATGAGTAATCGTCCATAGCTTACAATCTGGTGTTTATTTGAATGAAATACTAGTACATTCATTTTTCAGTTATTGTGTCTTTCTAGTTTATGATGGCTACAGTCTATTTTTCTTTCCTTCTTTCTGTATTCTTTATAAAAAAAAGTTTCACTATCCTTAGGTCAAAGGTGACATTTATTGTGTGGCACATTGTTCTTGTGTAGATCAAGGCAATATTCTGTATTTGCAACTCAATGAAAGCTAGAGTCAAGGATACATTAGACGAAAAAGTGTTGGTAGTTCTGAATTTGTTTTCTGTTGATCTGATTTTTCATCTTGAGTGAGATATTTTTAGCAGGGAAAAATCGCATGTCAGAACATTGACATGGGCTGTTATATCCATCCATCCCATGCTGCACTCCTCTCATATCCCTTTGAAATGTTCCATTAGCAACTCCTAAGGATATGTGCATGTATGCTTTATGAAAGCTGGAGAAAAAAATTTATGGTAGAAGCTGATCTGATTTTCATGATGTCATCCTGCATTAACCTGGCCATTTTCTTGGAGGTACAACTGGGCAACAAGTGTGTGGCATTCAAAAACTCTTTTGTGTGAACCTCTGCATGTGCTTGTTTTTATTTCTGCATGCAACACTGTTTTGATAAGGCAAAATGTTTGATCATGCTTGACTCTGTACGAGTGTCTTGCTTAAGGTAATAGTTCATGTACTTCAGGTCAAGCACACACTACCATCTAGTTAGAAAGGCCTCCTGCTCTACAGACTTCACCCCTGGGTGAAGTGTACTTCTCTTTGGTGCTTTCTTCTCAACTCCCATACTGCTTACATTGTAGTTAAATTCATCATGTTCAGTGTTTTGAAGCTATTAAAAATGTTTGAACAGTCCCACTGTTTGTCTGCCCCACTCTTTTGAAACACCTGCTGGTGTACCACAGAACTAAAATTTAGCGATGTGATCATTAAATAAAACTAACAAGAAACAATTTTTTTGTTTGACTGGCCCAGCAATAACAGTTGTACAAATTGGTGGGTTTCAGAAGCATTGGGAGTGTTGCCCATTAGAATATCCAGCACAGCCAAATATAAATGCTGTATCTTGTCTTTGGCAACCTGTTTATATTGTCTGCAAACATAGATTGTTAAGTCACACATATTGACAGCCTGCAGTTTTTATGCCTTTTTAAAGTTTATTTTTTCTAAATAATATCTACATTTGCTCTTTATATTTTCAAAACCATAAAATATAACATGCCGGTTATTTCAGGTAATATGTTGTAAAAGATGTGTAGACAGTGATTATAATTACAGTAACTCCACCATTGTGAAGGGCAGAAGACCATAAGATACCCAGGTGGGACTTACTCTGTCAGTTGAACTATCCATCAATAGGATGCAACTTGCTCCAATACTGTGTGTATAACCTTGGAGGTAGCTACGTCTGGGACGCTATTGTAAGTCTGGATCAAGCGAAAACATACCTGAAGTTCCCCATAATGTTATCTCATACTTGTCTCCCAGACTTCCATTTTGATAGACAGACGTTGAGAGATTGCTTGAATCATTAACAGACAGATTGCAGGAACATCTGTGTCTGCTAAGGGGAGTTCTCACCTTATCCTGTCTCTGGACATCCCCCAAAATTTTGAAAGGGCCTACTTGACTATTCACCAGTTGAGCTTAGAGCCAGGAAAAGATTTGGTAAGAGCAGGAAGAAGACTGTCCAGAAATGCGAGAAAAGTAGATGGAGTGAACAGGGGATGAATAAAAGAACAGCAAGGTATGCAAAAGGCCCTGACCTCCTACCTTGTGAGTCACAGAGTGACTTTTGTTTAGATGGTCTCAGATGCCTGTTGGCTTTATTGCATTTAGATTTATTTACATGTATTTGCTTAGCAAACACTTTCATCCAAAGTTACTTATAAAAGAGGTCAATATAATCAAGTAAACATTAGTCTGGGGGACTTAAAACAAGTGTTACAGAACTAAGAGTACAAAGTTTATCATCACAAGTGAAGACCTTTAAATCTAACAGAATGCTAAATTAGCATTTAGTATCTTTCCATAGTTTTATGAACCTATCAAGGCCATTTTCAATTAGACAATTACTATTTTATCAATATCATTTTTGTGCACTTATCCCCCAAATTATATATCCTCTTGTTTATCATCGTCCCTTTTTTTATACATATTTATTTGGCTTCCTTAACTTTAATGTGGGCTTTGCGTCTGCTGGGAAGGGCTCTCAAGCTGCATTATCTATGTTGCGCTGTTTAAAACTAGAATCCCTGAAGCCTACGAAAAAACTTGTAATCACGGGCCACCTTAAATTCCTTCACACCTCTCTGTCTGTGTCTTTTGTTTTGCAAATGTGTCGATCAGCACAAGCAGCAAGCAGCCTGGTATCCCATCATCCACCCATCCATCCCCCAACCCCCACCAACGGAGCTGGGTCTGTCGCAAAATTCCCAGAGCTCAGGTCTCTTTATCTGGGAGTGAGGTGCCTGGAGTTGTATAGGGAAATTGTAATATTTTGTTACTTGGAATACATACATTTCATGTGTGTTCTGTGTCTACAACGATCTGTGTAAGTATAGAATGACAGGATCTGCTGAACACATAGCTAAAGCAGAAATTTTTTCCATGTTATTCTAATAATGACATGAAGTGTATAATGTGTGACTTTAGTCCAGATATCAAATTAACATGTGTGTTTTTATTCAAGAATATAACCAAAGAAAAAAAACATCATTCGATTTTCATGTTGCTATCAATGAGTTTAAAACAAAAGCTCAAATGTCAAGTGACAGGTAGTTGATGTGTATTCTTTAACGGTGCAGAGGTAAGAACTGCTGCCTTATAACCCAAAGGTTCCGGGTTTGAGGCCAGGTGCTCCGGGTTTTGAGTAGTGAGCTGCTATTATTGCTACAATGGTATTACTCTAATTATTGATCTTGTCTTTACTGCATTTTCAGTATCATGCACCATAATGCAGAGTACAGGCATGATCGAAAAAGAAACCATTTGTGGTAGCGTTTTCAAATAGTGACATTTTCATGTATGAATGTGTGTGTGCGTGCACGAAAGAGGCAGAGACAGATTCGATCTCATTCAAGTGACAACAAGATACCAAGAAGACATGATTCACCAGCATTTGTGTGTCTGCTTATATCCCTTCAGCGATATCTTTTACAAGTAGCAAAACTTTACAGTGGCTGTTACAGACTGAAATCAAAGGCTTCTTCTTTTTGGGCGCATACACCGTCAGCACAGCACTGCCAGATCTAAACACTAGTATGGAGAGTTGCTTGCATACTAAAATGACTATAGCTGCGGGTGGAAGTCCCATTTTACTTGTGGTGCAGAGTTATGTTGCAGTACAGCAGTCTATTAGCCAGCAAAAGTGCTGTGAAGAAGCTGTCTGTTGTTACAGTTCTGCCTTTGTCCAGAAACGGCTCCATAAGCTTTATGACCACAGACTCAGAAAGTCTTTGCCCTGGGTTGTAACTCAAAACATACTGTAGTTCTCAACAAAACGTTGCCATTTGTTTGAGATTACAGCAAATCTGTCGTTTTTCACACGTTTTTCAAGGGTGCCTTTGTTGTCAAAGTGTAAATGCTGCAATGTAATCTGATGGCAGTCAAGGGACATCGTATCTTTGATTGCTGATACAACAAATAGTTCTGAGCAGGCATCAAACATGGCAGCAACTGTGGTCATCGCTGCTCTTGTGAAAAGAATGGAGATAAATGCCATCAATTCAGAGAGGAAGAGGCAAGTTTGTTGTACCACGTGAATGTCACTGACAGAATAAAACTGAATAATAAAAAAACAGGCAATAACTTTTACCAGTAGCCAAATTTACACAGGGTGTTACAGACTCAAATTAAATTCAAGTTTTTATATCTGTCACCTCACTGCCAGATAAGGAGACTTGAGCTCTGAGAATTTTGAAATGGACTCAGCTCCATCACTGGGGGAGACAGGATAGCAGACTGCTTGTGCTGATTAACACATTTGTAAAACAAATGGAGAGGTGGGAAGGAATTTGAGGTGGCCCAGGATTATGAGTTTTTTCGTAGGCTTCAGAGATTCTAGTGTTAAGGGAAAGCCATCCATCTTTCCTTAAGAAATTTCTCAGGTCACTGTGTTGAACCTCAGGCAGTTCATTGCTTGTATGCTTTAAGTGCAGATATACAGTCATATGAAAAAGTTTGGGAACCCCTCTCAGCCTGCATAATAATTTACTCTACTTTCAACAAAAAAGATAACAATGGTATGTCTTTCATTTCCTAGGAACATCTGAGTACTGGGGTGTTTTCCGAACAAAGATTTTTAGTGAAGCAGTATTTAGTTGTATGAAATTAAATCAAAGTTAAAAAACTGGCTGTGCAATAATTTGGGTCCCCTTGTAATATTGCTGATTTGAATGCATGTAACTGCTCAATGCTGATTACTTGCATCACCAAATTGGTTGGATTAGCTTTTTAGGCCTTGAACTTCATGGACAGGTGTGTCCAATCATGCGAAAAGGTATTTAAGGTGGTCAATTGCAAATTGTGCTTCCCTTAAACTCTACTCTGAAGAGTGACAGCATGAGATCCTCAAAACAACTCTCAAAAGATCTGAAAACAAAGATTGTTCAGTATCATGGTTTAGGGGAAGGCTACAAAAAGCTATCTCAGAGGTTGAAACTGTCAGTTTCAACTGTAAGGAATGGAATCAGGAAGTGGAAGGCCACAGGCACAGTTGCTGTTAAACCCAGCAGGTCTGGCAGGCCAAGAAAAATACAGGAGCAGCATATGAGCAGGATTGTGAGAATGGATACAGACAACCCACAGATCACCTCCAAAGACCTGCAAGAACATCTTGCTGCATATGATGTATCTGTATCTGTTCTACAAGTCAGCGCAGTTTGCACACAGAGCATTTATATGGCAGGGTGATGAGAAAGAAGCCCTTTCTGCACTAACGCCACAAACAGAGCTGCTTGTTGTATGCAAATGCTCATTTAGACGAGCCAGATTCATTTTGGAACAAAGTGCTTTGGACTGATGAGACAAAAATTGAGTTATTTGGTCATGACAAAAAAGCGCTTTGACTGCTGAAATACTACCGTTTCCATAAGGCATGTCATATATTAAAAGGAAGTTGCTACTTTGAAAGCTCAGCCAATGATAAACAAAAATCCAAAGAATTAAGAGGGGTTCCCAAACTTTTCGTATGACTGTAAAAACATTAAAATATTTCCTGTACCTTTGCTAAAGCACCACAGTGCCAGTAGCTGCAGTAAAATTGTAATGGTGCTGATGTGCAGTGCTTGTGATTGATTACTACTTTAAGCATTGGAGTTAATGGATGATCCTTTTACTCTGGAACACCTTTGTCTTATAAGGAAGTCACTTAAGCTGATCTGGAAGAAAGCCATGACAGTAATATATACAAAAATACGTATATGTACCATATATAATTTTTCCTTTTTGAAAACCATTTAGAAGACAACAGTTTGGTATGGCTGTCTTGTGGAATTTCCAGTTTTTTGTTAAAAAAGTTTATGAAAATTTGATGTGCATGGCCGTTATGTTTAGTTTTTATGTCTAATTTTTACATTAAATCCAATTTTTTTTAAATAATTGTAACTTGTGAGTGTGAGTGATTAATGGATTTTATTTTAATGTAACAAATTTCTTACCTCCTATTCTGAAATCTATGTTTGCTGACACTTACGTCACACTAGGTGGCCTTTGTTTGTGGCATGCTTTGTGCTTGTGCTTGGGATTCTCTCCATTGCTTTGATGTGAAGTGACTTATGAAGCCCTAATTCTTAAGTACTTGTGGTGTATTGTAAAATAATAATTAAGATAATTATTTGGCAAAACATATGAATTCCTCTATTTCAGTTAAAAGTTTTACTTTGAGATAGTGTTGTTTTATATACACTTAACTCTTAATGAAAATTTTTAATTTAAAGCACCAAGGAATACAACACTTACAGAAAAAGAAATGTTCATAAGCAGAACTGTAGGTGTCACTTTTGCTTTTTTTTCTCTGTTTGCTTGCTTTTGGTTGATATATTGAAAAAATAATGGCCTATATTGAATGTTTCTGTTCATCAGCTGTTATTTCTTTGCTGATGCTTGTTGGAATTTGTGCAGAAACCACAGAAGAAGGTCGAGGAGGAGGAAGAAGAAGAAATTACTAAGCAACCTGATCCCCTGCACCAACTCATTCTCCATTTCAGTCGCAACGCACTTACAGAGAGAAGGTAAGCATGAAAGAAAGCCTTCCAGCACAACAAGAGCAACTTTTTATTTACAAAAGCACACTTCTATAAAGTTGCATTTTCAAATCCAGCATTTCCATTTGAAATGTATATTCCTAATAGCACCTCTCCCTAAAGACAATGGGCCTCATGTATAACGACATGCATAGAATTCACACTAGATCATTGCATACGGACAAAACTGGAAACGTGTATACACAAAAATATCTGTATGCATAAAACTGCGTACGCCAAGTTCCACGCACTTCCTCTTTACAAACCCCAATGAACGTGAAATGTAAGCCCTACCCTGACTCCTCCCAGAAGTTTGCATATTTGAATATGAAAATCAATGTACATAGCCCCCTTACATTCCGTGCTTTGTTAAATGACAATTGAAAAAGCTTGTGGAAAAAAGAAGAGTTTCAGCGAATGTGAAATGGAGGTAAGGAAAAACATGCACCACAGACAATATGTAACAGCACTCTGTATGATTTTTTCTTCCTGATGAGGTTTCCATTGAGGGATAAAGTGAGTTTGAAAATGGACAGATATTAGGGCTGCGAAGTGATCAAGTATCGAGACCATTTATCAGTGTTACTATTATGAAACCATTACTTTTACTTTCTCCCTCTGGTCTATTTAATTGCGCAACACAATGGAATTGAGAAGTCTTTGGTTTTTCTAGGTCCTGTTCACACCTATAACATTACCATTTATGATCTTTATTGGAGGCTGCATAATTGTTGCCTTTTGAAAAACCTGTCATCATTCAGATTATTATTAGACACTATGTAACCAGCAATAAAGTTTATACTTGCAAATTTAAAAATACAGTTGGACACCTGTATCCACTGGTTCTGCATTCTGCAGACTCAACCAACCTCAGACTGAAAATATAAAAAAAAAATCCAGAAATGTATAAAACAGAGGACTTCAACCTGTCATGTGCCTAGCAAAGTGATCTGTAGTCATACCCTGCTGTAGCTGCCCACCATAGGAGTTGAGTAAAATGACGCATAGAATTAAATATACAGCTTCTATGTGGCAACCAATTGTCGAACCACCACACTGCACTTCAAGCGACTAGCTTAGCCCACAGTTCCTTTTTTCTATTCTGCAGATCAATCAACTACATTCTCCGGCAATCACCTCCTGTATAAAAGGAAAACTCTTTGACCAGGTTTATACTTCACGCGACGCATGCTGCAGCAGATGCTCCTGCTACGCAAGCGTTGTACGTTGTACTGTTTATACTTGCGCACGTACTTTATGTAAATCTGGAGGAATCCTCCAGGTGGCAGTGCAAGATATTATCACGGTGAGAACAGGTTTGGCTTTGCTGTGTTGTGAATTGCCTGAAATAGCCATTAAATTCCGATGACACCTTACCGTAATATCTCTAAAAAGGATGTTTAATGAGTAAATCCATCAGTCCAGAGATTTGTCCATTTCAGCTAGCATTGGGCACGAGGCAGAAACAATCCCTGGATGAGGCATCAGCTCATCGCAAGGTTAATACAAGCACTCACATACACTAGCGTCATTTTAGTGTAACCAAATTTGCATATTTTTCTAAGGAAACCGGAGCACACTGAGGAAACCCAGCAGGAAAACATGTAAATTCCAGGCAGGGAATATCAGCGATGTGACTCCCTGCAAGACAGCAGCGCTAATGCTCCACTACCGTGTCACCCCGATGTGTGTAATTATTGACAGTATTCATTATTTAAATGAAATTAACGACTTATATGTAAAATGTAACATACATACTTTAATGCATTTCATCATGAAAGTGATATCTATACTAATAAAAGGCAAAGCCTTCACTGACTCACTCACTCACTCACTCACTGACTGACTCATCACTAATTCTCCAACTTCCCGTGTGGGTGGAAGGCTGAAATATGGCAGGTTCATTCCTTACAGCTTCCTTACAAAAGTTGGGCAGGTTTCATTTCGAAATTCTACGCGTAATGGTCATAACTGGAAACTGTTTTTCTCCATTTACTGTAATGGAGTTGAGCTCGAAAGCCGTGGGGGGCGGAGTTTCGTGTGACATCATCACTCCTCCCACGTAATCACGCAGTACGTAGAAAACCAGGAAGAGCGCCAAAAAGCGCTGAAGAAAACATGCATTATATAATTGAGAAGGCAGCAAAACAAGAAGCGAGCGAGTGACATATACAACCATATTCATGAGTGCTGCTACTTCGGAAACAAAGCCCGGTGTAAACCTAAAGTTTAAATTAAGTTCATAGACAGGCTGCCGCTGGCGTTTGTAATTTAGTGCCTGCCCATATAAGGCCGTCCGTCAGCGGCAATCCAATAGAAACACTGCCGCTAAATATTCACGGGTGAAGGACTGTGCTTATGCAGAGGAAGATGAGATGGTCAGGGTGGTGTTTGGCACAAACTCAGCGAAACTGCAAGAGAAAGTTTTAAGTCCCGGGTCTTAGCTAACATTAAATACAACCGTGGACATAGCACGACATGGCACCAGCACAACTGGGAAATTGCGATGCATGTACACCGAGCGGCTCACGTGAACTGAAGCAGTGCACAGACAAAAAGCAACAGTTCCAAAGAGCGCTGAACAAAAACCGAATTACACAATTGAGAAGGCAGCAAAAAAATATGAAGCGTCTGATACTTACAAGCATATTCATAAGTCCAGCTACCGCGGAAACAAAGCACACGGTGGAAAAAGTCAATGTCCTGCTAAAGGAAGACATTGTAAAAAAAAACCTGTGCATGCAGTGTGTCACATCTAAGATAAAGAAAAAGACGAGCTGTTTATTGATGCAGTAAGAAACGAATCGATGAATGAAACCTGTTATCTTTACAACGATTGACAAACACGGAATGTAACTTGAACACAACACATCCTACAAATACGAACCTGATTGAAAGAAATAATGATAATCAAATCCTTGATGACAGCAACACTCATAACACTCACAAAACAATTACTGTATATTGACAATCCTGTTACGTTATTTTTAAAATGTTCCCTTTTCTTTTTCATAACTTCTTTAACACACTACTTCTCCGCTGCGATACACAGGTATATATATATATATATATATACCCTGATCTACATACTCTCAAATAGACAAGCCACACGCCGTGGCACAATTGTAAATTGCCGACATCCGAGGTTCGATTCCCAAGAGGGGATGCACTGAGTATGTACGCTTCCCGATTCATTTTACCCTCGCATCCCCTTGGTTTGGGACGTATGAAAAAATATGTGGTTAACGCAGAATCATGTTACATTATTTTTAAAATGTTTCCTTTTCTTAGCACAAGCACAACTGAGAAGCTTCGATGCATGTACTCCATAACGCGTTAAAAAAAATAACGCATTTAATCACACTTTCAATTCCAAGCAAAGGTGAATTTTTGTCAATGCATGATTTCCTGGTATATCGATTACATTGATGCACACATCAGAGCTACAAAAATGTTAGAGTCGGAATAAAGCGCGTTCCTACGACTGATCGGAGGAAAATTTCATTTCAAAAGACTACCCGACGGAAGCCTTGATAAAAGCATGGTTTTGTGACCACTGAAAAGCAAGCAAAATTAGATGCATTACAGAAGGCGGACTTTGTGGCTCTTACTGGGGATCATTGGACTTCCGTGACCGTTAGTAATTCTAATTACATCTAATTACAAAATGTTCAATGATCACACTGTTTTAGCCTAATGTACAAAATAATTTTGGCTAAGGTTACTCAGAGTTTAAAGATTAAGCTGGTCAAATTACCTTTTATGTTTCTGACTTATATTTTTAAGAAGAAAAACTGCACTTTATGTTGAAATTTTGGTTATTATTATTTAAAGACAATACCATTCTGAAAATGTACTTAAAGTAATCAAAATACCACTTTATTTTTGAGTCTGCCCAATTTTAGCCAGGGATGATATTTTTGTTTCTGTTTTGAATTGAAATGCAGTTTAAAAGCTTTTTTTTTTTCAGAAATTAAAAGAGCTTGAGTTTACAATATCCATGTCCATGTCTATTATTTGATTCTGTCGCCCACTAAAACCCTTTTTAAATTAAAAAAAAAAAATTGCGATTTGGGGCAAATTTTCATGTGTGATTACTTATGATTAATCAAGATTAATTATTACACAGCCTCTAATTAATTAGATTAATTTTTTTAATCGAGTCCCACCCCTAATATATATATGTAGATATATATATATGTAGATTTGTATATATATATGTGTGTATATACATATATACATATAGATATAGATATATATATATGGATAGATATAGATATGACAACAACACTCATATCAATGACAAAACAATTACATTAACCATCATGTTACATTATTTTTAAAAATTTTCCTTTTCTTTTTCATAACTTCATTAACATACTACTTCTCCGCTGCGAAGCGCAGGTATTCTACTACTCAAGTATAAATCTAAGGATTCTAAATGTGCTAAGAGTTGGTATATCATAAATGTAATGTGTTCTGTGTGGTGATCTATTGCTGTTTGCCGCTGCTGTCAGGACCGGAGGAAGTAAAAAAAAAAAAAAAAAGACGGCACAGAAGACGGTATGTGAGACTTTTAAAATGTATTGCGTCATTACGATCGGGAATATGCAACGCTTGAATATAAAAGCACCACGAATGCATCTGCATGTCGGCATTTTGCTTCACCACATTGAACCATTCATCAAACATCGAAGCGAACACACCGATCTTGTTGGATCCGCAAAGCAGCTTTCTGTCACATGTAGATAGTAACCAGAGACTCTGACGTCACAGTCCAACTTTTAGCACACTGCGCGACCCCCCCCCCTCCACACACACACTTTTTGCTGGTACTGCAACTCGCGCATGCGTTGCATTAATTTCTGAGGACCTGCTCAGAGGACGCATCAAATGAATGCTGGGAACACGTGGCAGCCATGATGTGGGCGCGTACGTGTTCTGAGCGTGAAGTATAAACGAGCCCTTTTTCGTTCACCTATCCTACTTCAGCTTCTGAGTGTTACTAATTGCCAATTTAGGAGACGGCTTACATCTTTACACTTCCTGCAGTAATGCAGCTCACCAACATAACCTAAAAGTCATACACATATTCTGGAACACAAAGACACGACTTCTTAATCCAGTTAAATTGAGCCTGTCCATCAGCCTGCAGAGGCCTGGCCAATGCACCAGGTTTACATTTAGGTAAAGTTATAATGTACTGAAATCGTTATTTCCTAAACATGCAGTAAAGCAACTATTTGCATAGCATTTACATTGTATTAGGTATAAGTAATCAAGAGATCATTTATAGCATGCAGGAGGATGTGCCTAGATTATGTGAAAATAATACGCCATTATATATAATGGACTCGAGCATCAATTGGGGAACCTAGAAACAATCCCTCATGGATAAAGAGGTCTAACTGTATTGTAAGAGTAAGTATCACTGAGTTCAGTGACATCATTAACCCTGTGCTAATACAAACATGACACAATCATTTTTTGCCTGCACTACATCATACAGGTCAACATGTTCCAAGTGGCATATTCACAGAACTGGGGGCAGCACCACAGTGCCGTAATTAGACCACAGCAAATAGTGCATGGAGGAGGAATTGGCAAACATGAAGATGATCTAATAACTGACAGTCTAAATATACAGGGTGGTCCAGATCTAATTATGTAGATCCAGATCGTCTGGATGACTTTGATTTATGCGGGGACGATTCTAGTTCGGCACAAAGACGATTCTTCATGTTGTCAGTTCGCACACTTCTCAATGGTCCGGGATTTTTCTGGTGATTTTTCTATGTAATAAACTTAAGTTATAGTGTAATGAAAATTGCATAATTAGATCTGGACCACCCTATACTAGACATAAGGCACAGTTTTCCTAAGCTGGTCTTAGGACTGGCTGTCCCTATTTACACTTAAAATGGATATATGAAGGTAGTGTTTTTTAAATATAGCACTATTAAGGGTACTTTAATACTATACCACTTAATTTGACACTGGTGATTTTGCTGTGTACAAAGACAAAACACAGCACAAATTGCTGCACCAATTGTTCTTCCTACAAACATTTAATTCAGAAGAGCTAATGGCATCTTTTCCTGATGAGTCATCGCAGCAGACCTGGCATTTTGTGTACAGGTCAAATTACTTTAGAATGAACTCTCTTTTAACAAAATCTGTGTTATGGTGCTGTTTTTTGTAACTAAAGGGTTTTCCAACTTGCCAACTGCCCAATGTGTAATAATGATGACTGCTGCATTCTGTCTACAATGAGAGGAAAACCCTAGAGTTAAATTTCGGTTTCAACCGGCACTGGTGGCATCTTAATGCTACTGATGTTGGCAAAAACAAAAATGGTGTTGCGAGGCTGCAGTTCACATAGTGGGGCATCAGTTTATTAAGAAATATTCTTTTACCACAATTTACAAACTGTTCATAGTACAGCATCCCAAGGCACCTGATCTGTACATACACAATGCAAAAATAAGTGAAAAAGGGTTGCCAAGCGTTCTATGTTTAGCTCTTTCTGATTCTTTTGTTGTTGCTGTTAAGAAAATCCTTACTAATGTTGTGCAAGTTATGACCCAAATATGATAGCAGTCTTTGTCTGCTAATTGCTGTGGACTGGGAGTATTTTACCTGAATAGAAAAGAGGACTTGGCAGGTTTTAAAGTTCATCTGTTTCAGCATCTCTTCTTGGTGTTCTTGTTTTTTTTTTTTTACACTTGAAATCAGATAGTTGCTAAATAGTTTTTTGAAGTTCCATGTGTAAATTTATTTTGATCTTTACTCACATTAGTTGCATGGACATACAATCTAAGAAATCTAGTCTGCGTAGAAAAGTAATTCCATCTTAATGTACCATCTGAGACCTGCAGTAATCTAAGTACTGAAAACTTAATGCAGACATTCCTGGAATAAATCCCTAAATCTACACCCATAAGGGTAATGGAGGAAAGTCTTGTGTAATGTGCAACATAAACCTAGTAACCACAGCCTAAATCTACCCACATACACATTAGCTTAAGCTGTTGTTGGATTCTTTTCTACCTAGTATAGTATGAAATGATTTTATGCTGTTTTGGGTGTCTTACTATCATGACTGGTTTAATGGCCATTTTGTTAGCTTACACAGTTTAGCCAGATACCTACTAAAATGTTTCCCTCATACGGCATAGTTTTCTACAGTTTTTAGTAAGGTCTATTATTTTTAAATAATCAGACACAACCTCTATGCATGTCTTCTTTGACCTCCCTCTTGGCCTCATCCTCTCTACCTTCATCTTGGTCTACCTTTTCACCTCATCATCCTCTAAGCTAACTTAGTTTATTTCACTTATCACCTCCATACCAAGTCTTTCTTTTAACTCTGCTATAGTCTTTCACTCAGTGATGCTTGACATATCCACCTGATCCTTCTTATCTTTGATCTTTCCAGCTTTACTTCAAATTCTACTTTCATCAGCCATGTCTCACATCCATACCACTCCTTACATAGCTTTGATAATTTTTTCCCTTTAGTGCCAGATGGGTTTCTTTAGAAGTAAGAACTGAAAGATATCTCCAGTTCCCTCTCAGCCTGGCTATCCCTGCTGTGCCAGCAGCTCTGTCTGCACTTAACTTGCCACTTACATAGCAGAGCATCTCTACTTTTTCCAAAATTACCCTATTCCTAGTATCTGAATTTACATTTACTCCATCTGCATTCTCCAACTCCACACACACTTTCCATAAACAATGGCTGCAATCACTGCCTGTGGGTTACCCCACACACCACCATATTTTATGCATTCACTTCTTACAACCATTTTTCTCAAATTTTTTTTGTATGCACCTCTGGACCATATGCACAATAAGAGATCTTGTGGGTGCTGGTTCTGGTATTTCAAGATTAGATTTTTTTTTTATTGTTTTTGAGTTTTATTGTCATTGTCGATTGTCATTGTAGTTATAATAGTTCTATAATGATGATGTATAAAATTCTGCAGAATTCTGTGAGATCGCCACAGAAACAGATGATAAAAACATGCCATAATGGTGTCACCTATTAAAGAACAAATGGCATTGCAGTAAGACATAGATGTAGTTACAACCTCAATGCGTGCAACATCAAAGTACACTGCAGAAGTGAAATCTCTGACTCTCAAAAGACATATGGATTTATGTGAAGCCGTGTGAGAACAAGCGCAAAAATAATTAAATATAACTGATTATAAAATGTTACAATTTAAATCACAGTATTGGTTAAAATAACTCAATTAGATATTTTTCCTACATTCGTAAAGCTATAGGTTTATGTTTGTGTGAATAAGGCTGAGATTTATGAAGAAAGCATCTTTTCAGAAAATGGAAATGTGGCAATCATATATAGAAATTACTTCTAATACCTGGTTTAAACATTTACCTGAAGATGTTTCATTATTTCTATCTACAGCTCCCTGGAGGAAGACCCCTTGTACATTGCTTATGCGGACATGATGGCTAAGGTAATGTATATTCTGTGTTTCTTTTTTTTGGCAAATTAGGTGCATCTCAATGTTTTATAGCTGCATGCATCAAGCTGTAGGCCAGTTGTCCTCGGAGATCTGTTTAGCCTCTTGAGCCTGTTAGTGGACATGATCAACTAGGACTCCCAAAGCAGGTAATTCCCAAAAAGTGTTTCTAAAGATGCTCACAATAGAGGAAAAACCATCAGACTCCTCCTAGTAGTAAGGGAAAGCATTGAATCTTCATAAGATAAAAAGGTTTAATTTTCAAAAAAAAACTCTGTAAACACATAAAGCTACGTGGATCACATTAAGCAAAAAATAGTTGCCAGTAAGGGCAATCCAAGGTGAGCACATCTCCAAATAGAAATACAGGCAAGGTCAAAAACAGAACAAACAGTTTGAAAATACAGTAATTCACAAAAAGCACAGAAAAAGGCACATGTAAACTCACCAACGCCCTAGCTCATTCAAAGTGGACTGCTGGGAAGTGGGGAAGACCCTTTGAATTTATAGGGCAGTTCTTGTCAGTGACTGGCAGGTGGGACCACCCACAAAACACGCTGAACATAACACGGGCAGTTTATAGACAAGATCAAAAACAAAGGGTAATGCACATAATCAACATAAGCAAACTTAACATAAATAAATGTCACAAAAATGAACAGAAAATATGTGACAAAACCTTATAGAGTTGCAGTGCACTGTATGTTAATCTCACATGAGGCAAAAGATGTGTTCTGCTACAGATTTAAGTGTATTTGCTCATGGACTGTAGTAGGCACTTTTGAATGGTCTTTGAACCCAAAAAGGAGATAAGGAGAAAATAATATTTAATTCTAGCAAAATTATGGGAAGGAATTGCAAAGGAAGTAAACACAAATTATCAACACAAAAAAAGCAGAGCAGTAGTCTTAATGCCTTTCTAGCCCTAATTATACAGGTCTGGCGTCTCCAAACAGATTCTCCAATTCTTCTTCACTCTCTTTGTTTTGCACACCTTTTCTTCTGCCAGTTAAGCCTTTCTTCTCTCTACCTCTCAAGTCCAAGGGCTTTTAAACACCAGCCCTATACTGTTTTGAGGTCGTCTGATGCATGATCACGGACAACATAATGAAGCCCTGAGAAGCACATAACTAAAATTCCTCCTGCTAGACCCATTTGTTCATGCAGTTGTCAAGTACTATAGACTGCCAGATGATTATCTTCCCCAGTATTTCTGAGAAAGCTCTGGCATGGCCTTCTAGTCACTTGGAGAACTCCAAAACTAAACTAATAGAATTCTAGTGTTTTACACAAGTCGATTTCCTACTGTTAACTCCACTACCCATAAATTGTGATGCTATTTGAGTTTCTTTTATATACTCCACAACAAACTTCTGGTTCAAGCCTGACAAGCTTTTCTCTGATTATGACCCACATATAAACTGGGGAATACAAAATGACCACCACCCTGCAATATAGCATACAGCATCTTGTGAAGTCATCCAGCGATTACATGGATTTTGCTCAATAACTTTAATTTCCTCTCATGTTCAAAATAGGTGTAGCTTATGTGAATTTGTACACTTGATGGACTGGCATTCTACCAAGGCAGTGTCTTTTCAAGCTTTTTGGGTGCTTAAGCAGTGTATGTGTTTTTTAGCCCCCATTCTTTAACCTACCAGAAATGTCATATTATATAGTGCAGTGTTTCTTAAACTTTTTTTTGTTGAGGCCCTTCATAGTGTCCTCAAGGCCAGAACAGGGTGCTTCCTCCTTGGAGGTTCACAGACAGTTGTTAGTGGATGGAGATGGGGGAGGTTCCCCTCAGAGAATCTCCACCAATCATTACAGAGAGCGGGGTGTGTTTCTCACTTTGTAGATTCGCACCTAATTATTACAAAAAGGTTGGGTCGTGGTTACCCTGTAGAGAATCACTGCCAGTCACCAGAGTGGGGATAGTGGTTTTCCCCTAAAGAACAGCTGTTGATCTTTGGGGTTGGGGTGGGGCGAAATTGAGGAAGATCAACACAGCAATGACAATTGATTAATCAGTGTGTGACAAGCCACCATGAACTGTTTAAATTAAAACAACAATGACTTGTGACCCACCGGCAGCATAGCTTAGGAAATTCTGATATAGTGTATATAGCAAAAGTACTCTGTTGGGGAGCCTTCCATATGTCACCATGCCCCAAGTTTTAATTAGTTCACTTATACAGGGAAATGACCCTACATCCAGAGTCGCCTCCTTTCTTTGCTTCAGCCAGTGCTTCACAATAGGCTTCAGCTCCCTTTGACCGTGTAGTCAGAACTTCTGGCATGTTGAATGGTAAAAATATGATTGCAAAAAAAGAGAAGTCTCTTTTACTTCTGGAGTATCCTGGTGAAGGATTTTAGTCACTGAATTGCCAGCTTTTGGATATGAACTTTACAGCAGTCAATTAATGCCCAGCAAGTAAGATTTTTTCATTGCCTAACACTGCTCATTTTTGTACAGAGCTGCCAAGGAGAGGAAGAGGAGGAAGAGGAAGGAAAAGAGAAGACTTTTGAGGTAGGTGGCAGTGTGTTACCTTTATTCTGATTTAGATCTTTGCTTAGCAGCATTAGACATTTATTTCAGTAAAGTCAGAGCAACCACGCAGCCCATTAACAATTTCATTGGAATCCATTAAAGACTAGATTTGTTTCTAACTGCATGTATACTGAGAAAATCACTAAGATCCTCATGTATAAATGGTGAGTACACACAAAAATGTTGCATAAGCCCATTTCCACACTCACTTTGAGATGTATAAAAACTAAACTTGCCATAAAGCCATGCACAATTTCACAGCAGCCTCACACCATGTGCATGCAAGTTTATACTCGGTTTTGCAAACTGTCAGCACCCAACATCAAAGCAGTGCTGCTCTTTATGTGGCCTGCCTTTCTTTTTTAAATTTGCATCAATGACACAGGCTTTATCAAATACACCAAAATGAAATGCATATTGTTTACAAAATTAATTCAATTGATTGTAATCATTCTGTAACAATACAATGGTGCACTGAATGGACAAATTATTCCAAATACCATAGCTGCTTTAGCGTTGTTAGAAGACATCACAAATGGAAGAATTAAAAGAGAGTGAATATGTATAGATGATGATGACTGGCTTCTAAGTCGATTTTGTTGTCCAAGAGCTATCATCTTGCAGAACTGGCGTATGCTTTACAAAGGCAGACTTTGAAGAATTGTGCTCTATCTGCTCTTTTGTAAGTTTTCTTCACTCTCAGTTTTTAGTCACAGGAGCTTTTCAGCATGAACTTCCTTTACCAATCAGGTATTTCACAAACATCACTGAGTTGTGCCATCCTGTTGTCATCCAGTTATATATGATTTCCTTACACTTTGATTGAACTGGGAAACATCCATCCATCCATTATCCAACCCGCTAGATCCTAACTACAGGGTCACAGGGGTTTGATGGAGCCAACACAGGACGTAAGGCAGGAAACAAACCCTGCGCAGGGCGCCAGCCCACCGCAGGGCGCACACACACACACACACCCACCCACACACCAAGCACACACTAGGGACAATTTAGGATTGCTAATGCACCTAACCTGCATGTCTTTGGACTGTGGGAGGAAACTGGAGTACCCGGAAGAAACCCACGCAGACATGAGGAGAACATGCAAACTCCACACAGGGCGGACCCAGGAAGCGAACCCGGGTCTCCTAACTGCAAGGCAACTGGGAAACATCAAAGAGAAAATCTGAACAACGTCCAGTTTTCTAAATTTAAATGGAGTAGTCAGCTGCAAGAACATTGCTATTGCAACGGCACTGGACAAGTTGCATCAGCTAAGGATGAATCACCAAAAGAATGAGCTAGCATTACATTATCTATATATAGCAGGAGACCCTATAAAAACGGCAGCTCTACACAGTCACAGTGCAACAAAGGCAAGCAGTCCTTTTAAAGATAGTGAGTCACTTCAAAAAGATATGTAAAGAGCGGAGAATCTGTTCTTTGTGGCAGTCGGTGCCGATGCTGCACTACTAAGGTGCCTTCAAGGAATGAATTTGCTTATGTAAATAGAAAGCATTTCTGCTCTATTAATGTGCTGCTTTATAGTGCACAGAAAGTGTGTTGCATTATGCAAGCATAATGTGACACACAATCATGGCTTGCCCATACCTGAAGAGATGCAGTGTGATGAACTTGACCCTGACCCACCAAATGATCAGCCAAACCAGACAGCGTTACATCTTTGTTTGAATGGAATTAGCAGAATGTAAAAACAGGTAATGAGAGGCAGCATGTATTTTTTAACCGGTTAATTTACTTTGTGGTCAATATCACATAGAACAGCCCGTATATTCCTTAGTTCATTGGCCACATCTCCTATAGCATCCACTATTATATTTTGTGACGCCAGAACGGCTGCCATCATCACATAGCCAGACAGTTGCCCAGCGGTTTCTGAGGCAGAAGTGTGTGTGCAGCCAGTGCCTGAAGATGTTCTGGGCACAGCATCACCATCACCGCCTGACCATCACACGGGGGTTATCTTTTGTAATATTATCTAAACAGAATAAACAGATAATGGGCTGCAACTCACTTTTCATACTGACTTTGATATCTTTCTTTTTATTTTGGGACTGTGCAACTTTCTGAACTTAAACTTTTGAGCATCTATGCCACTCTGTATCACTCCATCAGCTGCCTTTTGTTGCTTATACCACTGCTTAAGCCAACAAATAGTATGTTTTCCTTGCCTCCACTTCGCATTTGCTGAAGTTCTTTTTTTTTTTCACGTGCTTTGGCCATTGTCATTTAACAAAGCATGTCCAAAAGAGCTTATGTATATTGATTTGCATATTCAAATATACAAAATTCTGTGAAGAGTTGGTTTAGGGCTGTAGGCGCATGCATGTGCATTAAATGTCACGTTCATTGGGGTTTATAAAGGGGAAGTGCTTGGAACTTGGTGTATGCACAGTTTTATGCATCTGGATTTCCACTTTTGTCCGTATACCATGCTTTAGTGTGAATTCTACACACAGCATTATACATGAGGCCCCTGGTGGTCCATCACGTTGTGAGATCACCTGTGGCAAATGACTCACCTCTTAACCTCTTTTTCGTAATGGGGGATACAAAGAAATGTGACACCTGGCTCTATGATTGTTACCTCTAACCTCTTACCAGTCTCACTACCCGTATTGTACCCTGCGTACTCAGTCCGGGATTCCTTTAATGATCAGAGGGGCACTACGTACATGAGGCCCTAGGTGTATTGAAAGTTAGATTTTGTATTATATAGTCTCTTGTAAAGCCAACACTTTGAACAAATACTTTACAAAAGCAACAAGAACATATTTGCACAGGCCAGCTGGTGGAAGGCCCTGGGGCCTCATGCATAACGCTGTGTGTAGAATTCGCACTATAACATGATGTAAGCACAAAAGCCGAAATGTGCTTACGCACATAAAAATCCAGATGCAGGAATCTGTGCATACTCCAACTTCCACGTTCTTCTGCTACATAAATCCTGGTCAGCGTGAAAAGTAACGCACATGCACGCGCCTGCTGTCCTGCCCCAATTCCTCGCAGAATTATGTCGCTTTGACTATGCAAATCAATATAAATTGCCCTTAAGCTCAGCTTTCTGTGAAAAGACAATGGGAAAAGCACGGGGGAAAATATAAGAATTTCAGCGAATACCAAGTGGAGGCAAAGGAAAAACATACTATTTGTTGATTTAAACAGTGGTATAATCAACAAAAGGAAGTTGATCGAGTGACATAGTGTGTCGGAGAAACTCGAAAGCTCAAGATCACAAAGTCGCACAGTGCCAAAATAAAAAAAAAGTTGTCAGATATCAAAATCGCTGTGAAAAGGCAAGTTGTAGTCCACCGTCTGAGTGTCATATAAAAGATTATTATAGTACAGACAAAAAAAAAGGCACACAGTGGAGAAAAAAGCACGAAATGTCAACTTTAATCTCAAAATTTCCACCTTAATCACATAGTTTATTTTGTCATTAAAGTAGAACATTATAAACATCATCTTAAAATTATTTAATTTACTAGTTTCTCAAATCCCATCGTAACTAAAGTAGCATGTTAAATGCTTTGTTTCATATTTGGTTTTCTAAGTGCTCTATGTGTGGGAATCACTGCGTGCTTCTGGTCTTTCTCTTTCTCCGACAGGACACATAATCCATTACATTCGTGATATTACAGCTCTCTGAATAATTAAAATACTGAGATGTATACGTGATATTTTCATGATGATTGGAATGAAAGCATGTTATTAAACATGGAAACACAATGGCGCAGTGATTGTTCATGTCTCACACAAGATGCTGCTGTGCCATGCGTGACCTTCGATGAAATAATTTATTGTAGCAGTACTGTCTCTTTCAAACATACTAACCTCCAATTCCTGTCCTTTTCTTTCTCCAAATACCCAATCACCACACAATCAGCTCTGTAATAGACAATAAGCCATCTGTAAGTTTACAACAACGATTCTTCCAAACTTTTAGGGAACATTGAAATATCTTCATAGTACGTGTTTAATTATTCTATCCATCTATCCTTCCAGTGTCGCACCAGTCTCAGTAAATACACAGAGTTCAAGGCAGGAACAATCTGTGAACTTGCTAGCGCTGCGGCACCGTGTCCTCACATGTTTAATTATTAACAACTAGCAAAATACCCACGGCGAAGTACTGCCTTACAATTTTTATTAAAAAGAAAATTAAACCTTTTTAAACTGAGGGAAAATATACCAATAATTATTTGTTAAGGATCTCTTTGTATACCACATTGTGAGTTCGGCCCTCTGGTTGTAATATGACCAAGCTGTGCGCTGAGCTTACTCTTGAGCATGCAACGTACAGTTGGCCATGTGAACAGTAATCTTGTTTCAACTCTCACAGCTTGGATTGCTGCTGTCATAATCGGTTTGAGTTTCATGGTTTGTTTTAATTATGACAGTATTTGTAGGACTTGTGTTGAAGAGACATTCGGCATCTGTCAAGTGTTGTAAATATACAACCAGTTTCATCGATAACTTCACATACAGCTTTTGAGAGTTTAAACATTCATAAACATCAAAGTGTCCACTACTGAAATCGTCACCTGTCAATCTAAGATGTTTAAGAGGCATTGGCGGTTGTCGAAAGGTGTAAAATATTTGGCCAATTCAGTACACAACCGAACAATTCAGCAGCAGCCATCAACTCACATGCAGATGCATAGGTGAAGGGCTTAAGAATTTCACTCTTATAGTGCTTCTGTGTAGTATAATTATCTCCTGTACCGTCATCAGTCCACACCTTGAACCTGTCCCAGTCATTCAATACATAAGACACAATGTTCCTCCGGATATCAAGAGTGAGCCTGATATGGCCGTGCAATATGTAACAAAGAAAATGGAAAATGTAGGTGCCATCTCCGGGCATGGAAACCACTCGGTAAGTGATAGTTCTTTGATCGATGATGATCACCTCGATAGACATGTTAATGGGGTACGGTTGGAATGATAAAGGAAATGGGTACCTGAACAATGTAAAGTAAGTCTAAAATACCTACACAATAATAAATGAACAATAAAACAGCGGAGAAGACGTGGATTAAATAAAAAGGCTGTAGTTATCAGCAGGGAGACGTGAATCCTGTGGCCAAGCAAGGAAGGGAATGTAGAGACTGGAGTGACAGACGGCCTTATATAGGCAGGCAGCCAACAA
Source organism: Polypterus senegalus (assembly GCF_016835505.1). Classification (NCBI taxonomy): domain Eukaryota; kingdom Metazoa; phylum Chordata; class Cladistia; order Polypteriformes; family Polypteridae; genus Polypterus; species Polypterus senegalus. The sequence continues at coordinate 68,134,107 of NC_053171.1, read as the reverse complement.
CGTGGGAGGCGTTGGGATCGGGGACCCAACGCCTCACACCGTGACAGAGCTGCAGGCTATGGACGTATATATGTACGTAAGTAGGATTCAGTTAGCGTTGGGAACCTGCGTACCAAATTTCTTGAAGATGGGCCCATAAGTAACAAAGACCGTTGAAAAGTTCAATATGGCGGCCGACAGTGGCATCATACCACCGAAATAAGTACCAAATTTCAGCCTTCTACCTAAACGGGAAGTTGGAAAAGTAGTGACGTTGGAAAGTTCAATATGGCGGCCGACAGTGGCGTCATACCATCGAAATAAGTACGTACATCGATTTCGGCTAGCGCAGGGAAGCCGCCTACCAAATTTCGTGAAGATGTGGCCATGAATAAGAAAGTTCAACATGGCGGACGTTGTCGACCATTATCGACCGTTATGACTGTTACGTGTAGAATTTCGAAATGAAACCTGCTTAACTTTTGTAAGTAAGCTGTAAGGAATAAGCCTGCCAAATTTTAGCCTTCTGCCTACACGGGAAGTTGGAGAATTAGTGAGTGAGTGAGTGAGTGAGTGAGTGAGTGAGTCAGTGAGGGCTTTGCCTTTTATTAGTATAGATACAGATTATTTAAATGAAGTTAAAGTTTTATCTGTATATTATAATTAACATATTATGCTGCATTTCATCTTAAAAATGATATCGTCATCATTTGTAAATACGCGCTTTATAAAGTGGCTCAGGTTGTGTAATATTATAAATGTAGTTTACAGTGGGGTAATTGTACTTAAAAGTACAAACAGTTCTACAAGGAGCACTTGATTGAGTGCGTTTATAGTTCTTGGGATAAAACTGTTTCTGAACCGCGAGGTCCGTACAGGAGGAAAGGCTTTGATACGTTTTGCTGTGGCTGAGACAGCGTGTGCTTGATACTGAATACCGATAATTCTTTTTGCGATCAGCTGCTGCTGTGATTCACACTCTGATACAGTAATATAAATACTCTGAGTGGTGCAGTGAGAGTAATATGGAAAAAGATGATCTGCTGTAGCAACCCCTAACGACAGCAGCTGAAAGAAGAAAAAGAAGAAGATGGTGCAGTGAGAGTAACAACGCTAAAGCAGTTATGGTATTTGGAATACTATGGCTATTCCCTGGACCCTTATATTGTTACAGGTAATTTACAATCAGATGCATTACACTAATAAACAATATGCGATTAATATCAGTGTATTTATAAAGCCACATCAGGAAAATAAAGAGTAACCACACAGGAACAGTAGCACTGCTTTGACGCTGGGTGCCACCAGTCTGCAAAACCGAGCGGAGAACTTGTGTACAACAGTGTATGAGGTACCGTGGAAATGTGCGTGGCTTTACGCCAAGTTTAGGTTTTATACATCTCGATTTGAACATGGAAACGTTCTTATGCAACATTTCTGTGCATATGCACCGTTTATAAATGAAGTCCCTGGTGACTTGGTGCAGTGTGAACAGTGTGAAAGACCTTTATGGAGTTTCAACAAAATTCTGTAGTTAGGTTTGTGTTCTAGTGGAAAACTTTGTGCTGCTTGATTTCCCAGGAAAAGGAAATGGAGAAGCAGAAGACCCTGTATCAGCAAGCCAGACTACATGAGCGTGGAGCTGCTGAGATGGTGCTTCAGACTATCAGTGCCAGCAAAGGTAAGCACATGTAGTCACCACAATGACACAGAGCACATTCTGACTATGCACTTCAGAGATGTAATTTTATATCTAACAACAGTTTGTTTTCTTTACTGATTTAAAAGCACACAGTCAGCTATAGTTTCTCACTGCAGAGGCAATTTCAAGAGAAAAGTCTTATGTGTCTTCAGCTCACCAAATTGAGCATTCAGATGAGATTAAGAGGTTTAGTTGTTCAGCCAAACATTAGAACACTAAAGAGGCATGATCTGAGGTACTTAAACTGTGGTTGATAGGCTGTGAAGTGTAGTGTCAGATATGGTTGTTCTAACATCTCCCAAAACAGTTGTCCTCCAAGAACCTTTTGTGATACCCAGGTTGCTTGCAGCTGGCACACTCACCTTGAACCTGGGCCATTGATTGTTATGAATGTGAGATGAATTGAACATTAAAGGAACATAACAGCAAGAGAAGGTGCATTAAGGGTTTAGGGCTTTTATTGAAGAAAATATTCCAAACAAAAGTGCAGTGCAGTTTCATCTTTCAATAACTGAGTCAATAAATAATCCCTAAAAACAGTGTTCCTTGTTGAGGTTAAAATCGTCAATAAATAAATAATCCAAACATTTCAGATGAAGGTTGAAATGCCTTCTATATTTGTATCTTTAAAAGCCATTTTTGAGCCTTGGTGCATCCAACTAAAATAGATGTCTCCTCTGCTTACCCTTTTCTGCCTCCTTGGCAAGAGGAGACATACTTTGACAGGTACAGTCAATCCTTTTTATCCAGCTCATGTCCTTTCTGCTATCCCTCATCATCCATGTGAACCTCGCAAGCCCTATCCCTTTCTCACACCACCATCTCAGCCTTTCAGCGGCAGTCCTCTTGGAGAGTTTGGTAGTTCCGACTACTTTGGTGCTCAGCAGGAGCAAACCTGCTCTGTCAGTGCCGTCTGCTTACTCCTCTTGGGGTCACATTCCCAACTGCCTGCCTCCTCCCTGTAGCAGCATTGGCTCAGCCATATTCCTATTCTTTCATCTGTTTCCTAACTTTTAACCTCCAGACTCTCATTCTTACTTGTCTTCTCTCTGAACCTCTCTTACCATGGGCTCCTTTATATGCAAGTGCATGCAGGTTCCTTAATTACAAACCGTAGAGCACTAAGGAGGAAACCTGCTGAAACACATGTGTCTGCACATGAATTCAAGTCCACCTTATCTCCCCATCAACAACCCAGGGTCGCTTGTCCATGCTACTTGTGTGTACCCATGCCTGCCCGAAACCTTAATGCACTGTTTGTTACTGAAAACTGGCACACTGCCACAGACCCCTAACTCGTTTTACGGGAGGGATGCATCACCATACTCACCCTGTGCAATTGGTGGCCCTGAACCTATAAACAAAGTACTTTAAAATCCCCACAATTAAACAATCAAAAGTCCCTTTTTTAAAACAGGATGTTAAAATGAAAATTAACTTTTTAAATGCCACAGTTAAAGCAATCAATAAATGGTTCATTAAAAGCTCAAATTTTCTCATTTCTTCCAGCTTGGGTTTGCGGGTCTTTAACAGTTTGACACCAAGTCCTCCTGCTGCTCTTTTTCTGTCTTTGCTCCTCACTGCCACTTGTCTATCCCACTACTGCCACCATTTGTGATGACTGGGTTACCCAGACTCCCCTTGAACCTGGGTGTCATACTTTCATGCATCTCAGTCTTTTCAGTTTACAGAAAAACAGGGGCAATAGAAAAACCCTCAACTGAGTGGCAGTTCTTTGAGCAAAAACACTTTGATAGATTTGTTCAAGGTAAGGTAACAGAAAGCTACATATATTCAAATTACAGTTGTTTATGCAGTGCAGAAAGATGTCTATCTCTGAACACACAAGATACTGAAAATTGAATGAGATAAGCTACGGCTGCAGACCACCATTCAGCAAGGTTACTGTGAGTATGAAATCACTAAAACTGTGAAGGTTGTAAAAATATCAGCTGGTCTGATGAATCTTGATTTGTGAGATTTGAAATTGGTGCTAAATATAGCGATATAGAAATTAAAGAGAATACAATATTTAATGTATGGATGAAAAATGAGTATGAGCTGTGTGATGTTCACGAGTCAGCATATATCATATTCCCTAAAGAATGTTTCCAGCTCATGACTAAATGTATGCCTTGAAGAATGTGGGTTGTTCTGAATTCAAATTGCAGTCTTACCTTGTACTAGATAAATGGGCCTAATGATAGGGCCCAACATACCCCTTAGTGTCAGTGCTTGTGTTTATATTACTGGAATAATGAAGTGTCACTCGTTAGACTAACATTTTTGATCTTGATTACTGAAATACAAAAAAAACAAATGAAAATAACAAGAAAACAATAACAACTGAAAATGAAATAAAGTGGTCTTGCAGTTCTTCAAAATCTAGTATCTCCTCTTACAACCACCACTGCTTAACACATCTGCCATATAGCACCAATGAACATCTGAGTCTGCATTTCGTATCATATTATTTTCTTCTGGAAGGACCTGATGACCCTGGTGACCATTACAACTAGAAGTTCATATTTCTAGGTTTTACAATACAGGGCATCCCAGAGGTGTGGTGATGGAATTAAGTAAGTGAGAAAAATTAGCAGCTGCACATCAGCTTTCATCAGGATAGTCCTGACCTGAAATTGTAGGGTCAGGTTGTGTCTTTGTGAGCAAATATTCCCTGATATGTGTGCTTTTTGTAAGGTCAGCACCATGGTGCAAACTGTGATTGTCAGTAGTTTAAGCATCACTACAGGTTGAGGGTCTGAATGATACAGTATCTCAGATTGGCTAGTCTGATATGCTGGTTCTGATCTGGTATTGTCTCTTGAGAGCGACCATTTCTTGAATAATCCACTGTCCAGCTACTCAGCTGAAACCTTGCCTGCAGTTAAGATGCATTGTGTCTGGAAATGCTGGCTGGGGACATTTAGGTATTATGGAGTGCATAGAAAACTGGCTAAGTATGACCTCTGTCCTGCTGTGACTCAAGCTTTGAAAAGTCTTTTTAAAGGTGACTGAATGAGGCATTATGCTATGCGAAACATGGGTAAAACCTCTCCAGAGGAGCTTTCAATATGTTTGACAAGTTGCTGTGTTTCACTGTATATTTACAAAAGGCTGATCAATGTCCTCCCATTGTGATGGTATCTAGTGAAAAATGCTCATGTGCTACAGAAACAAATTAATGTTTCTCCATAAAGAATTGTGTTACTTCGATGTGATGTCCCAAACAGCTGACTCTGTAGTGTTAGTAAGAAAACTAAAAACTAATTAATATTTTTTTATGCAAACTCACAGGCAACAACTGCAATATTGCCATTCCAGAAAATATGAATTTTTTTATTCAATTCTCTTTGGCCGTCTCCACTCCTTCCTCGCAAGTTCCGTCTTTCTCCTCCCGACTCCGGCTCTCTGATTGGAGTGAGGTGGCTCCTTTTATCTTGTCCTGGATGTGCTCCAGGTGCCTGACGATGTACTGGCAGCACTCCCCAGTGTGGCTGAAGTGCTGCCCTTGCACCCGGAAGCACTCTGGGCATAAGCCATCCCTGGTCTGTCAGCACTTCCTGGTGTCCCGGAAGTGCTGTCCCCTAGGGATCAAGGACCGGCTGAATGCCCAGGGAAAAGAAGCACCACTCTACCGGTTCCTCCTTCCTCCAGGCATCCCGCCGGGGCAGGGTTCCTGGCCATCTATCACTATATATACATATACTAGCAAAATACCCACGCTTCACAGCGGAGAAGTAGTGTGTTAAAGAAGTTATGAAAAAAAAAGCAAAACATTTTAAAAAATAACGTAACATGATTGTCAATGTAATTGTTTTGTCACTGTTATGAGTGTTGCTGTCATCAAGGATTTGATTATTATTTCTTTCAATCAGGTTTGTATTTGGAGGATGTGTTGTGTTCAAGTTATATTCTGTGTTTGTCAACCGTTGTAAAGATAACAGATTTCATTCATCGAAGTGTTCACTACCCAAATCGGTGCTCGTGAATCTAAGTTGTTTAACAGGCATTTCCGGTATTAAGTTGTGGATTTGCCTGCGAATATTTAGCGGTAGCGTGTCTATGAACTTAATTTAAACTTAAGCTTTCCTATTCGTTTGCATAAGCACAGTCCTTCACCAGAAATTTTAACTCTGTTACAGCAATTTTAACTGTGTTACAAAATTATCAAAAGTCTTGTTTATAGCCTGCGTCTTCTCATTAAACTTGTATCTTGCGAATATCGTATTTGTCGTAGGCATGACAAGTGCCAGCCTGTCTATGAACTTAATTTAAACTTAAGGTTTACAGCGTGCTTTCTTTGCGCAGTAGCTGCACTTATGAATATGCTTGTATACGTCACTCGCTTCATATTCTTTTGCTGCCTTCTCAATTGTGTAATGCGTTTTTTGAACAGGTTTCATTCATCAAAGTGATCACCACCCAAATCGGTACTGTTTAACAGGCATTCCCGGTATTACGTTGTGGATTTGCCTGCAAATATTTAGTGGCACCGTGTTTATGAACGTAATTTAAACTTAAGCTTTACACCTTGCTTTCCTATTGATTTGTGTAAAAAGGCTTGTTCAGTGTCAGAGGGTTGTTCGTTTCCTACTGCATCAATAAGCAGCTCGTCTTCCTCTTTATCACACACTGCTTGCACGGGTTTACCTTTCCCAGACCTGCAAAGTCAGTTCACGTGAGCCGCTCAGAGTACATGCATCAAAGGTTCTCAGCTGTGCTTGTGCTATCTCGTGTGATTTTGCGATGTCCACGGCTTTATTTAATGTTAGCTAAGACCCAGCACTTAAAAGTTTCTCTCTCACTTTCGCTGAGTTTGTGCCAAACACTAGTCTATCCTTGACCATCTCATCTTTGAATAAGCACAGTCCTTCACCCGCGAATATTTCGCGACAGCGTGTCGTCTATCGGACGACCTTATATGGGCAGGCACTCAATTACGTGGGAGGCGTGACGATGAGGGACGCAACTCCGCCTCACATGGCGACCGAGCTGCAGGCTATGGCCGTATATGTATGTAAGTAGGTTCCAGTTATAACCATTACGCGTAGAATTTCGAAATGAAACCTGCCTAACTTTTGTAAGTAAGCTGTACGGAATGAGCCTGCCGAATTTCAGCCTTCTACCTACACGGGAAGTTGGAGAATTAGTGATGAGTCAGTGAGTCAGTCAGTTAGGGCTTTGCCTTTTATTAGTATGTATATATATATATATATATATATATGTATATATATATATATATATGTGTGTGTGTGTGTATATATATATATATGTGTGTGTGTGTGTGTGTGTGTGTGTGTATATATATATATATATATATGTGTGTGTGTATATATATATATATATATATGTATATGTATATGTATATATATATATGTGTGTGTGTGTGTGTGTGTGTGTCTCAGTATGGAGTCCAAAACAGAACTGCAGAGGGTTTTGCAAAGATGGTGGCTTTAACACTAGAATTACCAGAGCCTACGAAAAAACTTGTAGATCTGTTCCACCTTAAATCGCTTCTTAAAACCGTTCTCACCTCTCCGCCAGCCTCCTTTGTCCTGTAAGTGTGCCGATAAAAACAAACTGCAAGCAGCCGGCTATTCCATCCCCCCACCGACTCAAAACGTGCACGAACTTCTCCAAGCTCATGCCTCAATTATCTGGGAGTGAAGTGGAGTTTTAGAGTGGAAATAATAGATTGTTATTTGGAGCACACACATTTCTTGTGTGTTCCGTTTCTACAGTAATCTGTGTAAACACAATGTTAAAACAGAAACTTTTTCATATTTTAGTAATAAATGTCACAAAATGTAGACATAAACTATAAAATGTATGAAGCCTGACAGCCAAAGAGCAAATACACTTTCATAAAAGGTTCAAGTCTTTTATAGCAGCTTCTGTGGTGTACTGGTAAGATTTTGTCACTTAGAGCGCAGCAGACTTGCTGTACCTCAAGAGATCCGAGTTCGATTCCCCGCTGGGGAGAAAATTTATTTATTTTTAACCTTCGCCGTTCTGCCTGCCTGAACTCCCTGTCTATCTATATAGTAATAGGAGCTTCCCTGTCTACCTTTCATATAGTGCCTTTCCTTCCTACCTATCTATATATCTATCCCCTTAGCTGTTTTTTATATATCTATTATACAATGCCTTCCCTGTTTATTTATATATCTAGTGCCTTCTCTACCTGTCTGTCTGTCTGATTGCATATAGTGCTGAACTTACTGCTCTGTACTATTCTGTCCTCTGCATGTCCTGGAGTACAAAAGAAACACCACCATACAGCAACATGTACGAACTGGCAAGATCGGGGGAAAAAACACGTGGTCACTACTTACAAACTGCACGATGAATGAAAGAGACAATATATGTAAAAACATCATGCTGTTCGTTTTCAAATAATATTGCATGTATTGAACTATTTTAGAATAAAAACATACATTTGATTTCAGTCAGTCTGTAAGAGCCAGTGTAAATGCATGATAATTGTAAAGGTTAGCTTTTTTGTTTTTTATTCAGTTCCATTCTCTCAGTCGCGTTCACAATTCCCCACCCCAACCCCCAATCTGACAATGCTGTTTTCAGATAAAGACGTGCTATAACTCAAATGTGATTTATTTGGAGACGCGCTATAGCTCGAATGTAATTTATTTGGAGACGCACTATACTCAAATGTTATTTATATAGGGAAGAAAGTACAATGTCAGGTGCTCATTCAATGTAATAGGAACCATAGCACAGAGAGATGTGTACACTGCAACAAGTACACATGTCGTGAATGTAGGAAGGGTGTGTGGGAATTGTTAATATTTGAATGTGATGATTTTATATAGCACGGATCGGAAATCAGCAGTTCTTAGCATTGCACCACGCAAGCAGTCGTATCAACCGCCTACTGTAACTTGCTTTATTTTTTCATCACTTATAGTCTAGAATAAAAGTGCAGTTGTTTTGTTATACTTGTACACCAACATATGTTCCTGTGTTTGAGCGACACGGGCATGCTCAAAAAAATAGACGTGTAATGCCACGAAAAGTGCACGCAGGCACTTCAGTTCGCAAGCATTGGTACGAGAATGCAGTCACAAGTACGCTGCAGAGCTACAGCGCATCTTTATGTGAAAACAGCATTCTCAGATGTGGGTGGGGGAGGGTAGGGAAGGATCCTGAACATGACTGAGAGAATGAAAAGTGAATAAAAAAAACACTAACCTTTACAAGTATCATAAATTACACCGGCTGTTACACACTGAAATCAAATGTAAGTTTTTATTATAAAATAGTAAGAATAAGAGCAGTTTACATCTCAAAACTGAGTCACGTGGGATCAAACTCATGACCTTTTGAATACTAGTCAACAGCTGATACCATTACGCTACTGTGGCAGTTGTAGTAGGTATGTGTCAATGTGGCATACTAAGGTGGCTTTTTTCTGCAGGTATATTTTTGAATAAAAGCATACTTATTCTGTTATATTTGTACCTTTTGTGAATGTGTTTGATATTTGGACTTCAGGCTTCATACATTATATAGTTTATGCTTACATTTTGTCATTTACTACTACAATATGAAAAACGTTTCTGTTTTAAAAATGTGTTTACACGGATTACTGTAGAAACGGAACACACGTGAAATGCATGTATTCCAAATAATGATCTATTATTTCCACTCCCAGATAATCAATCAAGGCATGAGCTGAGAGAAGTTTGTGCACGTTCTAAGTCGTTGGGGGGATGGAATAGCCGGCTACTTGCAGCTTTTCCTTTATCGGCACATTTAGATTAACAAAAGACGCTGGCAGAGAGGTGAGAACGGTTTTAAGAAGTGATTTAAGGTGGGACGGACCTACGAGTTTTTTCGTAGGCTCTGGTAATTCTAGTCTTAAGGGATCAGACAGGAAGTGATGTTTTTCTGATGTCAAATTGTGTGCCGGAAGTGATATTTTTCTGGGTGCCGGAACTGGAAGTGACATTCTTCTGGGCGCCGGAACTGAATCAGACAGGTTTTCCTGTGGCTGGTGTGTAGAGATAACAGGAGAAGGTTTATTGCACCCTGGCCTGGCGTGGAATTACCTTTGATTGGTCCATACTCCTCACTCACTCCTCCTTGCTCCTGTTCTCATGTGTATGACATGGCCTCACCCCCCTAGACCCATTGGGCAGGCTTACCTGTCCGAGATGTCGTGGCATCGAGAAAGGGCATCGGCATTGGCTTCAAGTACACCACATCGATAAACAACTGAATATTTATAAGGCTGTAGATCTAAAAACCACCTCGTGACACATGGATTGGACTTCTTATGCAAGGCCATCCACTGTAATGGCGCATGGTCTGTCACAAGAGTGAACTCACACCCCAAGAGGTAATATCTCAGGTGAGTAATTGCCTATTTAATAGCCAAAGCTATCCACTACCGCATACCTGGTTTCACGATCCGGCAGTTTCCGGCTCAGGTACATAATGGGGTGTTCAACTCCATTAACACTTTGGCTCAGCATGGCTCCAAGACCTGTGTCCGAAGCCTCTGTCTGGAGGTTGAAAGGCATAGAAAAGTCAGGCGCTTTCAATATAGGAACTGACGTAAGGGCCATTTTCAGGTCACTGAATGCAGCCTCTGATGTCTTATCCCATACAAGGGTGTTGCTCTCTCAGAAAACCAGGGTACAAACCAGCAATTGTAACCACCTAAGCCGAGAAAGGCCTGAACCTGCCTCTTGTTTATCGGATGGGGCCATTTTAAAATGGCATCTATTTTAGAACACTGTGGTCTCACCATACTCCGGCCCACTAGATAGCCTAAATATTTGGCTTTGACTAACCCAAAGTAGCGTTTCTTCAGATTACTACGAAGACTAGCTTTTGCTAGTGACCGCAATACAGCTCGGAACCTGCTGTGAGTGTTCCTCCCAGGTGCTGGAATAAATGACAGCGTCATCCAAGTAGGCAGCACTATATGAATTATGAGAATGGAGCACTTTGTCCACCAGACATTGGAATGTCGCAGGTGCCCCATGCAATCCAAATGGGAGAACACGATACTGCCAGTGCCTGCTAGAGGTGCTAAACACTGTCTGTTCCTTAGCGGAGTCCATTAAGGGAACCTGTGAGTACCCCTTAGTCATATCTAATGTAGTCAAGAATGTGGCATTACCTAGCCGTTCAAGGAGGTCGTCCACTCGTGGCATCAGATAGACATCGAATTGGGGGACTTGGTTAAGCCGACGGAAGTCATTGCAGAACATCCAACTTCCATCGGGCATACTGACCATGACAATAGGACTGGACCAGGGACTATAACTTTCCTCAATCACAACAAGGTCCAGCATTCATCTGATCTCCAGCCCCACTTCAGCCTCTTATGCCTCAGGAATTCTGTACGGACGTTATCTGACTACAACCCCAGGTTTCGTCACAATGTCATTCGCAGCAAGGGAGACCCGCCCTGGATTTTCACTTACTGCCTCAGGGAAAGACAGGATAACTACTTCGAGCTCCTGTCATTGTTGGCGAGTCAGATTATCTCCGAAATGAAGGTGTGTGCGAAGAGAGAGCGGGGCTGTCCGGAGGAGGGCTAGAAATCCCTGTCCTTCCACGGTTTCAGCAAATTGACATGATAAATCCGTTCACTGGGACTACAATTTGGTTGTTTCACCAAATAATCGACCAATCACTTCCTCTCCTTGAGCCAATAATTTAGATTGTGAGGTAGGAAGTAAAACCATGACTCGATCTCCCGGGCGGAACTCCCGAAGAGACATACCACGGTTATAGCATTAGACCTGGGCTGCTTGCGCCTTTTCCATGTGCATTTTCAAAATAGGTCTAATTTTCTCAAATCTATTGCGTAATTGCGCAATATATTCCAATATATTTGTTGACAGGAGGGCCTCTTCTTCCCAGCCTTCTTTTAAAATGTCTAATATGCCCCTGAGTTGTCGTCCATATAGTAATTCAAAAGGTGAGAACCCCGTGGAGGCTTGTGGGATTTCCCAATATGCAAAAAGGACAAGAGGGAGGAGCTGATCCCAGTTCCTTCTGTCCTCATTGACTACCTTACGTAATATTTGTTTGAGAGTTCGATTGAACCTCTCTACAAGACCGTCAGTTTGAGGATGATATACCGAGGTTTTTAAATGTATTTTAAGTAGCTTGGCCATCCCTGAATGTCTGCGATGTAAAAGGGTGTCATCCTGAGTCGACTCAGTGCTTGTTGATGAAGTATCTGGCTGAGACGTCCCGGTTGTTACCCCGTCATCACCAGAGGCCGAACTCCACTCCCCAGCCGGCTGTGTACATGGCATGGAGGAAGTTGAGGGCGCTGATTCCGCGTCCGTAACTAGACCTAGCGATCTTGGGGAAGAAGCGTCTGTGTTACCACTATTAATGTCTACCAAATCTCTGCCTAATATCATGGGGAAGGGTGGATTATTTATCACCGCCACCGTCAACTTTTTTACTACGCCGTCCTGACACATATAACAGTTGGCGTATCTATAGTACCGGACATCCCCATGAACACAGGTAATGCGGGCTTTAATCTTTAGCCACTGTCACGGTAACACCAGATGACGAGTAACAATGGAAATGTTACTGCTGGAATCAAATAAGGATATTATCTTAAACTAGCACTTACCTCGTATATGAAAAGGCCAGAGGGTTAGCGAGTGCACACCACACCTCCCCCCATATCACTCAACAGACCCCTTTGTCGCTTCGTGGAGCCGGCCAAAACGTCTCAGGTTCCATTCGAGTATACTTCGCATTGTAGCTACGAGACTCTATGTTAGGGATGCAAGTACACTGGGCTCACACAAGTCTCGTTCTGATACTCCCAAGCCAGTTTCTGCCCAGAGATGTTCGGCTAGTGAGACAATATCAGTAAAGCCCCTGGCCGGCTGGGCTTTTTCCAGGCAGGGCACGGAGCAACAAAGCGCACGCCACCTGCTCCACTACTTGAAGGCTCGATTGTGGCTGTAGCCAACTAACCACCTTAACCTATAAAGCCATTGCCTGTTTTTTCGCTGCTTTAGCAGGTTTAAATGTCCAGGCCATTAGGTTTTTCACCTTTCAGCCTAGGTTTCTCCCACCTTTATCAAAAGACCTGCCTTTTGGGGGATATTTAGGGGCAGTCCCCTTACTGGGTAGACCATAATAAGTCCCCAATGTGTTCCCAAACGCACCAAGCTCTATTCTGTGGGTCCAGCTTCTACTCTTCCCGGGACCTTTAACAAGATGATGGGTCGAAGCATACTTAAGCTTTCCCCAACACGCCCAGACCGACCCAAACTCAGCGATTCAGGAGCGGTACTTACCCATCTGACTTTTCTTGCGTTGTGTATATTGTGTCAACTGTATGTTTTGCTCTGATTTGCGTTCTCTCCAGGAGGTCATCGTAGTGGCTGACTTCCGTTCTCTCCAGAAGGTCATCATCCTGCCGGGTACGCCACTGTACAATGAATTGACTCAACACACATAAAAAGGTTTGGGGCAGCCACCCGTATATCATTCTTGGCTACAAAGTGATTAAGTAAGTAAGTAAGTAAGTGATATTCTTCTGGGTGCCAGAACCAGAAGTGATATTCTTCTGGGTGCCGGAACTGGAAGTGATGTCATCTGCTCTGAATCAGACAGGTTTTCCCACGGCTGGTCTGTAGAGATAACAGGAGAAGGTTTATTGCACCCTGCCACCCTCTGGCCTGGCATGGAATTACCTTTGATTGGTCTATACAACGTCCTCCTATTTGCACGTGTATGACTATATATATATATATATATATATATATATATATATATATATATATATATATATATATATAATATACACACTACTGTACACACACAGGTATATAAATGTGAGATGCTGTCACTAGTCCACTTTAATTGAGAGTCATGCATCTTCTCTTTTTTCCCTCATTTAATATGTGTTCTCTTTTCGGGTTTGCAGGTCGAATGGGACCCATGGTTGTGTCCACTCTGAAGCTTGGAATTGCTGTTCTGAATGGTGGCAATGTTGTAGTTCAGCAGGTAAGGCCTACTTTATTAATCTCATTTAGCTGTTTTCTTATTTATGGGATTAAATAATTCCTTTTTCCCCTGTAGTTTGATTCTAAAAACACAAAAACATAGAGAGAGAGAGAGAGAGATAGATAGATACTTTATTAATCCCCAAGGGGAAATTCACATACTCCAGCAGTATACTGATAAAAAAATATTAATTAAAGAGTGATAAAAATGCAGTGCACGTTAAAAAATGCAAGGTGGAAAGTGCGAGGCAGGTATAACAGACAATAACATTGTATAATGTTAACGTTTACCCCCTCGGGTGGAATTGAAGAGTCGCATAGTGTGGGGGAGGAATGATATCCTCAGTCTGTCAGTGGAGCAGGACAGTGACAGCAGTCTGTCGCTGAAGCTGGTCCTCTGTCTGGAGATGATACTGTTCAGTAGATGCAGTGGATTCTCCATGTTTGAGAGGAGTCTGCTCAGCGCCCGTTGCTTTGCCACAGATGTCAAACTGTCCAGCTCCGTACCTACAATAGAGCCTGCCTTCCTCACCAGTTTGTCCAGGCGTGAGGTGTCCCTCTTCTTTACGCTGCCTTCCCAGCACACCACCATGTATAAGAGGGCACTTGCCACAGCCATCTGATGGAAAATCTGCGGCTTCTTATTGCAGATGTTGAAGGACGCCAGCCTTCTAAAGAAGTATAGTCGGCTCTGTCCTCTCTTGCACAGAGCATCGGTATTGGCAGTCCAGTCCAATTTATCATCCAGCTGCACTCCCAGGTGTTTATAGGTTTGCACTCTCTGCACACAGTCACCTCTGATAATCACGGGGTCCGGGAGGGGCCTGGGCCTCCTAAAATCCACCACCAGCTCTTTGGTTTTTGTGGTGTTCAGTTTTTGGTGGTTTGAGTCACACCATTTAACAAATTTCTTGATTAGGTTCTTATAATCCTTCTCCTGCCCACTCCTGATGCAGCCCACAATAGCAGTGTCATCAGCGAACTTTTGCACATGGCAGGACTCCGAGTTGTATTGGAAGTCTGATGTATATAGGATGAACAGGACCAGAGAAAGTACAGTCCCCTGCGGCGCTCCTGTGCTGCTGACCACAATGTCAGACCTGCAGTTCCTGAGACACACATACTGAGGTCTGTCTGTAAGATAGTCCACAATCTGTGCCACCAAGTATGAATCTACTCCCATCTCTGTCAGCTTGTCCCTAAGGTGCAGAGGTTGGATGGTGTTGAAGGTGCTAGAGCAGTCCAGAAACATAATTCTTACAGCACCACTGTCTCTGTCCAAGTGGGAGAGGGATCAGTGTAGCATGTAGATGATGGCATCCTCCACTCCCACCTTCTCCTGGTATGTGAACTGCAGAGGGTCGAGTGCGTGACGGACCTGTGGCCTCAGTTGGTGAAGCAGCAGCCATTTCATGGTCTTCATCACATGTGACGTCAGGGCAATAGGCCTGAAGTCATTCATGTCACCAGGATGTGATACCTTTAAGACTGAGGTGATGCAAGATGTTTTCCAAAATCCTTGGGACTCTCCCCTGTTCCAGGCTCAGGTTTAACGCACAGGCCTTCAGCAGTTGTGGCGATACTCCATCTGGACCCACTGCTTTGCTGGCATGAAGTCTCCTCATCTCTCTGCTCACCTGGGCTGCTGTAATTATGGGTGGGGAGAAACTCTCTCCTATGCTGGTATCAGCAGAAGGATGGATGGAGGGTGCAGTACTCCGAGGTGAGAGTGGGTTAGGGTGGTCAAACCTGCTAAAAAAGTTGTTCATCAGGTTTGCTTTCTCCCTGTCTCTCTCGATGGTGGCACCGCGCTTCGAACTGCAGCCAGTGATGATCTTCATCCCATCCCACACTTCCCTCATGCTGTAATTCTGCAACATTTGCTCCAGCTTTCTCCTGTCATGCTCCTTCACCACCCTGAGCTGGACTCGGAGTTCCTTCTGCACGCGCTTGAGCTCATGCTGATCACCACCTTTAAAAGCCCTTTTCTTCTGGTTCAAAGGCCCTTGATGTCACTTGTAACCCATGGCTTGTTGTTAGCATAGCAGTGTACTGTTCTTACTGGAACTACAATGTCCATACAGAAGTTGATGTAGTCAGTAGTGCAGTCAACAACCTCCTCTGTGTTCTCACTATATGATCCCTGCAGGATATCCCAGTCCACAGTTCCAAAGCAGTCTCTCAGAGCCTGCTCTGCCTCAGAGGACCACTTCCTAAATGAGCATGTGGTTGTATGTAGCTCCCTCACTTTTGGTTTGTAGTGAGGCTAAAGCAGAACCAGGTTGTGATCTGCTTTCCCAAGCGCAGGCAGCGGGGTGGCGCTGTATGCATCCTTAACATTTGCATGCAATAGGTCAATAATCCTATTTCCCTGGGTGTTACAATCCACATACTGGGATAAGGCAGGTAATGTTTTGTACAGCGTCACATGGTTAAAATCTCCCGAGATTAGCACAAGCAACTCGGGGTGCTGTGTTTGTAGTTTAGCAACAGCAGAGTAGATGATGTCACACACTATCTCCACGTAGTGTTTGCCCAAGGAGGGATGTAAACAATAACAACAATGACGTGTCCATGACATGAGATGCATTACTTGGGGCATTGTGTCCTAGTGCACTTGTGCCATAGTGCTTGTTTTTCAGTTGTCTTCATTTGCATAATCCAAGGCAGTCAGAAATGCACTACCATGAACACGATCATCTGATGTGATATACCTAGTGACTGAGACTAATTTAGTCAGTAAATGGTGTTGTATGGAGGTTGGCAGAGAACTGACAACCAATGAATGCTCATGTAGAGTTTCAATGTATAGAATGCAGTGGCAAGGAATAGGAAACATACGTGTTTTGAACATTGCAAACAGAAGAGGGGCTTGTCTTTCTGATGTCTCATGTATTGCATATTAAAACAGAATAGAAAAAAGATAAAAGAGCAGAGTCTGCAGCTCATTTGGTTGCAGCCATTAACCCTTCACACAGCAGTGGTACAGTGCTGGCTCCATTAGGCAGCATGTTGTTGGCAATCAGAAAAATAGGCGAGATCAGCTGTGCTGGAAAGTCCTAACCCGATTCGTAAAGTAGGCATACTCCGCAATTGTCATTCATGACATAGTCTAGCAGTGAGATCAATGACTTCCGTCAGTAAATCTAATATGCCCCATGACAAAAAGTTGCATAATGTGACATTGACTTTAGTTGAAGGCAATCATGTGACTCCTTTAAGCCTGCTACAGTAACCTGAATTGCACTCTTCTGGTCTGCCGCATTCTGTAGGTAGTCAAGATGTTTCCACTCATTTTTTCTATTTTACATTCTGCATTTTGGCCTAATGCTTAATGTGTGTATATGTTTTATGGTATCTCCAAAGATTTTGGTTGGCAAATTAAAAGCCCACAAAACACTGCAAGTATGATGTTCACAAAATGAATGACTCCGTTCACCTCTCTTAAGTGTGGTCTGGTGGTATTGTGACCTGTGAAATGCCCCATTCCCTGTTTGGATTAATTAATTTTGATTTTGCACTGCTCCTAATTGATACAAATCTCACTATTTGGTCATCTGATAGAAAATGAAGGGAATGGCTTTAAACAAGAGAGAATGGCAAAATAAATGATTTCTTATTAACCCGTATAACAGGGACAACTTCCATTGAAACATTTTTCTACATTTGCAAAGTGGCACGATATGGTTTTTTTTTTTCATAGAAAATGTTAGACTATTTGAAGGAGAAAAGGGATGCTGGATTTTTCAAGAGCTTATCAGGACTTATGCAATCTTGCAGGTAAGTAGAATGAAACAGGCAAAATTTTTTCTATTTTTCTTCAGAGCAAAAAGCTTGTTTAACTTGGTTTTCTACAATTCTGACAGTGTTCTGGACTTGAATGCTTTTGAAAGACAGAACAAAGCAGAAGGCTTGGGGATGGTAACAGAGGAGGGGTCTAGTAAGTGATGCCATCTTGTTTTTGTTTGTATCTTATAAAGTGTCAGTTTTACAGAAGGCTGTTCAACTTCATCCCATTTTGATGTTTTCTTGTGGAAAAAACCCCATGCAGTAAGGAAGCAACTGAATGTTTCACCTTAAAGAACTGTGCTGCTTTCATGTGATATCCCACACAGCTGCCAACTGCCAAGTGTCTGTGTTGAAAGATCAGCACATTAATATGAAGACTAACTTTAGTAGTCATAAAGCATAATCCACCTGGAACAAGCAAGTAAATAATAATGCTGCCAGATAACTGTGCACAAAATGTAAGCAAATAACAGAGCATCACAGTGAGACTTTTTATGACACAACAAATAAAAAAGGAACAATAGTTAATAAAAATATTTAGACTTATTCCTAAGGATCAGTTATAAATTGTAATTATTTTTTATGAATAAACTTCATACGTTATTACATGCAAAATGCATAAAAGAAAACACAAAGAATGCATATTATACTTAAAGAAGTTAGTTTAGGGCTGTATCAGTCTGCATCTATAATGGAAAAAAGTTAACAGTTATGAAAGTTGGTGCATTTCACAATTTCATTTAATTCATCCCAGAGTCAGTCATTATGTCTTTGTTTATTAAAGATGTTTTAAAAATGAGTCAAATTCAAAAACAATGGCAATAATAGAATGCAGTTAGAATGCAATTGTGTTAGTAGACAACATTAAACACAAGCTTTTTAACAGCATTTTACAATGGAGTTAAAAACGGAGTACAGAGAGGCTTGTGGTGGTTCAATAGCTTTCATACAGAGCAGAGTTCAGTTCAAGTGATATGAAAATGGCATTCATTGATGTGTGTTAGTGGAGGAGGGCCTGTGGTTAATTGTTGTTTTATTTTCTTAAATGTAACATTTTTTTAAAGTATACCAAATAGCGCAGTATTCAATAATTAAATGAAAAATATCTTTTAATATAAAATGACCAGTACTAGCATAAAATCAGTATCTGTAGTAGCGTACAAAACCAGATAAGGATCTGAAGTAAGTTTCCCATCTAGCTGATAATATTAGTCAAAACACAGGAATTTGTTAAAGTTGTATAAATTAGTAAGAACTTGGAAAAGAACTGATTAATTGTAAAACTGGGATGCAAATATTACACCAGGGGCAAAACGATCAGGGGCTAGCCATGATTGTTCATATATATCTGAAGTTGAAATATCAGGGGCTGGGTGCTATAGATCAAGGGCTTAAGCCACTGAAGCTTGCCACTCTCCATTTTTAAACCTTCTAAACCTCTTATGTTTATATTAGTTGGGGCAGCTGTACCTTTCCTGTGTTATTAATTAGTTCAAACAGGAATCTAGCTGCTGGTTGTTGATGTTGGTTCAGTTTTTTTTATTAATACTTAATATTTGTTTTAAAAAAAAAAAATAAGAAAATGCATAATCGAGAATTACAAATAAATCTTATGTAACTTATGTAAATATAACTCATGTTTAGTGGGTGGCACAGTAGCATAGTGGTTGCACTGCTCTCTTGTAATAACAAGACCAGGGTTCATGTCCCGGGTCCTCCCTGCATGGAATTTGCATGTTCTCCCCATATCTGTGTGGTTTTCCTCTGGGTACTCCAGTTTCCTCCCACAGTCCAAAGACATACAGGTTGGGTGAACTGGCTGTCCTAAATTGTATCTAGTGTGTGGTTGGGGGTGAGTGTGCATGTGTGTGTTCACCCTGCAATTGACTGGTGCTCTGCCCACAGTTTGTTCCTGCCTTGCACCCTATGCTAGCTAAGATACACTCCAGCAGACACCCGTGACCTGGTTCAGGAGTAAGTGGGAGTGAAAAAGACTGCCTTAATACATTTATAAAACAGATAAAGATTATTTGTAATGCTAAAACTGTGAAAAAATATACAGAAATAAATAAACTGACTGGATAAATGCTGAGCATTTGAAATAAAAGAAAATTCATGCATTAGTCAAGAATTAAACAGTTAATAGGGATTTTTTGTGAATATTTCATCACATTGATTATTATGGCAAATAAGCAGATAAATGTTGAGTGTTTCATAAATGAATACATAAATAATAATCCACCCTGTATTAATCTTCAGTGTTAGAGCTTCCCAAGCATTAGATATTGCAATGGTGGTTACAATTAGAATTTTTAAAGCAGTTAGGGCATCAGTGAAGTGCTTTGTGATGGTGCTTGCAGTGAAAGTGTTATATTTTCCAAAATTGTATAATTTGATAAAAGAGAAATGTATAGGGTGTAATAAAGCAGAAGACAAATCAAAAAGAGTTGGGGAACCACCCAGTATAATGTATGTGAATTTGAGTACTCTCTAAGGACTGTGACGAGTACTATATGACTAGACTAAATGACTGAGTTTACCGATTGACTTTATAAATACAGGAAGGGTGTGTTTGCAGGGCAGGAAGTGGAGTGAGGTCATCTGTAGGTGCCAGAAGTGAGATATTTAACTGGTTTTCTCCTCTGAGGGTCTGTGGAGAGGGAAGAAGAGGTATTAATACTCGGCACCAATCCTTGGTTGAGCTTGTCATTACCCCAGTTTGAACCATTTGACTGCCACCCAAGCGTACGTGTGTGAAGGGCAGCACAGTGGCACGGTCATAGCACTTCTGCTTTGCTGTAAGAATATCTTCATGTCCCAGGTTGTCCCTGTATGAAGTTTTCATGTCATTCCCATGTCTGTGTGGGCTTCCTCCAGGTGATCTGCTTTTCTCCGACAATCCAAAGTCATGGAGGTCAGATGAAGTGGTGATGCTAAATTGACCCAGTTGTGTGTTTGGTGTGTGTGTTCACTGTGTAATGGACTGGCACCCTGTCCATGGTTTATTCCTTCCAAAGCCAATTGGATACAATTATAGGCCCCTAAACAAGGCAGTGCCTGCTAAATTGACCCATGGATATGCGCCAAGCCTTTTAAGAAATGGTCTGGATAAAGATAGGATGAAAGTTTTGTATCAGGTGTTTGTAGTACATGAAAACACAGTGTGAATCAAATTACTTGAACCACCACCAAATAATCCAAAATATTACTATGCTGCTTCTAGCCAGGGGAGGAACAGCAGTGCGCTTTAAGCCTATTAAGATGTTAAAAAGAGTCCTCTGCACTCTTGCTTTGCACTCTTGGTGGCTCTGAGGCTAGGGAGCTGCACTGGCAATCGGAAGGTTGCCGGTTTGAATCCCGTAAATGCCAAAAGGGACTCTGCTGAGCGGTTTGAGTAGTGAGAAAAGCGCTATATAAATGCAAAGAATTATTATTTCCAAACACAAAGAGCATTGTACTTGTTACTCTGTGTCTGTGATGTGCAAAAAACTAATGTTTTTGTTGTCAAACTTTGTAACTTGTCTACTTGTATTCAATTCAGTGTCTTCTCCAATGCTTACGTCTGCTTTCTCTTCTCTGTCATTTCTTTGAACTCATCGGTTGCAGTGATCGTGCGTGAGAGGGGTAAATACTTGGCTTGGATTTTCACTTTTGAGTTCTGCCCTGAGAATGCAGATGTAAATTTACACCCCACCCCTTTCCCTGTACCTCTTCCCTGCCCCAATGCCTCCTGTTTATCAAAAACTCCTCCCCCAATACCTCCATTTCCCTGACTTTGGACTAATATCATTGATTGACAGGAATTGTGCATGCTAATTTGAAACAACAGTCACTTTTGATCTTCTTTGCCCTGTAGTGCCTGTTACTTTTGTGAGAGCGCCTCATGCAGCATTACTAACTGAGCACCATTTGCTGCGTCACCCCATTACTGAGCTCAGACTGACATGCAGAGCTTGTCACATTACCTGCTACTCAAAGGATGCTGGAACTGTTGTCTTTGTGTATGGTTCCTCTAGTAACTCTTCTCACTTTTCAGACAGCAGCTCTTCCATCCTGAATGAGCCTGGCCGCGCCTGTAAAGCGCTGTCCTGCATGATTTGCTCTATCTTTTGCCAGGTGTCCCATTAAGGCACGTCTGGGAGAAGAAACAGGCTAAAGGGACAAAATAGTGTCAATGTGGATTCAATCCAGTTAACATGACTTTCTGTCTTCAAGGCGAAAAGGTCCTGCAGAATGATGAGTTCACCCGGGATCTGTTTAGGTTTTTGCAGCTGCTCTGTGAGGGTCACAATAATGGTATGTTTGCTCTTTAACTTCCTCTCTCCAAAGTCTTTACCTTAATCGTTTTTTATTTCTTCTTTTTTTGAGTTGTCTATCTTTTTCTATAAACAGATTTCCAGAATTTCCTACGCACTCAGACGGGCAACACCACCACTATCAACATAATCATCAGCACTGTCGATTACCTTCTGAGGCTTCAAGTATGTGCATTAAAAATTCAGGAGTGAGTTTCATGACAGAGCACAGCCTTTTGCACGATGATGTCTGACCCCACACCTGTTTCCACAGGAATCCATCAGTGACTTTTATTGGTATTATTCAGGCAAGGATGTGATTGATGAGCCTGGGCAACGCAATTTCTCAAAAGCTTTGGGTGTCGCCAAACAAATCTTTAACTCTCTTACTGAGTACATTCAGGTAAGCAAGACAAAACGTTCACCACTTTAAAATGCTCACAATGTATAAATTTAAAACCATGATTAGGATGAGGATGATTAAAAGAGTGGCAGGAAAGTTGAATCATATAGCTGTCTTTTTTATTCTGATGATTATTTTATATTTACTGTATATTTTTAGTTCGCTTCCCGGGTCCTCCCTGTGTGGAGTTTGCATGTTCTCCCCATGTCTGCGGGGGTTTCCTCCGGGTGGTCCGGTTTCCTCCCACAGTCCAAAGACATACAGGTTAGGTGCATTGGCGATCCTAAATTGTCCTTAGTGTATGCTTGGTGTGTGGGAGTGTGTGCGTGCCCAGCGGTGGGCTGGGGCCCTGCCCGGGGTTTGTTTCCTGCCTTGCGCCCAGTGTTGGCTGGGATTTGCTCCAGAAGACCCCTGTGACCCTGTAGTTAGGATATAGTGGGTTGGATAATGGATGGATGGTATATTTTGACCTCAACAATTGCTTATTGATGAAAGTTTGATGTGATGTACATAACATCTTGATGACCATCATGTTTAAAGATGAGCCGTGCATAAGGAAATTGTCTGAATTTTGTTAACTCTTGCAATGTCTCCAAATGCTGACTTAATTCTGCCTTGCAATGTCTTTTTAACCTGATTCTGACACTCTTTTGAGGTGTCCTGGACATAAGTTTTTTCAAGTAAACCATTTATATAACAATTGACCATCTTAACCTGAAGTATCAAAGAGCCTGAGTTTTAGAACAGATGACATTTACAATGTTTATCTTCTTTTTCTTCCTCTTCATCTTTTCCTACTTCTGTGTTGGGTCAATGTGTTTGATCAGCCTTCTCCATACAGCTTGGTCCTGCATTTCCTCCAATGTCAGACCCTTTACCTTCAGATCTTATTTTATTTTATCCACCTACCTCCACTTTCGCCTCTCTCTGTTTCTATTCCGCTGTACTTTCATTCCCATCAGTCCTTGGTACACATGTTCATTGTCTCTCCTCATCACATGTCCATAACACTTCAACCTACTTTCCTGTACTTTTTTAGATTATCTCTGCCATTGTTGTTGTACCTGTAATTGCCTCATTTCTTATTCTGCCCTTATTTTGTAACTCCACACATCCATCTCAACATTGTAATTTTTGCTTCTCTTGCACTTCCTTTACTGCTCATGTCTCAGCTTCATACATCATTACCGGTCTTACAACTGTCTTAAAAACCTTATCTTTAACCTTCACCTTTATTCTTCAATAAAACAACACTTCTGATACCTTCTTCCAATTGTTCCATCCGCACTGTACACTATGGGTTATCTCTACATCTAGTTTTCCATCTTGGGCTACCACTGATCCTAGATATTTACATCTTTTTATTGGGTCTCCCTGCAGACTAACTTCTGAATCCTGATTATCTTTACACCTCATATTCTGTCTTCTTCTTCCAAAACCTTTCTCCATTCTTCCAACTTCCTCAACACAATGACACAGTGTCATCAGCAAAAAGCCTGCATAGGGGGGTTTGCCTTTTATCCCATGACTCAATACATCCCTAACTAGATCGAATTGGTAAGGACTTCAAGAAGATCCCTGGTGCAGACCTACTCAAACTGTGATCTCATCTGTTACCTCAACACTGCTTACTACCGTTACATCCTGTCCACTTCACAGACCTAGAGAGTAAAGTTCACAGTTTAGCCACAGGGAGGAGCAATTATGTTAAGATGATATTATAGACAGTAAGCGAGAAGGAATGACAGAAGGGTCTGAAAAGCAATCACTCAAGGAAGCTGCACATTCAGGTTCAAGAGCAAGGCAAACATCCACTAGGTTCCAACTAGAATCAACTTCTGAATCCCCTTGTTTCCCTGTTGCAAACACTTAAGCCACCTTCACTGCACCTGAGTGAGTAATACGCCCCTCTAATGAAGAGCTGTGCTAGGAGCCTCAATAATTTCAGGATAAGGCCATCACTTAAGGCGCTATGTAAAACAATTTGTGTATATTCACATCAATTACCCAGCACATTTCTTTCTTCATGGAGCTGTGTATCAAACTGAAAGCATCTGCTTATCATTAGCATGCCCAGCAGTATTTGCAAGGTAATTTTAAATAAATTAGCAATGACCAGTTTGGTCAGAAAGGAAATGGTTAGGTTACCCTGCTGCTGGAAGAAGTACCTGCCACATTTTTTGGAACTGTCTAACAGGGCTTTGTATTTTCAGTTTGGTTTTAGTAGTAGGGTCTTTGTCTAGCTTGTTAGCTTAACTGAGATGGGTCCCCTTTTGCCACTGTTGGCTTATCTGGTAATGCCTCTTCTTTCTCTCTTTGGTTTAACATCTTCTGCCTCACTTAATACAAATTTGGGTTGCAGGAGGACCAGAAGCTGTTTAGGAAGCAATGGGCTAAAGGCCGGAAATGGCCATTAATGGAGCACCAGCCTTAACTGGAATGACCTGCTGTTTTCATTAGGGGATTAACTCCAGTGTAGCCATTACTGATGGTGGCGTACTTTATCCAAGACAAGCTTCACAAAGTTGCCATTCTGTCTTTAGTGTGGCTTCAGCTGGTATCTTCTCTATATTTTATTTTTAACTGGCAGACCAAACTGTTCCTTTTTGTGATGTAATTGTGAGCTCATACCCTTTCCATTTTTATCCTAACTAGAATATCCTCTTGTTTATTAACACTGTGGACCTCCTGTCTTCAATTGTTAGGGCCTGTTATTTCTTAAGTATGAATATCCTGTCTCCATTCTGAAGCTAGAGTTTGCATAGTTTTGTCCTCTCCTGCTAAATGAAGCCTATGTTGGAGTGGTTTGTAAATATTTGACACTAAAGACATCTCACATAAGTTCAGAATCATGTTTCCTTCCAGGTATGTGCATAAACATAGATCTCTCCAGTTTCTCTATTACACTTTTCCTTAAGAAGGGGTCGAGATGCTTTAAAAGCTTTCATATTTCAATCTACTCAGCTGGCCAATTAAAAATGTCAGTTTGTTTCACTTCTCATTGCATCCATCAATCCTTATGATAAGTGTGACCTTTTTATCTACCATTTCATTGTCCTAGTGTTCATGATACCTTGTGCTTTTGAGAATGGCTGTTGCCTACAGTCATGTGATAACATATAGCACATACACATGGATATGTACATAAGGTATTCCTTAATTATAACCATTTAACTGGCTTTCTAATGTATGCCAGCTTTTATTTATTCTATTTAAGGTGCTATAAAAGCGACATGACAAAAACAGTAGTCATCATCAAAATGTAGGACCAATGGAACTGGGACAAGCTGCTATCTCCTGTGACTTTTAAATGGATTTAGATGGTTTAAATATGATACATTTTAGAATGTATATATTGTCTTTCTTATGTTTTTGTTAAGTTGTGAAACAACCGCAAATGTTAGTTTCAATCTCTGGAAGAAGGTGAAATGAAGAAAATACAATAAACATAGAAAATAAACTTCTGAGCTCAAGGGTTGTTAACCTAATGCAACTAAACACTGTCATAGGTTGGCAAAGATAGGAGAAGATGTCAAGTTGTCTTGAGATATTTCTAAATCTCACTGCTGGGATGAATCATATCCGCCAATTGGGAGAACCCACACAGACTATTAACTCCTTTTATCTTTTATTTCAATTTAGGGCCCCTGTATTGGCAATCAACAAAGTCTTGCACACAGCAGGCTCTGGGATGCAGTGGTTGGCTTTCTTCATGTCTTTGCTAACATGCAGATGAAGCTCTCCCAGGTAGGTTGAGGCCACATACAGAGAGCTCTTTGTTTTCATCAGTATGACTATGAAGTGCAATTGACACTGTAACTTTGTCAGAGTTGACCTATGATTTTCAGTAGAATGAAATAGAATGAAGATGTCATGTTAATTGAGATGGCATTCACTTTGTTGTTTAATTTTAAATATCAACATTTAACTGTCAAATAGAAATGAGCACCAGTGTGATGTTCTTGAATGATTTATTCTTATCATTTGCTCAGTATTTCCTTTTTCTGCTTTCCTAGGATGCCAGCCAGATTGAGCTTCTTAAGGAACTGCTGGATCTGCAGCAGGATATGGTGGTAATGATGTTGTCACTACTGGAAGGTAAGCAGAGCCCACTTTAAAACTGCAGACTACATCCAACAGGCACCTTATTTCACTCAAGGGCCTCCAGTAGAGTGGCCAACACGTATATAATGATAAGACTGCAAGACACTGTTATTTAGAGGTTAATGTTCAGTATCATGTCCAGCTGCTTTGGAACTTCTTTTGTATACAAGGGAGAATCAAAAAGTAAAAGCAACCTAGCCTTCAATAATATTAACTGTAAGCAAAAGAACATAACAATTCCATCACTTCTCCACATTGTCTCCCTGCAGGTTGATGCACTTCTTGTATCAATCCACTAACTTCTTAATTTGTTGGAAAAAGATTTTCGGCTGCACCTGAATCCAGCTCTGCACCACTTCCTTCACCTCATTATCAGAGGTGAACATGCAACTGTTTAGAGCCTCATAAAGTGGACTAAAAATGTGATAGTTACATGGTGCCATGTTAGGACTGTAAGGGGGATGTGGAAGATGTTCACACCACAAGTGTTGCGTTGTCTCCACCATTGTAGCGTGGACATGCATTGTCATGGAGCAGTAACGCTGTTCTTGACACCAATCATCTTCTATTGCTGTGACTCGCAGGTTTCATTTTCTCTCTAAGCATAGCACTGGTCACTGATTGTCTGTGTTCCTGAAGATTGGCCAGAATAAGACCTTCTATGTCCCAAAAGAAAGTCATCATGATTTTCTTGACTAAGGACTGTCGTTTGAATTTCTGCTTTACTAGAAAAGATGGACGTTTTCAATGCATACTTTGTCTCTTGCTGTCCGTATTTCAACTTTGGTGACAATCCGCCCAAAACACTCAGATCTTCTTCATAACATTTCAGGAATTACGTTAAATCCTTCATGTGCTCAAGCTGCTTAGATACTCATCTTGTGCAAACTTTAAGGTACCCCAAAGTCATCACACACTATGGCATATGCAGATCCATAGCTTATATCCAAATGTGCAGCAGAAGCGGACAATGTAGTCTGTCAATCTTCTCGGATGAAGGCATTCGTCATGTCAATGTGGTCTTGTGTGTGCAATGTTGATGGCCAACTACATCAAGCTTTATCAATTACATGTGTTATTCCCACTCTAAACCTTTTTACCCATTCATAAACGTTTTGTTGAGTCATGCTATTTTCACTTCCGTACTGAGCCGGTATCTCAGCAGGCTTTACTGCCCCGTCCAAATAAATCTCACTGTGGCATGTTTTTTTAACAATGGTGCAATCCCACAGCGGAGCATCCATGTTCATTTATTGTTGGCTTTAGCTAGACTAATGGCAGAGCACTGCACTATGTCTGTTTGAACTACCCATAAACCATCACGAAAGTGTTCTCTTGTGTCAGCTTGTATCCGTTGCAGTTACTGTGTAATTTTCAAATTGCCTTTACAATTTGATATGCCCTCATACTTTTAAGCAGGAGACCATTTATTTATCTTTTTATCTGTATCACACAAATCTTTAAGTTCTAATATTGTACATGTGCTCAAAAGAAATTAAGCTGCATTTTAATGTTTTTCCAATACTTTTTTCTTACCTGACTTACAGAGCCAGATCCCTAGTGACCTCACTAAAACCAATTTAATTTAATTTAATACAATTTCAGAGCAACTTCAGTAATATAAATTAAAATTTTTACCATATAACAACAGGCAAGTGTCATAGCCTGCTACACCCTGCTATATTATCTCATATTACCTTGAGTAAGTGTTGAAACCAGAAGATGAAAAAGAAACTGGCCTTCTGTAAAAGGTAGATTAGGTAGATTTCTTCTTCATATGCAGAATAATTCTTTTTGTGATGTCTTTCACACTCCATTCTTAGCTGAGAAGCAGATTACGGAAATGCATTCACCAGGCCTTAACAATAAAAATAAGCAAATGGTATCCTCAGCCTAAGAATGCCTCTTATAGTCGCAAGAGATTTGTGCCCTTGATCAGGATTGACATATTAACATGATTGTTCTTTCTACAATGCACTTCTTTTTTGCAAGACAGTTTGTGTGAAATAACTTCTCAAATTTTCAATCTTAAATGCCCTGTAAAGGCTGATCTATGTTTTTCCATCGAGGTTACACTGTAGCTGTGCCTTAGCCCAACATGCACCTCAAAAATGTGACTACTCGTTGTGTCAATGTGGAGATATGCAGACCTCTGAAACTCTGATAGGGCTAGTTTGGTAACCACTTATTGACTGAAATAAGTTTCCATTTGTTTTTGCTATTCTGAAGTAAGCATAGAGCAGATCAAGAAAACACTTGATGAAGTCATAAAATATACAAAGTCAATTTGGTGGTTGCCAATTTGTGCTGTGAAAAAACGTCCAACATTGATTTGAAAGTCAGCAAGTGTTTGAAAAAGTAGAAAAATGTGACGGACGAGTAGGTTTATCTATGGAAGAAAATGTTTAGCAAGAGGAGATCCTGGAGTGCAAAAAACTGCCTTCATTCACTTTTCTTGCATACTACAAACACTGCCAACTAGTGTTTAGGCATACACCAGTAGCACAGTGTGATGCAGAAGTATAAACTGCTTTCAACAGCTTACAGTGTATGCAGGTAACGCACATGGCTATGGCATAAGCTTGACAAAGAAGTATAAATCGACTTTAAGAGTCTATAACAAAATCATAGATAATGTACAGTATAACAATCTGGCTATAGGCCTACAAGCCCCATTACGTTTTAGCACAATTGCATATGAGTATGACATGCTAGTATCAGCTGTAATTAATTCTTTCCAAGTTTTGCTTTATTTGATCCTTTTTACGTGCCCATCCCATCTGTAACAGCAAAGGACATTTAAAAATGTAACAGTAAACAATACAAAATACAACAAAATATTGCATGTACCAAAGTCCAAGTCTAAGAGTGAACCTAGCCTTTAGCATAAAATTGTTTATGCATTTTAGCCCTGTAAGGTTAATAAAAATAATAACATTGATGTTATTGACCATCTTCGAATTATTTTACGAATTTGTAAAGCAGAATTTTTTCTGTCTGCAGAAAGGAACAGAGGTGATGCTTCCTTATAGGTTTTATTTTTTCTTTTTGTGCTCAGGTAATGTTGTAAATGGAACAATTGGCAAGCAGATGGTTGATACCCTGGTAGAATCATCTAGCAATGTTGAAATGATCCTGAAATTTTTTGATATGTTCCTCAAGTTGAAAGACCTAACCTCTTCTGATGCATTCAAGGAGTATGATCCTGATGGAAAGGGAGTCATCTCCAAGAAAGAGTTTCAGAAAGCTATGGAAAGCCAAAAGCAGTACACTCAATCAGAAATTGAATTCTTGTTATCATGTGCAGAGGCTGATGAGAATGACATGTTTAGCTATAAAGAGTTTGTAGATCGTTTCCATGAGCCTGCTAAGGATATTGGCTTTAATGTAGCAGTCTTGCTAACTAATCTGTCAGAGCACATGCCCCACGACTCGCGGCTCAGTTCTTTCTTAGAACTGGCAGAAAGTGTCCTCAGTTACTTTGAGCCCTACCTAGGCCGCATCGAAATCATGGGAGGAGCAAAGCGCATTGAAAGAGTGTACTTTGAGATCAGTGAGTCCAGCAGGACCCAGTGGGAGAAGCCACAAGTCAAGGAGTCCAAGCGGCAGTTTATCTTTGATGTTGTCAATGAAGGTGGGGAGAGTGAAAAGATGGAGCTCTTTGTGAACTTTTGTGAAGACACCATTTTTGAAATGCAGCTGGCTTCTCAGATTTCTGAACCTGATGCTGCTGAAAGGCCTGAGGAGGAAGAGGATGAGCCACACAGCCTCCTGGAGGAACTGGGATCAGAAGAGGAAGAGGAGGCAAATTTGGAATCTTCATCTGCCTTCACCATTGCCTGTGTCTCCATGAAGAAAAACTTTGCCAACTTCATGCATCTCCTCACATTCAAAAATATCCGAAAGCAGTACAGGAAATTTAAAAAGATGACAATAAAAGAAATGGTCAAAGTCTTCTTCTCATTCTTCTGGATGATATTTGTTGGCCTCTTCCATTTTATCTTCACCCTGGTGTGGGGTCTGATCCATATTGTGTGGAGCTCTATGTTTGGGGGTGGCTTAGTTGAAGGTGCAAAGAACATTAAAGTGACTGATATTTTAGGAAACATGCCTGACCCCACCCAGTTTGGCATCCATGGTGACATCCTTGAAGCTGAAAAGGGTGACAGCAGTGAATCGACCACCACCTCTGACCTTGTACAATTAGCAAAAGGAGAGAAAGCTGAGCCAGATCTGATGTCAGAACTACTAGGCATTGGCCCAAAGAAGGAAGGCCACTCTAAACACAGCCCAGAGCCTGGTTTAGGTGACATCTCTGAAATAATTGGCACAGACACTCCATCATCTTTAGTAAGTGCAGTGCATCAAAAGCAACTAGCCCAGGTGAGTTTAAACCTATTTAAATCATTCATTTTATAATAGGTGTGAATGGTTTGAACTGGATCAGGGGTTTAAAAAGATTTAAAAAGTTTAAAAAGAGAATTAGCATCCTCAGGTTGTTCTCTTTTGCAGTGTTTTATGACTAGCTACCTTAGACCATTCACCCTTGTGATCATTGTAAGGGTTCTTCTTCTCAAAATTCCCACTCTATTGTTCATATGAATTTCAGATTCATTACTTCTCATTTTAGTCTCCTTGCTTCTCAATACACTTAGACCATTCGTGCACAATCCTTTGAAAACCTCCAAAAGAAAAGTGTGTGACTGAATATAAGAGCAGATCAGCACCATTTTTGTGGCACATCATCATCTACCATAAGCTGAACCTTGACCTTTCCACTACTGTTACTCATCTGTCAGTGAAAACAACAACCATGGCTTCTTACAACTTTTCCTTAGTGGTAGATGTTGAGTCTCAGCATCTGACATACCTATGCAACCATAGCTGTAAATCTCTGTCCACTTTTATAGATTTTTGAGAGGTAAAGTATTGCTCCCACTTTGAACTGGGTATGAATTTCAGCTCCTTTAAGATGTTTGTCCACAGAAAATGTGTGACATGTCTTTTTTCTGTGATGAAAACTGATACATGTATAGCCATTTTTACAACCCAATAGGAGCTTGCTTCTACAGCAGCAGGGTTCCAGGCCTGCAGAATAAGTCTTACTATGGCACAATGAATCAGCACGAAAATAGACTGGAAACAAAGAACTCCATAAATTGTGAGGAACTCTTTGTGTACCCTATTTTATGTGGGCAGTAGGAGCCTTGGGTCGCTTTATCTTTTATGGGTGTGAATTATTAGGTATTCAAAAGGAAGTTTGATTATGTTTTTAATTCTTATTGAATCACTAGTGGCATTGATCACTGGGGACTTAGTCAAGCCATTTTTAAAAACGTTAACTTATTTTCTTTGAAATGATATTTTGTTGTTTTCAAGCTTCACCTCACTTTTACAGGCTCTCTCATCTTTAACCTTCTTAGTGCAATGTTTTCCCCTGGAAATACTAGCCAAATATATCAATGCTTTCCAACAAGAAAATTATTATTACTTGTAACAGGAACATGTAAATACCAATACATCAACATATACACAGTAGGAAAGGTCTGTCCAGTATCCACTGCTGTACTGATGCAGATTTAATACACGTCCTATGTGTGGCACGTATTGAGACAGTCACCAATGCACAGCCCGATGTTAAAATCAAGACAGTAGTGCATGATTCTTTACACAGTTTTATTATATTTTTTCTTTTGCTTACGCATGAGAGGGTTGAATGTCTTTGCTTGTTCCGCACAATTGATGTGCTCCTTGTGTTAATGCAGGTTACTGTAGCACAAGGCTTAGCAACTTCTGCATTTCCCCTGACTTGAACATTGTAAACAGTGCTTAGGGTGCTAATGTTTTGCTTGTCCTTGCGTATGATCACAATTATTTTGCCTTTTTGTCACAAAGCTAATTGCGCAACACAGTGAAACTGTATGCAACCTTATTCACCTGTCATATCCTGGTGTATCATGCATCAGTTTCCCTTAAACTCTTGATTAGTTTTTACACACTGCTTTTCTTATCAAACAGTGTCCTGTGATATTTACAGAAGTGGCAGTATGGAATATGAAGTTGGAAATCCAAGGCCCTAAGCATTTACGCAAGGATATCTTAGAACCATAATCATAAATGTAATCCTATGTAAATATTACACAAATACTGTAGATGTCCTGAGATAGTGGTACTATACATAACATTTTGGGTGGTCCTGTACTAAATGTATGTGAAACATAGCCTGCCGTTATGTGGACAGAAATTCCAACAATTGTGGACGTCACAACAGACTAATGTATTTCCTTGGTATTTCAGGAAACAGATATCACCAAGGAAGCTGAAACTGAAGTCAAATCAGAAGCAGAAAAGGCAGAGTAAGTAGCAGCATCTGATTTCCCCAGCACAAAAGAGGTAGTTTGGTTGTGGGGCATAAGACATACTAAACATAAACCAGAGGCTAGTTTAATACCTAGAGGGGCATGAAGTGGGATTGCATTATTTCATCTTGGTTAGAATGGAAAGCAATGAGTAAACTGTTAAAATGTCTTATTTGTTTTGTTATCCTAAGCACTGAGGATGGTGAGAAAAAGGATAAAGCCAAGGAAGAGGAGCCACCAGAGCTGGTGGTGGAGGAGAAGAAGATCCGAAGAAGACGACATGGCCAGAAGCAGGAAGAGACTGATGCTTTCATGGCTAATTTCCTGGCTGGCCTGGAGGTGTATCAGACTAAGATGCTGGTGAGCAGTGACTACCACTTGAAATGTGGCACTACACAGAGCTAATTTTAGATCTTGCTCTGTAGGCATGAATGTCCCCTTGTTTTCCTCCAGTGATTTAGTGACAATAGCAGAGCAGTTACACCTCTTGGGAATCAGTGTTATTACATGTCCAGTCCCGCTATTGTGTGCTCTGAGAAAATAACATTCGTGTTGTGTCTTCTTTTAGAATTACCTGGCACGCAATTTCTACAACCTGAGACTTCTCGCTCTCTTTGTGGCCTTCGCCATCAACTTCATCCTCCTCTTCTACAAGGTAACAAGTTCCACAATACCTCTTTAAGAAAATGAGATTAAAGTCAGGGCTGAAGGGTGAAGAGTCTTAGAAGAGAATCTGCTAAGGGATGGAGAGGATACTGGGGCTATAAGCTGGAGGTATGCCTCTGTGATTGCTGCTCCTCAGTCAGCCATTTATCATGAATAAAAATCCACCCAGCTTGAGGTATGAACATAACGTAAGGCAAAGACAAGTCCTAATCCAAATAGTAGGAGAGCCAAGGAAATGGTAAAAGCCTGGATTAGTTGTTTTCTGTTCCTCTGGAGTCTGTTTTATCTGCTGGAGTCTGTTTTATCTGCAGCTTTGAAGAATGGACACTATACATTAGGGAATATTTTTATGCCATGCAGCTGCTGGTAAGAAGAGCAGGTTTGCTCACCAGTGAAGGAGTTTCTTCCAGCTTGGTTTAATTTTGAAAAATATTTCTCATCCTACTGCCCAAGTGTTGACATGAATGGCAGAACAAGAGGAGCATATATAATATGTACAGTATATTAGATCATGTAACTTGTGCCTTTTGGAGGGACCATTGACTAGCAGATAATTTAAATAGTACTGCCAAAGTTTTAGTACCTTGGCCTCCCAAAAACAGCAGCTTAGTAGATCCCATGAATTTCCACAAATAGTTCATGTAGTCTTTCTTGAAAACACCCAGTTTTGGATTTTTTCTCAATTTGTGCTCTGTCTTGTCTTCTTTACATCAATAAATTACATTGTACCAGCTTTGTGATGGTCCTGATTTTGTAGTCCTACCAACACAGGAGGCCCCTGCCAATGCATAGGAAGCTCCTTGTTTAAAACACTTTGTTTCGTCTGGTTTCTCTTCTCCTTCCTCTTAGATATGAGTGTGCTCTATTGTGTGGAACAAAGCACTGCTTACAGGTTTGGCATTTACAGGCAAACACTTAATGATGGAACACTAGCTGAGGAAAATGCACAGGCAACTTTAGAGGATGGTTACTCCATGGCAGTAGTTGGAAAGGAGGGTTGGCCTTACAGGAGATGAGCTGTTGAGAAAGTGGAGAGCAGAATTATCACTTAAATTATATGGAGTCCAATGACTGTGGGGGTCACTATACAGTATGTTGTAGTGTTATTTGTTCATAGGTTCATATGGTTAATATTGTCACAGGTGCAGAGTACAGTGAAATTCTTACTTACATATGCTAATTAATATGCAACATGTTACCATGATCAATGAATATTATTACTCAAACCTCAAAATTTCCATCTTTCTTACCTCAAAACTCCTGTCTTCCTTACTTAAGATGACTACTTCCAAGTTAGAATTATAATAGAACATGAAGTTAAAGTATTCTCTCTGTTAGATTTTTCCACAAGTTATGGAAATACATTGTATTTAGTTGTCCTATTGAGTTTTGTTTTGAGTAAAAATTGGGCCATATTTAAGGGGTACTGTCAAAATAAATATCAAAGAGTTCTCCTGACAAAAGACATTGAACAGTGTGACTACAAAAACACAGTTCACAAAAAGCTTTACTGCAAATTCTTGATCATTGATCTCCGGTTCACTTCTGTCGATAGAATGTAAAGGCTCTCAAGAATCCAGGAAGTCGTTAAAAAAAAAAAAATTAACAAAGACTTTTTTGGAACATATAATACAAAATGTTGATCTTGAACTGTGATCGTAGTCTTTGTTCAGACAAATTATAAATATATAGTATACTCACCAGCCACTTTATTAGGTAGGTCAACTGCATGTTAACGTAAATATCTAATCGCCAAATCACATGGCATCGGCGCAATGCATTTACGCATATACACATTGTCAAGACAATCTGCTGAAGTTGAAACTGAGCGTCAAAATGGGGAAGCCAGGTGACTTAAGTGACTTTGAAAGTGTCATGGTTGTTGGTGCCTGACAGGCTGATCTAAGTATTTCAGAAACTACTAATCATCTGGGATTTTCACACACAACCATTTCTATTGTTTACAGAGAATGATCAGAAAAATGTAAAATATTCAGTTAGCAGCAGCTGTCTTGGCGAAAATGCCTTGTTGATCTCAGGGGTTAGAAGAGAATGGTCAGACTGGTTCCAGCTTATAGAAAAGCAACAGTAACTCAGAAAATCACTTGTTACAACCGAAGTACTACATGTAGTAAAGCATCTCTGAATGCACAACATGTTGATCCTTGAAGCAGATGGGCTAGCAGCAGGAGATCACAGTGGGTACCACTCCTGTCAAATAAGAACATGCAACTGAGGCTACAATTCACACGGGATCACCAAAATTGGACAATAGGTGATTGGAAAAACACTGCCTGGTCTGATGAGTCTCAATCTCTGTTGCAACATTCAAATGGTAAGTGTTAGAATTTGCTGTCGACAACATAAGAGCATGGATCCATCCCACTTTGTATCAACGAATCAGGCTGGTGGTGGTGGTGGTGTAATAAATTGGAGGATATTTTCTTGGCACATTTTGGGCGCTTTAGTACCAATTGAGCATCATTTAAATGCCTCGGCCTACCTGAGTATTGTTGCTCACCATGTTTATCCCTTTTTGGCTGACGTGTACCCATCTTCTGATGGCTACTTCTAGCAGGATAACGCACCATTTCACAAAGCTCAGATAATTTCAAACTGGTTTCTTGAATGTAACAATGAGTTCACTGTACTCAAATGATTTTCACAGTCATCAAATCTCTAATAGAGCACCACTGGGATGTGGTAGAACGGGAGATTCGCATCATGGATGAGCAGCCGACAAATGTGCAGCAATTGCATGATGCTATTGTGTCAATTTGGGCCAAAATCCCTGGGGAATGTTCGCAACACCTTTTTGAATCCATGCTACAAAGAATTATGGCAGTTCTGAAGGCAAAAGGTGATCATAATAAAGTGGTTGGTGAGAGTGTAACACAATACAATACAACTTATTTTTTTGTGTAATGCTCTTCACTGAGAGCAGGTTCAGATCTCTGTGAAAAATTCGTAGTTAAAATACAAGTAGAGGTGATGCTAATTACTAAATACGTAACTGGCACACATATAAATGCATACAGTATTTGTTAAAACACACAAAGAACAAGGCAGAAATTGATTAAATATAAATGGAAATCAATAATATCTGTCCATTAATTAATGGATAAACTATTGCCAGTTGACAACAGAGAAGATTAAAATTGCAAAAGAGAAAGTCAAAAATAAACTCAGAGTCCTGGAGACCTCTGCCAACTGGCCGCCTACCTGCTTCTGAGTTTTCCAGTCTGATGAGGGAATCTTTCCATTTGATTTCATCCTAAATTACTTTTTGTATTCAGGCTACTCTTCTTTCAAATTTTGATTCATCAGTCCAATGCACCTGCTTCTATTGTTTTGTGCAATTCTAAGCTTCTTGGTTTTGTTTCCATTGATGAATGGCTTCCATGAATACCACTTCTAACAGGAGTTTCCCAGACTCAAGAAGCTTGTGTTTGAGTTCTAGTGAATTGTGTGGGTTCTAGTGGATCCTGTGCCACACTTCTAATATTTTCTGGTATAGGAAACTGTAACTAAAAAGACTAGATGGCAACAGACTAGGTAAGTCTTGAGACACAAAGGGAATCCAAGTGAAAACCTGCATATACATGTGTAATGCAGTCTGATAAAAAGATAAACAAGGATTATAAGCATGAAAACTGGAAGTGCAGGAAAAGAATAGCTGGGCATATTTAAAGTGTTTTGTGGTGCATAAGTGTACACAATTCAGAGCATCTTTCTATGAGGGGCAAAAAAGGAAACTGAAAGTCCACACATTTTGTATTGTTAGGTCACTGAGGACCCCTTTGACTTTGATGAAGTGGATGAAGACTCTGATCTATGGAATGGAGACGAGGAGGAGGAGGATGAAGGAGGAATGGTTTACTTTGTTTTGCAAGAGAGTACGGGTTACATGGCGCCTACGCTCCGATTCCTGGCTGTGATTCACACCATCATTTCCTTCTTGTGTGTTATTGGGTACTACTGCCTTAAGGTAAGGTGACATTCAGCATTTTGTGGACCTGCTCAGTTTAAAATTGCACTATTTAAAACAGAGCTTGAGTAAGTACTATTATAACATTTGTATATAAATATACTGCAGTGGGCTGGCGCCCTGCCCGGGGTTTGTTTCCTGCCTTGCACCCTGTGTTGGCTAGGATTGGCTCCAGCGGAACCCCGTGACCCTGTGGTTAGGATATAGCGGGTTGGATAATGGATGGATGGATATATAAATTTATACAATACTAGTAAAATACCCACACTTCGCAGTGGAGAAGTAGTGTGTTAAAGAAGTTATGAAAAAGAAAAGGAAACATTTTAAAAACAATGTAACATGATTGTCAATGTAATTGTTTTGTCACTGTTTTGAGTGTTGCTGGCATCAACGACTTGATTATCATTATTTCTTTCAATGAGGTTCGTATTTAGAGGATGTCTTGTGTTCAAGTTATATTCCGTGTTTGTCAACCGTTGTAAAGATAACAGGTTTCATTCATCGAAGTGTTCACCACCACTTGTGAATCTAAGATGTTTAACAGGTATTTATGCGATCTTGCGATGTCCACGGCTTTATTTAATGTTAGCTAAGACCCGGCACTTAAAACTTTCTCTCGCACTTTCGCTGAGTTTGTGCCAAACACCAGTCTGTCCCTGACGATCTCATCCTCGTTTGCATAAGCACAGTCCTTCACCCGCGAATATTTAGCGGCAGCGTGTCCATTGGATTGCTGCTGACGGACGGCCTTATATGGGCAGGCACTCAATTACATAGGAGGTGTAACGATGAGGGACGCAACTCCGCCCCACACGGTGACCGAGCTGCAGGCTATGGCCATATATATGTATGTAAGCAGATTCCAGTTATGACCATTACGCGTAGAATTTCGAAATGAAACCTGCCTAACTTCTGTAAGTAAGCTGTAAGGAGTAAGTCTGCCAAATTTCAGCCTTCTACCTACACGGGAAGTTGGAGAATTAGTGATGAGTGAGTCAGTCAGTCAGTCAGTCAGTCAGTCAGTGAGGGCTTTGCCTTTTATTAGTATAGACTAGGGGGCTCTGCCCCCTGCTTACTTCACTCACCAACCCCCAAACGGGCGATGTCCGCTAGCCACTTTGCAGCTGTGCCGCTCATGTATGGGGAAGCGAATGTACAATTTAAAAAGATTGTTATTTTCATGGGAATTGTTCCATATGCATAATATAACTTACTATTTTAAATACAGTGAATACTTAACCATAGTAAAAAATAGTAAAACATAATAAATAGAAAAAAAATTGTTTCATGTTGCATTAGAGGTATTTGTTGCATTATATGTTTTCATTCTCTTTGCCTTTGAAATTAACACGCAAAATACTTTTTAAAAGTACACTTTTACTGTAAAACATCAGTAAAAACAATATTTGGAATTAAATTTTCATTAATATCGCACTGAATTTTGATTCCGTGTTTGGACTTATATAGTGACAAAGCAACATATAACTGCCCGTGAGTGAATATCGTTTCTTTCTCTCTAATAAATAAACCGACTTTTTCTAATGTTAATTAGTTAATTGTCATAGCAAAAGCGATTCTAACGGGAAACTGTAAACGTTTTAATATGAATGGCATATCAAGATCTCCTTTGGTATCTAATGTTATCCGCGGAAGATGTACTACATTACCTATCTTGTCGCCTGTAAAAATTTAACATGTCAGAATTGCTCGACCAATTTTAAAATCAGACATAAATTACATAATAACATTACAATACACCCTTCTTTCAACAGTAATTTGGCCGGTGAAAGAGCGGACAGTGTTAACGGTTGTAGACATTCTACGGGATATTGTAAGTTGATGTTTTCATCTTCTGCAACATCA
Organism: Polypterus senegalus; assembly: GCF_016835505.1. Lineage (NCBI taxonomy): Eukaryota > Metazoa > Chordata > Cladistia > Polypteriformes > Polypteridae > Polypterus > Polypterus senegalus. The sequence continues at coordinate 68,094,936 of NC_053171.1, read as the reverse complement.
CCACCAACTGTTTCAGCATAGTCTATTGATACGCATTTAACCAATTTGTTGTGAATCCAATCGACAATTTTCGTGTTAATTTGTTTGACTTCATTGTTTCTCGGTGCTAGGATTGCCCATGTACTCATTTCTTCTGTTAATAACCCTTCTGGATGAAATTCTTCAATAAGATTTGAACATAAGTCTTCTTTTATTGGGAACTTAAAGTGAGGAAACATAAAAATTTATAAGAGCTGAGAGCACAGGAACTGTCTGACAAAAGCATTCACATGAATGAGAAGTGGAAGGATCGTGGGCATGGGTCATTAACCTGAAATGGATGAGAGGAGGGCAGAACTTAAAAAAATGTCTTGGCAATAGTCTCGTCTTGTTTTATGATTTTCTTTAATTACTAATAATAATAATAAAAAGAGATGTATAAAATAAATCTGGAGTTACAACTCAAACTCTGTTATGGTAGTAGTGGTGAGAGGAGTTATTTGAAATCTTAGGTGGTATACATTAGAAATTGTGTTTTAAAATAAAGCCTTGATTAATAGAAGCCAAAAGTTGCTCTGTCTGCCTTCATTTGTGGCAGCATCACTGTCGGGTACCATAAAAGTTCAAATTTATTTTGTCTGATTGAAGGGTTAACTGCAGTGCACAAGCTTACCAGGATTCTGACTGGCTAGTGCTACGCCCTGGCCCAGTACCCTTTTAATGTTTATCAATCTAATCACCTGAAAAACTTTATGGTGGAGGATGAAGACACCCAAATGTTTCTGAATTTTGTGATCATTTTGCATAGTTTTAGCCATCAGGTTAATGTAAGCAGTGACACTTGCCAGAAAATTAAACCTATCCCTTAATAGTGTCTTTATTAGAAAACCAATATGTTTGCTCCTCCAATGTAGTCCAGTATGAACTGGTCATCTCAAGCTCATTTGCATTGTTCTTTCTGAATTGTTAAATGGCCTCTTGCTTAATCCCATAGGTGCCTCTGGTTGTGTTCAAACGTGAAAAGGAAATTGCCAGAAAGTTGGAGTTTGATGGCCTCTACATAACTGAACAACCGTCAGATGATGACATCAAGGGACAGTGGGACCGGCTGGTGATTAACACTCCGTGAGTCATCTAAATGACATATACTGTACATTGTATTGTATTAACCCCCTTCTTTTTGACACCCAATGCACGCCCAACCTACCTGGAAAGGGGTCTCTTTTTGAACTGCCTTTCCCAAGGTTTCTTCCATTTTTCCCTACAAGGGTTTTTTGGGAGTTTTTCCATGTCTTCCTAGAGAGTCAAGGCTGGGGTGTTGTCAAGAGGCAGGGCCTGTTAAAGCCCATTGCAGCACTTTTTGTGTGGTTTTCGGCTATACAAAAATAAATTTTATTGTATTGTAGTGTATATACATGAGAACCTGTATTCTGACATGTGTTTGTTGCTTTATCACATTTTGCTGAATCAAAAAGCAAGGAAAGCAAAGAGGCAAATCCTTATCAGATTTTACTTCCTGCACAGACAGAAATGGAAATATTGTAGGGACAGAATTAAAAATAAGAAAAAAATAAAGAAGAAACATTTGGATGTTTGTTTATAAATAACACAGGGAAAAGGCAATTTAAAAATGGCACTTGTAAACTATAATTTAATTATAACTATAATTTAAATATTTTCTGTTTAAGCATGACAACCATGATACATTAAACTTGTCAAATGTGTTCATTACATTTTTCTTCCCAGAGTCCAAGTCTAAGATGAATTTATTTTGTTCATTGACCACTGTATGTACCACATAAAGTTCAGAGTCATCTGAAATAACTGGTGCTAATATTAAAATACATGAAAGTCAAGTAAGGCATTATTTAAACATCATCGGAAGGAATTATAATAACATGAATGGTGCAAAGTCTGCCTGATGAGAAAAGTAAAATTAAATGACACAATAGGCAAGCCTTTCACATAACAAACCAGACCATGTAGAACACATTAATCACATTTTTGCATATTGCAATCATTTTTGTAATTAACTCAAGAAAATGGAAATCGCACAACCACAGCAAATAAATGTGGATATTTCACTAATCACATATTTATGTTACAAATGTCATAATGGAGAGAACAGCAAATATGGAAGACAAAATTATAAAATGCTGCAAATCCCAGAGCAAAATCTGATAACCTCTTAGGTTCATCACATTTTTTTACAAAGAAAGTACATTAACATATAAGGTTACATAGAATTTTATTTGTCCCCAGGGGGTAATTTGGTTTCCTCAAATATAGGAAAATACTGGAGAAATAATTTTTAAAAAGTTGTTGCAGAAATTGAAAGTGGCAGATAATATAAAGAACATTCATTAATAGGGAAAAATGAACGTACTTAATGCTAATGAATGTGAGCAAAGCAAAGAAAAGCAATAAAATGACATAATGTAAATTCATCAAAGAATGTAAAATTAAAAATTGCAGTCTACGAAAACAGAAATGCAACATTATTTGAAGGGTACCATAATTGTCCAAGCATTACAAAATTGTTGATTTCGAAGCTGGAATAATTTGCAGAACTGGGTTGGGGTCTTGGGAACTAATTTATAAAACTTTGTGTAGATTCAAGAGTGAAAGTACGTGTACACCAAAAAATCAGGGAAATGTATACACCAAAACAAATCAGATTATTAAAATCTGCCGTGCACATATTTCTATGTACTGTATATAGTACAGGCCATATGAAATACTGATGGTTTAACCAGTTACTTTACTAACAAACCCACCATCGTGTTTAGGGAATCCATTCCTGGACGGGTTTATCCATTCCTGGGAATTCGGGAATCCTGCATGTCATTCCCGGGAATCCTGGGCTCCCGGGGATGACACAGTGTACGGGCATCTCACATGTGAACGGTTTTAGAACGACCAACACTTATTTTGAATAATACTACTGCAATATGTAGACACCAATAAAATACTAACCTTATCTACAAACAGTTCATGCTGTCATATAAGTACAGTACATGTATCTAGTTCAGGGGTGCCCAATGCGTCGATCACGATTGACCGGTAGATCGCAAAGGTAGTGAAGGTAGATCGCGCTGCATTCAAAAAAAAAATTTTTTTAATGTTAGTCATTTGCCACTTGATTGACATACAGAGCGGCCAGTCTGAGATCTCTTCTCTTCTAACACACTGGTCATCCCACAAGCACGATCAAACATGCGAGCTACTGCAAAACTCCAGCTGTGATCTAGTTAGCCTTCCAATTTATATCAACTAAAGAAGAGATTAAAAAAAATTGTTTGGGGAGGGTATGGGCTGGATGTGGAATTGGAAGAGGATTTGTTTCTCACAATATCACAATCAAAGTGCGTTTGTCTGATCTGTCAATCTATCATTGCTATTCCAAAGAAGGAAAATGTGGAAAGGCTCTTTCGAGCTGTTCATCAAAACTACGAAACTGACGTCCTTCCAAAAAGTGTTCTGAGAAAGAGAAAGGAGAGGGAACTAAAATCGCAGTTAATCGGACAGCCGTCATTTTTCACTCGGCTGAATTCAAAAGCTCCTTGACTGTAGTGACCATAAATGTATTGAATTGTTATTGTGCCATAAAGGTTATTCAGTTCTGCAAGGTACAACAACATATGTTTTATGTATAAAGTGTACTCAGTATATATATATATATATATATCAAATCATTTTTAAAGTAGGTAGATCATTTTGACCTGGTCATTTTAAAAGTAGCTTGCAAGCTGAAAAACTGTGGGCACCCCTGATCTAATTAGTTGCGGTAACAAGAGCGTAGAAAGCACAACATGTCCAGCGTGCGGTTGTCCAGGCGAGAGCGTACTTCGTGCAGAGTACGCCTGCCGCTGAGAAAGCATGCTGTGCCTTCACTGAAGTAGGCGGCACAGTCATCAGATACTGATACACTTGTTCTAAACAAAGACCGCGCTTGCTGTTGCTCTGAAACACCGCCATTTCATTTACTAATGCATCCAGTTTCTTGTCATCATTCTGTGATGGCAAGTTTCTTGGCACAGATAATGCGGATGCAACAGACGGACGCATTGCAATTTCAAGTTGCTGTTCACAGCTGTTGTCTGACAGACGTCAATGAAGTCTTCAGTTTTCAACTATAACTCTGTTATTTCTTGATCGATGTTTACACTTTTACATGCTATATAAGCGAGCTTGTCCATTCCTGTTTTCCCAGGAATGCGGGAATGAAAAATGTCCGGGAATTCCGGGCTCCCTAATCGTGTACAGCACAATCATATCTGTCAAAGCTACTTTAGCTCAAAATAAATGAAACACGGGTTGACCCAAGCCACTGAGCTGTGACGCTTGTCAGTCTCATCTTGGCATCATAGATAACTTGTGCATTAATGGAATGTTACTGCTTATGGTTAACAAAAGCAGTTATTGCAATTTGTGTGCAGTAAAGTGCTCCAGTTAAATTAGGGGAACTGGACACGACTGAAAATTGACTCTTTATGTTGTCAAAATCATGTTACGTTTTATTTGTGTACACCTACATCATGCAAAACTGAATGTAGTGCCTCGCTGGTGGGTTAATGGCTTCCAGCTCAGCTGTCCTGATAGAGTGAATCTTAGCTGAGATATTCCTGTTGGCCAGTTCACTGAGAAGTGACAACAGGTAACTGATATAAACTGACCAAAAACCAAAAAAGGTTCTACAACGCAAATAAGCTTCATTGGCCCTCTATAAAGGAAACTAAAATAGTCTCTATACATCACTTTCATCATTTTTGAGGTGTAATCTGTTTGTCACATCAACGTGCATTCTAATAATGGGTTAGTGACTTGAATTATTATACATGCAAGTTGTCATTTAGCTGGTTTGACTGCACTTCCCTGCTTAATCAAGTGTGTTATTGTTTCCCAGTTTCTCTGGTTTGTTCAATACGGATGGGTTAGAGTTGCCATAAATATACACGTTTCTCTGTCAGGTTTGCTTTTATAAACCATGGTGTTTGTACAGAAAGTTGCATACACACATTTCATGCCTGTTTCTCTGCATATGCTAGTTTTATAAATGAGGGCCCTGGTCATTACTACCAGGATTGCTTGGAAATTCTGCTAGAATTAAGTGGACAGACAAGTGGAGAGGGAGAGACAGGAGAGACAGCCTCCTTACCCTTGGCAATATTTTTCGTAAATATAACATTAGCTTCCACTGTTATGCTGATGACACCCAGCTCTACCTCACTAGCAAACTTACTGTTTCCTTTCCACCCTCCTCACTTACTGATTGCATAGCAGAAATCAAATCCTGGTTTTTTCCAATTTTTCTTAAATTAAATAGTGACAAAACTGAGGTTCGCCTCATTGGTACAAAATCAACATTATCCAAAACTGATCATTTTTCATTTGTTATTAATAATTTCTCTGTCTCCCCTTCCCCACAGGTTAAGAGTCTGGGTGTCATCCTTGACAGTACTTTATCCTTTCAGTCCCACGTCAATAACATCTCCCCGTCTGCATATTTCCACTTGCGTAACATTAATCATATTCGCCCCTCCCTCACTCCCCACACCACTGCTATCCTCATTCATAGCCTTGTCACTTCTCGTCTGGATCATTGCAATTCCTTTTTCTTTGGTCTTTCTCACAAATCTCTTTAAGCTCCAACTGGTCCAGAATTCAGCTGCCCGCATCATTACTAGAACCCCCTCTATTCACCATATCACTCCCGTTTTGCAGCAGCTTCATTGGCTTCCAGTTCAGTTCCGAATTAACTTCAAAATTCTCCTACTAACTTTTAAGGCTCTCCACAACCTCACCCCTCCATATCTGTCTGACCTCCTCCATGTTGCCATTCCCTCCCGTACCCTTAGATCCTCTTCCTCCATCCACTTGACTGTCCCCTTCATCCGTCTTACCTCTATGGGGAGCAGAGCATTCAGTTGCTCTGCTCCCCAGCTTTGGAACTCACTACCATCTGAGCTTAGAAATATTGAATCATTTTCACTTTTCAAATCTAAACTTAAAACTCATTTGTTTAAGACTGCTTTTTCTCTCTGATTATAATTGCTCTGTCTGATTTAACTTTTCTTTATAATCTGTGTTTTGTCTATTGTTCAGTGTCCTTGAGTGTTTAGAAAGGCACCTACAAATAAATAAAATGTATTATTTTTGTTATTAAATTGCTTACCTTTTTCATCTTCTTCTTATGAATAAAAATGTCATTCTTGTTGTATTGATAAATGAGGTTAGAACAGTGTACTAGTTGAGACTTGGGGACAGCTGTGTAATTTTTACTACCCTTCATCAGCACCACTATAGCTTTGCAACTAAAGAGCAGTGTATTCCAAATTACTGTATAGATCGCTAGCCAGAACCATTGAATGTTTTTCTTTCCATAAACAAATATTCTCATCCTTGAAAAATAACAGACTTGTCCCACTTTGTGGTTTATATTGTCACAAAAACCGTTTGTATCAAAAAATAAAGTAAAAAGGGCAGGCAGGTAAGTCACATTTCTTTCTCAGTATGACCACTATATACTGTAATCCATCCATCTACCCATATTCACACTAATTTAATTTAGTTTAGGTTTGAGAATGGCTACAGTGTCAATCAAAATGGACTAGATGCTATTCTACAATATGATACATTTATGCTCTTATCCACTGTCAGTCAAATAGAGATATTTAGTGATTAGGGGTATGTTGATTGTTATTTTGAAGGTGGACTAATTTATCCACCACCTAACCTATATTACTTCTGACTGCTCAGTTCCTAAAGTTTTCAGGTGTTTTTGGAGTGTTTATTTTGTCATACATTCAACAACTTAGACGTCAAAATGACTACTAAAGCCTGACTGTGTGATCATCTTAATTTAATGTTGCAACGTGTCTTTCCCATTCCCCACTATCCACAAAACATATCTGCTTGACCACTCAAACAATTTGGTAAATGTGAAGTTATGCTATATTGTGAGACTTTATAAGCCCTTTCATAGTCTTCTGCCAAACCCAAACAAGTGTTTACATGAGCGCTCAACTGAGAAATCATATTTTGGTTAAATTTTGAGATGAAGTAACTCCTACAGTATTTCAGATGGTGATCAATTGTGTATCACAGTGTGTACAAGTTGATCTAGTGGCACATGATGGCCAATAGCATAGTATGCGGCTTCACATTTCACTGTATAGCTTTTCAACAACTACCTAGCTGATCGAATGAATCTCAGGTTTTCTGTGTTTTCATTCTTTGTTACCGGTATCTAATTTAATGGCTTGTTTTTTTCTTTAATACAGATCTTTCCCTAACAACTACTGGGACAAGTTTGTGAAACGTAAGGTAAGGGCTTTTCTTTTGTATTTTAGTTAAATAAACTTAAAAAAAAAACTTTTTTCTAGGCATTTAATTTGTAGGCAACATAATTAGAGGTTCCTGTATGGTGTCTTGGGTAACATTTCATTGCACTAACGCTTTGTTACATATTGAATTTATCCATATGCATAACTTTCATTTTGATCTGCATGCAGCTTCTGCTTACCTTCACTTCCATGCAGAGCCTAGGCTTAGACAAATACTGATTGATAAGTGTGCAATAAAGTATTATTGTATGTGTGTTATATAGTTAAGTGCTTTGCTTAACATGGGCTGAAAACTAAATGTAATTACAAAAGACCAAACATATTAAAGAGAAAAGCAGTGCAATATTGTATGATTTTCTTTTTTAGAGTTCTGAAGAGTTTCTACTTGCATCCATTTGCAGGATCAGTCTGTACTTGTGTACCAGACAAACTGTTTTAACTCTTATTGAAGATTAGATGTAGACTTCTTATGATTTTCACAGCTGTACATCCAACTTTGCTGATATTATTTAATGCCCTGAGTGGGCTGTTGTTCCCAGAGCATATATTCTGCCTTTTGGGGTCTGGTGTGTGCCACTATGGTAGGTATTTTCTGCAAAAAAGAAATTGAAAATTAAAATTATAAAATAAAATGCAATGTCTCATTTTTGATTTCATTTTCAAAGTATTTGTGCAAGAATGCTGCAGAAATTAAAATGAAAATGAAATAACCCAGGTGGCACGGTGGCGCAGTGGGTAGCGCTGCTGCCTCACAGTTAGGAGACCTGGGTTCTCTTCCCGGGTCCTCCCTGTGTGGAGTTTGCATGTTCTCCCCGTGTCTGTGTGGATTTCCTCCCACAGTCCAAAGACATGCAGGTTAGGTGCATTAGCGATCCTAAATTGTCCCTAGTGTGTGTGGGGGTGTCCTGCAGTGGGCTGACACCCTGCCTGGGGTTTGTTTCCTGCCTTGCGTCCTGTGCTGGCTGGGATTTGCTCCAGCAGAACCCCTTGACCCTGCAGTTAGGATATAGCAGGTTGGATAATGGCTGGATGAAATAACCCCATTTGAAATTTCATTTTCAAAGTCTAAGTGCAAAAATGATGCAAAAATTAAAGGAAATAACCCCATTTGCCATTTCATTTTCAGCCAGAACAGCAATGAAGCTGCAAAAATGAAAAGTATAGCATATTTCCACTTTGCATTTTCATTACATCTCAACATGCAAATTACATGGGTCAATGGACAGGGCTTTGCACTTCAATTTCCTTCAATTCTTTGTCCTTCATACCTGTAGAGCCACTTTGATTGATAGAATACTTTTCACTTCGACTGTGTTTAATTCACCTGATTTTGACCTTCACAGCAACACCTTCTCTCAAAATCCAAAGACCTCACATAATTGTAGTTCTGAAATAATGTACTACTTAATTGCAATATTCAACATGATAAAATTTGCCTTTACTACATCATAATTTACATTTATTTACACTGAATTGGAAAGAGGACTTTTTGTATTTGGTAACATTATATTGTAGAGTTGGTGCCAGGCACTGCAATTGTTAGATTCGCTGCTCTTTACATGGTTTTTTGAGTGGCTTACTATCCTTAAAAGGACTGCTTGCTTTTTGCCACACTAGACCTGCGCTATCTGCACATTGAGAACTTGAAAACGAAAATGCATTTTACTTTTCATTTTTGCAGGTTCATTGCTGTTCAGGCTGAAAATGAAATGGCAAATGGTGGTTGTTTCGCTTTATTTTTAATTTTTGCAGCATTCCTAAGCATAAACTTTGAAAATGAAATTGCAAATGGAGTTATTTCATTTTAATTTTAGTTTTTGAAAGATTCTTGTGCGCAGACTTTGAAAATGAAATTTAAAAAGAGAGATTGTATTTGTATTTTATAATTTTCATTTTCTTTTTTTGAAGAAAATTCTCCCATAGTGCCACATATATTTGTTAATTTGCTGATCCTCTCATGTTTAATCCAGAACACAAGCTATACTGGGCCGAATGGCCTGTTCTCACACATTTGACAATACTACAGGTACTTCCACTGCTACTAGTACAAGTGTAAATCAAAAATTAAAAGCAATTTGAAAATTACACAGGAAGCACAACGGATTGAAGCTGACACAGGGTACCCTGTACAGGGTATTCGTGACGGCTTATGGTTAGCTCGAACACACACAGCACTCTGTTGTTAGTCTAGATCAAGCTGAGGTCAAATAAACATGGATGCTCCACTGCGGGATTGCGCCATTGTCGAAAAACGTGCTGTAGTGAGATTTCTTTGTGCTGAGATTCACCGAAGGATATTGGCTAAGTATGGAAGTAAAAACAACACAACTTAGCAAAAAGTTTATGAATGGGTAGAAAGATTTAAAGCAGGAAGAACAAGTATATCCAAAAAAGCTCGATCTGGTTGAATCTGGATGAACAACACTGATTTCTTTGGGATTTCTTTGAGATTTCTTTGGGCAGAGGGAGTGCAACCTGCTAAAATTTACTAAAAGGATGTTGGCTTATGCAGATCACTAAGCTCTTTGGGTACCCATCTTGTGCAAACTTTATGGTACCCCAAGTCATCACACAATATGACATTTGCAAATCTATGGCTACTATATAAACATGTAGCAGCACAATCTGTCGGTGTTCTCTGGTGAAGGCATTTACCATGTTGAATTGGACTTGATCAAGCTCAGATTGAGCTTTGTTGGTTACACTTGTTCCCATTTCAAATCTTTCTTCCCATTCATAAGCTTTTTGTGGAGTCGTGCTGTTTTCACTTCTGTACTGAGCCAATATCCTTTGGTGGATTGCGACAGGTTTCAATCCCTCCTCCTAAAGAAATCTCACTACTGTGCTTTATTCAACAAGGGTGCAGTCCCATCCATGTTTATTTGACCTTAGCTTCAACAGGACTAACAGCAGAGTGCAGCCTGTGTATGGTCGAACTTCTCATAAGCCATCACAAGCATGTTGTATTGTGTCAGCTTCTATCTGCTGCAGTTACCACATGATTTTTAAATTGCCTTTAATTTTTGATTTAGCCTTGTACTACCAATTGTTTACAAGTTCATTACTGTGTTGCAGTATATAAACCCTGGACCTCCAGAATGGTGTTTCTTACACTGTGAGTTGCGACTCCATTGGGTCGCAGACTTGTCTGTGATGGGTTGCCATATGATTATGTAGCAAAGTCAATTGAGCTGACTCAAGTGTTAATTCTGTGATATGCTGCCCTCCATTTAGCATATTTTTTAATTGCAGCAATATATTAAACAGTACGATCGACACTTCACAGAGTGCTTAAGTTTCTGATAATTCTGATGATGATTTAACAAGCATTCCACACCTCAAATCTCAAATTCTGTTAAACAATCAGTCTGTGAAGACTGACAGCAAAGACACGTACAGGGTTAGAATATGCCATGGCAGTGTTGTATGCTAAATACAGCTACAGTGACAAAGTGACAATGACTAATTCTTGTGTGGTTCGTTGCATGTTTGCTGTTATGGCTTACATGATATCCAACAGTGTTAAAAAAGTTATTTCAGACATAGTTAATAGGCTGCATCAATTATTTAATTTTTGAACTACTCCATTCCTCAACTGGTCTCATGAGTCAAATGACTAAGTTTAAGGATAAGTTGAAATGACCTTTCATTCTGTCCTTTCAAAAATCATCTTATTTTCCTGCTATACCCCAAGAATTTCTTTCTTTCAGCTTTCCCAATCTTTCAAAAAGGATTTCCAATGACAACGATATACTTGATGAATCTATTCTTGCTTTGAAGTATAATTGTTTTAGGTTCTCTCTTTGTGGAGTTTGCATGTTCTTTATATCTCTGCATGGGTTTCCTTCAGGTGCTCCAGTTTCTTCCTACATTCAAAGAAATGCAAGTTAGTTGGAATGGCAATCCTAAATTTGCTGTACTGTATGTATATGTATTCACACTGTGATGGATTTTCTCTGTGTTTGTGTCTAACTTGTTACTCTATCAGTAATATTCTTGTGAGATATATGCTCGAATGAAAAAAAAAATCTTTTACTTTTTTGATTATATGACTTTTATTATGTGTCTCTTTTTTCACTGCCATTATGGTAAAAATCCTTTTCTTTGGTCCCACCTTGGTACCAATTTTCTAATTTAGGCCTTCAGATTAAAAAGTTTAAGAACCCTTCACCTGGTGTTTTAACTCTGGCGCTCTAGTCACATGACTCCACTTACAATTTGATGATGGATATTCCTTTTGGATGATTTCCATTCTAATAAAAGTGTATTTCTCTGTTACCACTCATGTAAATAGATATGTGCAGTTATGTGTAACTGCTATTGCATTGTATTTACAAAACTGTGTAAGGTCTACAGTCCATTCTTATGTACTGTATATGAGAAAAACTGAATGGTCAGGACACTGCACATTGGATAATAATGTAAAAAGTATTTAAAGCATTGTATAAACAAGACAAACGTTATATTGTTTATAGGTCATTAACAAATATGGGGATCTCTATGGAGCTGAGAGAATTGCTGAACTCTTGGGTTTGGACAAAAGTGCTCTGGACTTCAACCCAACAGAAGAGACTGCCCCCAAAGAAGCCACACTGGTGTCATGGTAAGCTACTTGGTAGGGAAGGACAGAAAGAATATCTCGGATAACCTAATCAAAGAGAGCATGGACAGAATGGCTGATCCTACACACCACTGCGGAAGTGTTGCTTCAACTAGCTCTTACTGCATGACAACCCAAGTGTTGTATACCAACTTAACATTAAAATGTGTAGAAATAATAAAGTATGGTGCCAAAGACAAAAAATACCCAGTTCTGCAAAATACTTGCTTAGTGGTGAGTGCATTCTTTTAGCGGTGTCAAAAATGTTACAAAAGAAATGACTGCTATGTAGTTTTAACTTCTCACGTGCTTGTTTCAATTCAGATTTATTTTGTCAAGTGTTCACAAAGAAATTATCATAGATGAGGTTCTATTGGTTGCCATCTTCTAGAGATATAAATTGTTTCCCATTTCTTCATTATGTGACATGAGACAAGAAAGCTTTTTAGCATTTATACAACGCGGTTTGTCTCACAGGCCACATTCCAGTGCGTTGATGTGTACTGTACATGTATTAAGCTTATGAGTGTGTGTACTGACACTAGCAGTAGTTGTCATGTTATTTCCTGGCTTATTTTCTTATATTTGTGTAGCAATGTCCTACATCTTGTACTTTGCTGCAACAAACATATTTCCCTCCGGGATAGTTAGGACTAAAAAGTCTTAATGGTACTACTATCAGCCTGTTCTCCTTGCATTCACACTCAATTCCCATTATTCCCACAGTGATTGCAGCAGACACTGTTCTCTTCATAAATAAAAACATCATCTACAATTTCATAAACAAGACATATTATTTTCATACTTTTTTGTTTCTATGTTCTAATATAATGCAGCCTTCATGATTAATCTGTGACCTCCCTCTTTTGTTTCTGTAGGTTGAGCTCTATTGACATGAAATACCACATATGGAAACTGGGAGTCGTCTTTACTGACAACGTAAGTCATCTTATTTAAAAACATCTCGAAACAAAGAAAGTGTGTTATTCAACACCTCCTCGATGTTTTCAATCTTTCTTCGATGTATAAAAGGTAGCCAGTGCAGGTGGAAAGGGCTTAACATTTTTGAGGTTTTAGACAGTGGGTGCACACTGTCTAAATCATTAAAATGTCCAGATGACCCAGAGAGTAGTCACAATCATTTTATAGATATTTGGTATTTCTGTGATTCAAAATAACTTGCCAAACAGGAAATCCAACAATGTGATGCCATTTATTGTCTGAGAAAATGGCCATCACAGTGATTTGCTTTTTCTAAATTTCTAAAAGTTTTGCACTTGACAAATAAATGAACATGATTAGTCTGGAAAGACGGTGACATTTTCTTTTGTGAATGAACAACTTCAAACTTATAGTAAATATGGCTACTTGACTCTCTTTCCACAACCATCTTTCATACAGTCCTTTTTTCAATTACTTTTCTTCTAAATAAATTATTTTTAGGTGCAGTTTTTTTTTTTTTTTTTGCTGTTTCAAAGGTTTAAAGTAATGTGTTAGATGATACACACTGTAAAAATGTGAAGTATAAGGGTAGATCACAAAGGTTAAAGGAAATTTGAAAATTACACGGTAGCCACAACAGATAGAACCTGACACAGTACAGCACGTCATGATGGCTTATGGGTTACACACACAGTGCAGCACCCTGCCATTAGTCTAGCTGAAGCCAAGATCAAAGAGCATGGATGGTCCGCCAAGGGATTGCACCATTGTTAAACAACAAGCCATAGTGAGATTTCTTTGGGCAGACAGTGAAACCTGCTAAAATTCACTAAAATTATGTTGGCTTAGTGATGAAGTGAAAACAGCATGAAAAGTTTAAGAATGGGTACAAAGCCTTAAAGAGAGAAGAAAAAATGTAACCAACAAGACTCGATATGGTCGATCACTAACATCATGCACATTGACAGAGCAAATGTCTTTACCAGAGAAGACTGATAGATTATATTGTTCACTACTGCTTCACATTTGGATATCACGTACAGATCTGAAGGTACCAAAGTGCATGATGGGTACCCAAACAGTTTACAGATCTGCAGAAGCCATCCTTCATTCAACTAGACTAACAGCAGAGCACTACACTATGCATGCTTAAACTGCCTATTAGCCTATGCAAACATCTGTCTGTCTTATAGTGCCTTTCAAATTTCTCTGTCTAGCTATCTATATTTGTTATATTATCCCTTTCATTCCTATCTTACAGACTGAGTCCGCTAAACCTGTTTCTCTAGGTATGGCAGTATTATATCTTGCTTGGAACAGATATGTGCTTATCTGTCATAATGATGAACACATTACAAGTAGGGCATTGAACAGAATGAACTACAATACTTATTTTTTGTGTAGTTCATGAATGCTCCCTAGTGTATGTTTAGGCTACATGAGCAGGAGAAAGTTTACTTCTGGAGCAAAAGGAATGAAGATTCTCTAACAGACTTTCTTAATAAATAAAGATTTCACAGTATCTTCCCTGAATAAGGGGCCTGAGTTGCCTCGGAAGCTTGCATATTGTAATCTTTTTAGTTAAGCAATAAAAGGTGTCATTTCGCTTGACTTTTCCCTACAGTATTTATAAAAAAGATAGAGAAGGTCACACTGTGGGCACCATAGCACAAAAGAGAACAATATAGGCTTACCCGCTATGGCACTCACAGCACTCAGCATGTCAACGTTATGATTGATCCTCCTGCTACAACCTAGAATGTAGTAAGTATTATCTAATGTAACAAATGGCTAGTGGGGAGATTTTCATTTATAAAACCTTTTACACACAGGCAGTAAGGAGAAGCAGTTGCTTCAGGCAAGTGGAAAAAATGGTTCGTCCTTGAGTTGGGGTTGCTTTGCCTGAATAGAGTAGTGGAGTGTAATAAGAAGTGAAATTTCTGCCATAGGTGTTTTATTTATGGTATATGTTCTCTGGTACTTTGTCAGTAATAGTTTCCTTTCTTTCATCAGTTTTATCCAGTGCAGTGCCACTCTTCAAATCTGTGGATTAAATTTGTGATGCCACCATGACTCATAAATTCACTGATGGCATCACCTTTGCTCAAGTCTTCAGTTGACAACTTGCACATCATAATTGCTGTTAGACTTTAATGTAGGCATCATCTTTTCTTAACCCTTTTCACTCTGAATAATGTTTCTCCTTGGCTTGGTAAGAGGTTAATTTTTAATTTTCTCAGAATGTAATGGACCAGTATAATGTTCCAAAACTGACAGGTTAGGTTCTGGGTTTCTCTGACCCTGATTTCAAGAAGAGAGTTAGAAAGTAAATGGATAGTTGGAAAACCTAACAGAACAAAAACAATATGCACAAATGAATAACAATAAAATACAACGTTTAATGATGCCATTTCAAGAACTAGAAGGCTTACTTCAATCCTGCCAGTAGATGGTATTTGCCAGGCTTGAAGAATTCAGAGATCATTATCTGCGTACTGTGGACTTTCCTATTGCCACTGTCAGACTCAGTAAGGTGGCACCACTAAATGCCAACAATGCAGTTCATTTCAAAGAGTCTTTTTACCTCCCAGGAGGTATATAGGTAACAAAGCAAGATCGAAAGGGCATTTGTTTCTTGTTGTTTTTGCTAAACAATGCCTTATTGTTTTTTCTGTTTCTTCACAGTCCTTCCTTTACCTGGCCTGGTACACCACCATGTCTATTTTGGGCCACTACAACAACTTCTTCTTTGCCGCTCACTTGCTTGATATTGCCATGGGCTTTAAGACATTGAGAACCATCCTGTCATCTGTAACTCACAATGGAAAACAGGTAAGGGTTTTCAGGTAGGGAGCATGGAATAATATCCAGGAATATTCTCATCTCATGCATTGTCCTTCAGTTATATGCACAACACTGTAAGTTCAGTATTTTTCAAGTCAAAGGTATTTCTTCACAAACATAGTATATATGCATAGTGTTCCAAGCCCAGTGTTTTCTGTAAATTTAAAATATCATCTTGCCTACACTAGTGTAGCCTTAAAATTTACTGAATCAAACAGTGGTGACAGCGAATATTAAAATACTGTATATAATGTTGATTTTATTCAACAACAAGTTCAGCATACAAGGACAATTTGTAAAGTGATTCAAATTTACAGTAAAAAAATTATGTATTCAAAAAGTTCAAGTCCTATGAAAACATAAGTGAGTAACACAAAGCCAGACCAAAACCAAAGTAACCACCACTGTGTCACTCTCGAAAAAAAAAACCACTTTCCTCCGTGTAAGAGCTGTAACTGGCTAACCATAAACACTGAAGCAAAATATCAGTCCTTCATTAAAAGGAAAAAATATACATGGCTCACATCAGCCCACATTCCAATTAATAAGGCTCTGCTATTACGAAGTGCTCTTCCTTTGATTGATCTCGAATTAATGCTATTACAGAGTTTATATAGTGGCTTTGATCGCCCCCTCACTGTCACAATGCAACCCTCAAAGTCAACCAAATGCAGTACTGTGGTGCTTAAGCTGAAACACATTTTTCAAAACTAAATAAATGATATAAACCAAACTTAACGATCATTAAACCAAAATCAAAACTAATGCTTCCCACTTGCCAGTCCAGGTCAATCTGTCCATCCATCAGCCCACAGACACCTGGCTAGAGTGCCGTCTTTAAACTTCGAAGGTCTGTCTCGCATGTGCAAAAACCTATGCAGGCTGGGACGTCCATTGAATGCCGGCAGATTAAGCACTTGTCAGTTTCACATTCCATTCGCTGTACATTAAATTGTACAATTGAAACCAACAAAAACATTGTTATTCACAGGGGAACTTGTGTTCACGGCAATAAGTGCTGCACCGTACCTTGTTTATTTGGTAATTTGACCGTAAGGCACTCAGTGTCATAATAATTGTAATAAGCAGAAATAAAATATATACTGCATATGAAAGAATACTCTTTCATAACCAAAGCTCACAAAATACACTGATCACAGAGATGCATTGAATATTGATTAAACTTCACTGCTACTAATGAGGTTCTTCTGTATTTTTGGATTATTTTTGCATTTTGTAGTGTTTTTGGCCTTTTAGCCTACATTTGACTTTTGGTTTTCCTTCACATTTTGCTTTTCTCTGTTTTTTCTAATATCCTTTTGTAGTATGTCTAATCTCATGACATTTCCCAAAGTACTGACTGTACAGAGTACAGAGTGCACTCTGAAGTCTAGTGACTTTTTCCATAGAAAAGCTGGCACTGAGAAGCTCCACTGTTCACACTCTTGTGTCTTGGATGCATCCAGTTGGTATGTGGGTGACCAAACGTTTTACCAACAATACCAGTTCAGGGCTGTATAGTGTTGCAGTGTTTTTGTTTGTTTATTGTGTCACCTTAAAGTGGACCTAGGTTCAAATCCTAGCCAAGTCGATGTCTGAATGGAGGGATTATGCATTCCCCTCTTCTTGATCCTAAGTAATGTGTCATGGATTGTCTCTAAACTGTTCCTGTATGAATGAGAGTAATAGTTTGCTCACTCCTTCCACTCTCTGCTATGTTTTATCTGACTCTACATTGAGATAGATGGATAGATGGAAAAATGAAGGGTCTTTTTTATGCCCTGTTCAGATTAAACTCCAGTTTCTTTTACTGCATAGACATTCACATTTTTTTATCCAAAAACATACATTAAAATGAAAATTGAAACAAACAGAAAACTTGTCAAGTAATGTGTTTCAAAAATAAATTGTATATCAAGCTTTTACTTAAATATAATTGATAAAAGAAATTAAATTTAATAGAAAATGCAAACAGATTTAAATTAATTAAATGGTTTAGTTTATTATTTAATTAAAAGTAGCAGAAAATATGCATAAATAAAAACTAAAAAGACATTGTTTTTTAAATCATGGAAGCGAATGAAATTACATAAATCAAAAAATGAAAACAAAGTACAGTCAATTAATTAATGCAGTTGATTTAGTTAAATGTGATTTTAATTAAAGGTGGAATATTTGAGGTTATGTAATTAAGCAAAATCAGACATTTGCTCTATTCAAAAGAAAAAGCCAATTATAGCTAAGGAGGACTTGAAAAGGTAATAGAGAAGAATGTCTCAGAGACGTTTGTAATTTTTCTTTTTACATGAACATATGTTTATTTCCCTAAAGCTCCAATCTTTGTGCAGTTGAAGTGCTGACAGCTTATGCCACATACCATGTTACTGTCCACTCTAGTCCTCCCCTGGGAATGCTACTGGGAAGCTTGCGTCTGTCAAGGACATTTTGAGCGTGTAGGCTTTAACTTGCATTAGTGAGGTCTTTACTTTTCTACTTCTTTTGTTGTCACCCACCATGTGAAAAGAGTCCAGGCATCACATGTGTAATGTTATTCCAGCTTGCACACCAGTCATGTCACTCTCGTCTCTGTTGTATGTTTCTGTATTTAATAAAGCCAAGAGGCCAGAAGGCTGACAGAGCTATTGTACTGAACACTGGAGACTTTACAGATACAGTGTCCTGACTAATTTCTTTGAAACTTGTTAATTTCTCCAAACATTTCATATTTACTGGGTGGGCTTTTGGTCATGGAATTCCAGAGGTTTTTGTGCACTGGAGTTTTTTTTTTTTACCTCTCCCCAATGAACAGCTAAACCTCGGTATGATTAGTTTATTTGATTCTTGTTTTTCTTTGTTTTCACATACTGCCATTGTAAAGCAACTTCAATTATACTTTGTATTGGAAGATGCTATATAAATATATATTCTTAATGTTGTTACATTTAAGGCAAGTTAACTCATAAAAGACCTTTAAGAAAGTGTGACAGACATACAGTACGCCTGGATTTAGATACCCAATGTCTTAAGATCTACAAAGCACAAATAGAACCAGAAACTTGTTATAAAACAACATTAGAGAACTGAATGCAACAAACCAGCTGGTGCTTTTGCATAATTTATACCATAAAATCTGGAATTTTCTGAAAGGTCATCTGCACAAAGTCCGTTACTCTGGCTCAGAGTATTAGATTAGTTTAGATAAACGTTATTAATGCCAAGGGATACTTCAGATGCATACAGCAGCAGAAACATAATAAACAAAGATACAGACTAACAAGACAAATAGTACAGCCAATCAATCGATTGATCAATCGATAAATAAATAAATGTATATTATATTTTAAAATTCACTTAAAGAGTAGGAAGGAACCACAGAATTGTCTGATAGCAGTGGGCAGAAAAGACCCCAAGAGGTGATTCTTAGCACACCGTGTTGGAATGAGTCAGTGGCTAAAAGTGCCCCAAGAGAGAGCCTCCTGGAGGGTATGGAGGGGATTTTTCATGACGTTGTCCAATTTTCCCACCATCCTGTTTCCCACAACAGCTTCTTTTGGACTTAATGTTTGTTCCCAGGAAACCACAATGTAGAAATAACACATTGGGTACTGTAGACTGGTAGAACATTTCCAGTAGCTTGCTGCACACATCAAAAGACCTGAGTCTCCTTAAGAAGTGCAGACTGCTCTGGCCCTTCTTGTCCTGCGCCACTATGTTGTCAGACCAGTCCAGTTTGTTGTTTATATGAACCCCCAGGTACTTGTAGCTCTGCATCACTTCTGTGTCCTCTAACTGGATGCTGATGGGTATCAGAGGCTCCTTAGCATGCCAGAAGTCCACTACCAGCTTTTTTGTCTTGCTGATGTTGAGTTGCAGGTGGCTCCTCCTGCACCACATAATGAAGTCCTCTACAACCTTCTTGTACTCTGACTCGTCTCCATTATTGATGCAGCATATGATGGAAGAGTCATCTGAAAGTTTCTGTAGATTTCATGCGTTGGTATTGTGCTGGAAATCTATTGTGTAGAGGGTGTACAAGAAGGAGACAGGATAGTTCTCTGAGGTGCTCCAGTATTACACACCCCCATTTCTGACACACAGTCCCTCAGCCTCACAAACTGCTATCTGTTGGTCAGGTAGTCCATGATCCAGGAGATTATGGGGGTGTTATGATTGATATCCTTGAGCTTCTTCCTAGTCGATGAGGCAGAATGGTGTTTAAATCACTGGAAAAGTCAAAGAACATTATCCTGATTGTGGTGCTGGCTTTGTCCAATTGGGAGTATTGCTACAAATTTGTTACTTTGACTACCACTACTGCCATTATAGGGATAGACTATTGCACAGTAAACCACACTTAGAACACGGTTTGCCATGGAAAGGATGTAAAATTAAATTAGCCTCTTAGCCTGGGATTGTGGCTGTCTGGTGGAAATATGGTGAACCGTTGAATCCTCATCCACAGTCACTGTGTTATCCTGAGCAGATCACCTCAGCTGCAAGTGTTTACTGTCTGAAAATGAAAGCAAAGGTGATGTTCGATTCACTTTATTTAAAAGCTACAGATAAATATGAAAAAAATAGTTGTTAAATAATATATAAGTATATGGTTTTCCTATGGTCAGTATGTGCTGAAACAGTAATGGCAATCCTTTGATAAAATACTAAATAATAAGACTAAATGTTTATTTTTGGATATGGCGCTATTCACACTAACATTTAATCAAATGTTAATATTTTAAATATGAATTTGTTGTCTCTAAATGTTTACTCTTGATGACTTTCGTCTCAGCATTGTCTCCTTGTTATGAACTCCATTAAACTAACACTGCACTTAGGCCTGCCAAGTCATTTTATGTTTTGTTTCATGAATTTTATTTTACGGTGTTAATTCACACAGGCAGGCCAACCGTGTGGCCTGTAGTTGCACCTCCTCAGTTCCTGATTATCTGACTCCATGTTTGTGGAAAGTGGAAAGTCCAAAGTTCTGGTAGAACGTGTATAATTGGTTGGCTACATAATGTACCCTGAAGGAGGGAGCCGGGTGTTGATTTGTCTTTTTTGTTTTTTTTTTGTTGTTGTTCTTACTATTTAACACAATTAGGTATTTCCCTTTACAGCTGGTCCTGACTGTGGGTCTTCTGGCCGTCGTCGTGTATCTCTACACAGTGGTTGCGTTTAACTTTTTCCGCAAATTCTACAACAAGAGCGAGGATGAGGATGAGCCAGACATGAAGTGTGATGACATGATGACGGTAAGTGTGCCATAAGTAAGCATTAACAGAACAAGAGATGAGCCAAT
The DNA here is from genome assembly GCF_016835505.1 of Polypterus senegalus. Classification (NCBI taxonomy): domain Eukaryota; kingdom Metazoa; phylum Chordata; class Cladistia; order Polypteriformes; family Polypteridae; genus Polypterus; species Polypterus senegalus. The sequence goes on along the minus strand of NC_053171.1, from coordinate 68,073,926 downwards.
TCAGTTTTTAGCACTTGGACAGTTCTTTATTTTATAAAGAGCACCTCTCTGTAAATTCAATAAAAAGAACAAGCCATACCAGTGCAGGGGAGAATTTTCACCCAAGGAGATCTTTAAGACTGGCCCATTTTATTGCATATAGTGCCCTTTATGAACTGTACTGCACGTCAGTGTTTTGAATATGCACTGGAATTTACATTTTGTAGCCACTCTGTTAGGTTCACCCACCTAGAACTGGCTGGGACCCACCTTGGCTTCCAAAACAGTGTGAATTCTTTGAGGTATGTATTTAACAAAGTGCTGGTGATACTCTTGTGAGACTTTAGTCTGCTGACTCAGTAGTTCCACGCAGTTCCTGCAGAACCTCAAATTCCAATTCATCTCAAAGGTAGTCCACTGAATTGAGATGTGGGGACTGTGTGGACCTTTGTAGTAACTGGAAGTACCTGTCACGCTCATGAAACCGGCCTGAGATGAGATGTGCTGGTGATAAGGCACACAGTCCTCCTGGAAAGAAGAGTGACCATTGCTATAATGGAGCGCATATGATCAGTAGCAATGCTTAGGTATGCTGTGGAGTTTCATATCAAGAAGATATTTCCCATTTTATTACACTTCCTTTGCCACCATTTACAAATGACACCCACAAATTCATGCCATTTACACCAAAACCTGGCCCTGTCATTTGCATATTGTGGCAGAAATTGTGCTTCATCGCATCATATTTTCCAGTCTTCAGTGATCCAGTTACTGTGATCATATGCCTAGGGTAGCATGATTTACTTGTTGATAGCTAACAAAAGTAGAAACTGTCACAGTTTTGTGCTGCTATAGGCCATCCACTTCAAGGTCCAAAGTGCTGTGCGAGTTGTCCAAGTGTTTTGAGTTTAGAGATGCCCTTTTATACACTGCTGCATTAAAGGGCAGTTATTTTAGTATGTGTGGCTTTTTTGTCAGTTTAAACAAGTCTGGCCATCGTCCTCTGGCCTTTCACTTTTGCAATATGTTTTTAACCCCCAGGCACTTACTAGACTTTTTTGTTTGTCATACCATTGTCTAGTGTAGAAATGCAAGAAGAACATCTGACCTCACCACATATGGTACCAACAGCCATAGTACAATCAAAGTAATGTAGCTCATGAATGGCGACCTTCTAGTATCAAATAACACATAAACATTCTGACCATGTCTATTTGGAGCAGGCTACCGTTGTTTGTGTGCAGCTGTACCAAATGAAGAGTGGCTACTAATCGTGTCACCTGTTCTCTAAAGTATCTACATAAGAAATGTACAGCAGATGTGCATTAAAGCAGAACAACTGTCTGTTGCATTAGTGAGTCTTGTGGCTCATTAAGATGTCATTAACATGAAGGTGGAGAGATGCATAGACAGAAGAGTGCAAAGAAGTGAGTTGGGTGACAATGCGGAAGAGAGTTGCCAAATTCTTGGTATATATCTATATATATAATATAATAGTTCTGACTTCAGCTTGATTTCTGGTTCTCAGTGCTACCTCTTCCACATGTACGTGGGCGTGAGAGCCGGAGGAGGCATTGGTGATGAGATTGAAGACCCAGCTGGTGACCCCTATGAGATGTACCGTATTGTCTTTGACATCACATTTTTCTTCTTCGTCATTGTCATCTTGCTCGCCATCATCCAGGGTATGTAGTGCCACCTTATTACGCTAATGTTTTTGTGCACAGTACCTTAAAGCAGTCAAGAAGAGCTGGGCTCTGCCAAAGTGTAAATGAAGAGACCTTTTGGTTGGCTGTTGCCTCAGAAAACTTTAGCCCATAAAGATGTGCCGCAAAATCCATAAGGACTAGTGTGTGGACCACATGCTGCTCATTATGTAGTCTCCTTTAGGCTTCAAACTAATGCAGATGTCTGTTTGATCTTTATCATCTGAAGTAGCCAGTCACTGTAGAGAGGGTCTCTTACTGGGTGGTTTTTATGAATGTGTGTTTGTTGGAATCACAACAGAAAAACAAAAAGCAAATGTTTTGGGGCTGAGTGAGACATATTCAAGGTAACATCTTTGACACAGACTTCTGCAGGGACTTGACTAAATACGGGTTCATTGAATGTCTTTCTTCTTCTTGATCAAGCTTTTCAAGATGAAAATGAGATGAAAAAACAACTTATAATTAACTTTTATTTTATTAAACATGAAATATACCCTTTCTGTAAGTTATGGCACATTGTATTCAATCACAACTTTTTAGAAAACAGTTGCATTACTTTACTGTAATAAAGAGAATTTCAAAAAGCAGTTCTTTTGATTTTAAACTTGTCTCAAATAGAGCTTATTAGAACTTATGACATTCTTCATAGTTTATATTTATTACAAAATATATGTTTAAGTGTGTATTTATATGCACTGTAACAAGTAATGATACAAGCCAATTAATTTGATTAATTAAATGTGAAAGTACATTATGTTTTATTGCCTTTTTCATTTCTCATAGACAGTTTTACAAAGCAGTTCATAATGACACATGACGCAGTTTCCTACTGTGCCTTTCATAGATACAGTGCATTTTATGAAGCAGCTGATTTTATAGACTCCATATATGTCTTAAAGGAAACAACAATAATGGTTAAAGCAACACTAGAAAAAAGAATGCAATGTGTCCCAAGCACAACTTTACATTGTTAAAGGTGGGATTTTTGAAATGAAAGCCTTCTTAATGTACACACACACACACACGCACACACACATATCGTACATCTGTATATTGGGTTTCTTATTTTCCTAGAATAACATCAGAGGTATTGATCCTGGACAGTCATTCACCTTGGCTGCAGAAACCCAATGATTTCAGAGCCACCACATACATGTATGATATACTGGATGAAATGAGCACTTGGGAAAAACAAGCCATATGGGTTGGAAGCGGACAATGTGGTAGTTAGGACGCAGGTGAGAGCTGAAATAAATAAAACAAACAATCTGAATAGTGTAGTCGAAGTAGTCTCTTCAGCCTTGCTTGTATGTCTTCATTTCACTCCTCCAATGCATGCTGAGGATGATGCATACATAATGTGGTCGAGCACATCATGTGACCTCCATAGCGTAACCACTATTTTTCAAAGCAAAGACATATAAAATGGCAACAACCATATAATAAAAAACAAAATGGCATTGCCAGAATCACGATATTAATATTTAAAAAATAAAATATAAACAGACAATAATTTGAAAAATTTTGTAATCGAGTTCAGGGATGTCTGCCAAACACATTCTCACCAGTATATCTCAGTGGAGTGAAAGAAATGCACAGTCGTTATCCCTGTAGAACAAAATGTACTTGAGGGACTCTATTTAAATTACAGTAGAGTCTCGCTTATCCAACCTTCGCTTATCCAACATTCTGTATTATCCGACGTCCCACCACAAAAAAAAGAAAAACACACATCAATCGGCAACAAGAACTACAAGTTGCGAGCGTGAGCGTAGTCTATTTTTTGTTGCTAAGTTCATTTTTTCAGTTAAATTTTTCTGTTTTGTTGTAAAACATGATTACAGTGGATTATGTGGCCAGCCCTCTCTGACGTGTGTGTGTGGCTGTCTCTCTCTCTCTCTCTCTCTCTCTCTCTGTGCGTCCGCCTGCCTGTGTCTCTCTCGTGCGTGTGTGTGTCCGCCTGCCTGTGTCTCTCTCGCGCATGTGTGTGCGTGCCTGCCTGTGTCTCTCTCTCTCTCGCGCCTGTGTGTGCGTGCCTGCCTGTGTCTCTCTCTCACGCGTGTGTGTGCGCCTGCCTGCCTGTGTGTCTCTCTCGCGCACGTGTGTGTGTGTGCGGCTGCCTGTGTCTCTCTCTCTCGCGCACGTGTGTGTGTGTGCGTGTCTGTCTGTCTGTGTGTCTCTCTCGTGCTCTTTCTCTCTTGCTGCACAAGGAATGCACAGGGAGAGACTGAACACGTGCAGAAATCATCGGCGTGCACAAACCGAAAGGAAAACTGGCTCGTTCATATACCTAGTGTGTGGTCGTGAACAGATGCAAAAGTTTGCCGTACTTTTTGGTCATAACCCGATTTGTACGTGTTCAGAGACGTTCATGAACCGAGGTTCCGAGGTAATGTGTAAAATTATAACATAGTTTGATGTTTAACAGGCTTTATCTTAACACCTGCCATTATCCGACATTTTCGCTTATTCAACGTTCTGCCGGCCCGTTTATGTCGGATAAGCGAGACTCTACTGTATTAGGCTTTTGGCATTTTCCAGTCCTGTTTCTGATAATTGCACCATGTTTCATTCCATTTGTAGTGTTCGTTTTTGAGTTACCATGTCCAAAGTTTCACACCCTGGCATCTTTATGAAAGTGGTCAAGTCAAGCTCGGGAATGCCTGAAATTTGTACATTTGAACTCTCTGCTGCATTATGTTTAACATTTCATATGCTAGGCTATCACACCACATAAAATCTCACTACGGTTTTGTTTTTAACCTTTTCTTAATTATTAAAGGAATGACTTCAACTTTGCATATTTTGCATTATTAATTTATATAGCACCTTTCATAGTGGACACAGTCACAACAGATTTGATAAAGGACTTTGTGCAACAATACAGGGTATTACATAACGACCTTCATAAAGTGATGCATCATGGGAGTATAGGACAACATCTCTTATACAGCATAGTTTATGTAACAGAGCTACCTTCAAAATCCCTGGGTAGCACATTATATTTACAGTGGTGACTCTGACATATAAAGAGTCACCTCCATATTTTCAGTAAAGGAATCCATCAGTGTGACGATTCTTGGTAAACTGCACACTGCACAACATGAGACGGAGTTAGACAGAACTCACATTCAGAGAGTTAACCATCTTTGGGCTAAATCCATTTATCTTGAGGTCTTGTCCTTCAGATTCAAGCTGACCACATTCTCCCAAATGAAGTGGCCGCACCCACCACACGACAAACCAACTGATTGGGATCCGAGTGGAGCCGTACAATGGGTGACAGTTTAGCACCACACTGAAACAATGTGAGGTTTTTTACAGTGGCTGGAGTGCCAATCCTGCCAACAACCCCCAACTTTTCCCTGCAAGTTGAAGGACCTGCTTTCAGGGCTGGATGCAGATTAACGTCATACCCAGGACCACTATTACATGAGAAAATGTTTTTGCTTCCTGACTTTGAACATTCTCCTTAAAGAAATGACTAAATTCAAAATGTGGGATATTGTGAGGAACAGAAATGATTCCTTATATTGATGGAGTGATTTTCCTGTGGTGTTCCTGATTGCTTTGACTATTTACCTACAGGTCTCATCATTGATGCATTTGGTGAGCTCAGAGATCAGCAGGAGCAAGTAAGGGAGGATATGGAGGTAAGAGACTTTTTTGTCAGAGTGGAATTGTCCACACCTTGGCCACTGTGGACATGCTTTAGGTGTTCACTTTGCTGTACTCACAATTTTCTCATTTATTGTCATCTTGTCTTCTGCTCCACAGACCAAATGCTTCATTTGTGGAATTGGAAATGATTACTTTGACACAACGCCACATGGCTTTGAAACTCACACCTTGCAAGAACACAACCTGGCCAACTACTTGTGAGTACCTTACATGTTAATAGACATGCAGGTGAATCTGTAGAACAGAAAATTCATGTAACCTGTGAAACATCATTTCTGTAAACCAGTTTGAGCATGAAAAATCAGAAGGGAGAAGTATACCTTTGCGGCCATGGGTGATACGTTAAGCCTACCTTGATGATTTAACTAAGCTCCATGCTACGCTAAAATGTTATCAGTCAGTATATCAAAGGACATAGAAAATACCTTTCCCTTGGGGCTCCACTGCTCAGTAAGATCCTTTTTGAAAAAGGCCAATCCACCATCATCTGATTTAAAGGTAATCGTCCATGTGACAGCTTCTTAATGGGATCACTAGAGCTCCTGCCCTGCAGTTCTTCAACTCTGATGGCCTCCTGCTTAGCTGACATCAGCTTCCAACTGTGAGCTCAGAGCGACTGAACCTTCCTTTTCCATTCAGGTCATTACTGATGACGTTCTCTGGTATTATCCTGAAGATGGGAGTCTCAAGGACAAGTTGTCTGTTCTTGGTCATCTTTAAGATGTGGGTTTAAGAGCATTCTCATGAAAACAAACTCGTTTGCAAGTGATCAATATGAGCATACTTTGAACATAATCCTCCTAACTGACCTTTCCAGTTTAGGTCAAGAACTTGATTCATACATCCCACATGCACATAGAGGTGTTGCCGTGATACTCTGACCTGCATATTTCTGCAAAGAGGATTGGAGACCAATGCGTAGTTGATGGTAGTCTTCCTCAGAATTTCTCATGTTCCGTGATGTAGTGTTTGACTTTTTACTATTTTGTGGCTTCTGCACAAAGGGCTTTCTTGAATGATCCATTGATGGCAAGTGATAAAATAAAATATAATGGCTTAAATGCTTTGGCTTAGTAAGCTTGTCAGCTGTTAACCAAAATGTCAGTTGTGCAGCATGTTAAGAAACACTGGACTGAGTTCGCAAGTTGTCTGCCCTGACAAAATGTGTGGAATTTCAGCCCTGCTACACAAAGGCTGTGCTGCTGGTGTATCAACCAAATGAGTAGCAGCACAGACGAACAAATCAGCATTGTTGCAAATTAGGCCATTACACCACTAACTGGGAGCACAGGGATCAAACAGCAGAGCCATAAGCAGCCAATATCTTCCTGAACATGTTACATTTATGTCATTGTTGATCATATGATTGGTGGTTTCAATGCCTCTGTTCTTTTTTTAACAGGTTCTTCCTTATGTACCTCATTAACAAAGATGAGACGGAGCACACAGGTCAGGTAGGTAACTGACAAGTGTGTTTGAGGTGTAGCTTCCTACAAAGTGATGTGTATTGAGAAGACACAGTCTCGCTGCTCATCCTTCATATCTCCCCTCTCAGACTTAATGAAGGAGCACAGAGACATAATATGGGAGGCTTTACAATTAGTGTAGGAGGAGCATTTAACGTTCTTTCTAAAATCCATTTAAATACTAGTCATTTTGTTAGTGACAGAGGCTCCCATCACATTCACCCTACATGTATTATAGGTTTTAGATAGATAGATAGATACTTTATTAATCCCCAAGGGGAAATTCACATTTACAATGACCGCAGCTGGTTCCCTAATTTGTTTATTTCAGCTTACCCTAGCAGTCCTGGGGCCTCATTTATAAAGCTTGCGTACACACAAAATGAGGTTGGAAATGTGCATTCAGAACTTCCCACGTAAATGTCAGGATTTACAAAAAAAAATTTTGACGGGGTATCGTATGTATTTATGGGAACTGTAACCATGGGAAAGCAACATTTCGGAGTAACTGGGAAGTGATGACACACTTGATCAAGTAGTGAAATCCAGCCAAACTGGCTAAATGACAACACACATGAATAATAATCACTGAGCAGTTATTAAAATGTGTGTTAATGTGACAAACATAAGGATACCACACAAACAATAAAGATGATGCATAAATTGTATTTTAGTTCCCCATTAAGAGGGTCAATGCTGCGTATTTGCATTGAAGAGCTTTTTTGGTTATTTGTCAGTTTATATCGGCTATCTGCTGTCACTTTTCAGCCAACTGGATGACACATCAGGAATATCTCAGCTGGGCTTAGCTTTGTCATGTCCATTGTGTTGTTAGCCCTTAATTAACTGGTGAGACACTATATCCAGTTTTCGTATGGTATAGATACATATACTGTACATAACATGTTTTTTGCCAACATAAGGCACTGTGCAGCAGTGTACAGTTCTCCTAACCTAATTTGAGCACTTTACTACAGTCATATTTCAATAACAACACCTAGCAAAAATGAAGCTGTTTTTGTTAACCATAAAGCAGTGACATTCTATTAATGCGCAAGTCATCTATGATGCGAAAATTATACTCATGAACGTCATGTCTCAGTGGCCTGGGTCATCCTAGGATTCATTTATTTTGAGGCAATCTAGCATTGATCAGATGACTTGCTGATGGTGCTGTACATGGTGGCTAGCTGGGCGGTAAAGTAACTGGCTTGACCCTCAGTTTTTCATGGCCTGTACTATTCATTATAAATGTAATTACATCATTACATGCACCAGGTATAGTGGCTAATTGCTCAGACACTAGCACCTTATGCTTTTCTTGGATCCCCAGAACGCAAAGGAGAGGCACTATAATACTGCAAATGATCTTGTACTGTCAGTTGCAGAGCGCAGCCAGATACTTACTCTTCAATGTAGATGGTGGTGTCTCGATGCATCAAGTGGGAGGCTGCTCTAAAAGCAAATGAAGTTCTGTAGCGTCACAATTGTATATGTATCAGCATATATATTGAGTAGCATGCTCCATATATGGATGTTTCAGGGTGGTGTTCAAGGTGTCTTCATGTATGCACAATTTTATAAATGAGACCCCTAGACATAAGGCAGGTGCTGACGTTGTCCACATTCACACACACAGCATCACATGACCAACTTAGGTTCATGCCTTTATCTTATATGCATACTTTTTGATTCGACCAGAGTTTGCTCTAACAGAAAGCCTGTGGAAAAAACATGGGCTGAGACCAGATGGGTCACTGGAGCATTGTCCAACTATGCCACTCGTTCCACAAAATATATAAATACCGTATGTTTACTAATAAAAGCAAGGCCTGGAGCTCAAAACAAAAGAAATGCACACTTGTAAAAAAGGGGCTAAGGAAGTCAGTTTAGATGGTCATTTCAGACTACATGGGACTAATTAGGGCACTTCTTTGACTTGCTTCTTCCTTTTTGTAGTAAGCATTTCATGATCCTTATTATTCATGAGTAAAGTTATCCGAGACCTCACTAATTGCTTTTCCCAAAGGGATTTGATACTTATCCAGGCATTTGCTTTCAATATGTGGTGTCCCATGAAATTTCAAATCCCTCCTATGCTGCAGATCAGCTTGCCATATTTACTCATTCTCGTAAATCTCTTCATTACTCTCTCCCACATGGGATGTCTCAAAAGAAAATGAAAAAGTTTATCTGGTGTTCACAGCTCTGCTGTTCTATTAATGAAGTTTCAATTCCACAGGAATCCTATGTCTGGAAAATGTACCAGGAACGCTGTTGGGACTTCTTCCCTGCTGGAGATTGCTTCCGCAAACAATATGAGGATCAACTGGGTTAAGAAGATGGAAGAAAGAAGAAGATGACCCTGAAGCCCAAATGTTACAGTCCTAGCCTCTCGGCCATCTTAAAATGAACCTTTTCAAGACATTTCAAAGACTACACAGAACACCGACACCTTATTCTAGTCATTGACCTGTTTCTGTTCTCAAGTAGAACAGTATTACTGTGTAACTTAAGTATCAGTCTGCCTGCCTTCTGTGGCACTTGATCAATGTGCCAGTCAGAAAATGTGACATGATGGTTTTGCCAATATTGCCAGTTTTAGTAATATTGTTTGACATAACTGACAATGCCAACATTATCTATTTAAAGATACTGGTTTACATACTAGATTCCTGTCAACTATGCCAGCGCTACCAATTTAAAAATATCATTTCACGTAACAGAATCCTGCCAACTACACCAATATCTCAAATTTAAAAACCTTGTTTTCTAGAGCGGACTCTTGCCGCTGTTCTAAATAAAAACGCTGCTGCCTTTATGTGAATAACTGTTGTGCCCAAAGTTCCTGTCCAATCACCACCTTAAAATCATTTCACTAATACTGTCTTAGGGTGAGTCTTGGGTTCAAAAGGGTAACAGAATAGCTACGTATACTTACTAGTATTCAAAATGGCGTTCTCATCATTTTGTAAATGATGAACTGCTACTAATGCCAAATGTAAGTTTTCCAATGGAATCTGTTTTTTTTTTTTCCTCTGGATCTTACATATTTATTTATTGTACAAAATATGAGTAAATTCTGCACTTAAATAGATAACAAACCATACCATGGGCAATATGAAATGAAATGACAAGATGTGTGCTGCGTTACTTGAATTTAGCTCAGCTCGGGGCTGTGAAGAGAGACACACATGAGAATTCAGGGGTTATAAATTCTCGCCTCCCATTCTCGCGTCTTCTCTTTTTAGACAGCCTCTGCTTTTTCTCATAGATTTTATGATTTCAGCACAACACTACTGTTTTGCCACTGTCATAATGTATTCTCTAAATAATTGCACGTCATATTGCTCTGCCTTATCCTCCAATTGCATTGTCCGCACGTTGTTGTCTTGAGTAAATGGGGCGGCCTAAGAAATGAATCTGATAAAGATTGCAGCTTTCTGGCTTTCATCAATTTAAATGCTGAAAAAACTAGACAATAAAAAAGAACACAAAAAGAATATCCGGTCACACACTTGGCATTGACAGCCTGCTTGTGTATTTGTGATGCTGTCGTTCTGCAGGGGGGACAAGTAGATATCTCCTTACAAATGTGATTTCCCTAATGATTTTATAGACATGCGTAAACTTGCTGGCCTCCTTTAATCAACACACTGCTTATCTGTTCACTATCTGCCCACATAAAGCATGCCCACCCTGTCACATCATCATGTAGAGGTTAGCTGTTGCAGATCGGTAACCCTTCCCAGCCGGTCAAGGCCGCCCACCTCAGATCCGTCTTGTGCCTGAAAATGTGCCCCGAGTTGAGGTAACATATTCTTATCCACACACACACATCTGAGAAAACCTTGTTGCTTACTATAAAAGTGTCAAAACGTGAAAAAAGTGCCTTACCAGAACAAACAAAGCTATGCAACATGACATCTGTCCTTTCTAGTATGTTTGCGCTGTAGTTCTTTGGGATTAGCAGAAGGCTTTGGTGGCTTTTTGTTTTCGTCTTTAACCAAAACTGGAATCCATTTGAATTTAATTCAGTTTAAATCCTCTCTTGCTATCAGGCTGCAAAACTTTTAGGGTGAAATTACCAAGACGATCCCACAGTCGTCTCAATCACGAGATCCACTGGGCGATAACGTGCTCCTGTATGGCTCCTTGTATGTGATGGCTCTGCATACCTCTGCAACCTTTTTTTTTTTTTTTTTTTTTGGAAAAAATAAAGTTCCCAATGCAATACAACACTGCAGTCTGAGTGCATTTTTTTTTTGTACAAAACGAAACCAAACCCCCAAAAAAATGCGTGTAGCCCGGCTGGGCCTTTGGAATCCTGCATTACCTGACAACCTTGAACCAGCACCCTGGAAACATCCGACAAGATAAAAGTTGAAAAAACATAAATTCTCCACAACGCTGGTTTTATTGTCCAAGTAGAAGGTGGGTGGTCAAATCAGGTTAACAAAGCAGACGTGCAACTGCCCCGCAATCCAATAGGACAGAGCCTTTGAAGCAGAGATTGCAAGTGACAAGTTTATTTCACCCAAACTGTGCTTGTAAAATGATGGGTGAACAGAGGACCAAAGGGACAACGGGGGAGCAGGAGCAGTTTGACAAACTGAGAGAGATAAGGTGGGTAAGGGTTAGAGCAGATGACAAGCCACTCCACCAGGGTTTGTTTGGGTTTTTGCTTATTTGACAAGTGATGCTCTTTCTCGTGATACGCACAAAATGTGCATTTCACACAGTAAGTGTACTGTCTGGCAGTGTCTATGAAGTGGTCCTGTTTTACTGTGCACTTAAGTAGTTTAGACTTCAAGGAAAAAGAAAACTCTGTTTTACACAAAACTCTCTTACCTTAAACCATTTCTGCACGTTTTGACATTTTAGAACAATCTGACTTTAATCTGTCTTTAAACCCACCATCTATGACATGTTACATGTGGACCCTAAAGATCCTTAGTAAGACAATCTGCTGTTATGTAAAGCCTTATTTTAACTTTTTAACAACTCATCAGCACACATTCCTTTTGCAGTTGCTTGATCTCATCTACCCTGCCTGATTTGTTTCTGATGTTTTTATTGGTGATACAAACATAACAAATCTGATAAGCGAGAGGAAACCATTTAGTCCAGGGGTCACCAACTCTGGTCCTGGAGGACCACTGTGTCTGCAGGTTTTCATTCTAAGCCCTTTCTTAATGAGTGACCTGGTTTTGCAGCTAATGAACCTCTATTGAACTAATTTTATCTGACTTGCTCTTGAAGGCCCAGGCCCCTTAATGGTTTCTTTTTCCTTAATTAGCCGCCAAACAATAATGAGATACAAAATGAGCCAAAACAACTGGTGTCCATCATACAGTATCTGAAAATAAAGAAAGATGAAGGTCTCAGGAATGTTGATCTGCTCAGGTCCACAAAACATTTTAAAGGAGCTCTTAGAAAAGATAAAAATCAATAGTTTCTTAAATGTCTGCTATTGCACAATGAGAGCAGCAACAAGCCACAGAATTAAAGAACGAGTTTAATTAGCAACAAGAATCGGCGACTAATTAAGTAACTGGTTGGAGTGAAATTGGTTGGAGTTTGAGGTCCTGACTTAGCTGGTCTCCTGTTGACTCACTCGCCTCACATTTCTTTTCTGTTTGGGTTCCATTTAAGGAAAGAAATGAAGCAATTCAGAGGAATGAGGAAGAAATTCAAGGGAACAAATCTTAAAAGTGAAGCAAATTAAAATGAATTCACAAGAAGTTAATTAGCAGCACAAATGGGGCACTCAGTAAAAAAAAGGATTAGGATGAAAACCTGCAGCCACGGTGGTCCTCTAGCACTGGAGTTGGCGACCCTGATTTAGTCCGTCAAGCCCATTTGTTAAGCTAACAGCTAAACTGTCCCGATTTCTCGTCCTTAAAGGTTCTCAAGGTTTCTTCTTCAACTCCATGTCTTTGTAGTTTGTCCAGATCTCCACAACTCTTTGCATAAAGAAGCGCTTTCTGGCGTCAGACCTCAGTGCACCCCCCTTAATTCCCACTGATGTCCTGAAGTACACAATCTGACATCTTGTTCTGTTAGATCTTCTTCATCAATACCTTTGAGAGTTAGGTCTTCAAAACTAGGTTGTTGACATTGTAGGTCATATTTATGTATGGTCGTACTGATGTTCTCATATTGCTCTTGATGTTTGGTTTGTAAATAGAGTGCCATCTTTAGGGAAGATTTCCTGCTTTGTGGTTAGAGAGAACCCAACACAAGTCCAGTTTTAAAGAAACACAAATCCCAAAGGGAATAAAGCAAGTGGGACAGTGAGACCAAATAGTGAAATTACACAGAAATGTTGAGAAAATAGAGAACTGCTAACTTCTGACAAGTGAGGACACAAACAAATCCAATTCCTTTGTTCTTTTGATGTTCACGTAAAGCTTCACTTCTTTTTCTCCATCTTCTTCTTCACCCATTCCCACTACTATGTGGGGTCGATGTGTTTGACCAGCCTTCTCCGTACAGCCCAGTCCTGCACCTTCTCCCCAGTCAGACCCTTTTCCTTCAGATCTTCTTTTACTTTATCCATCCACCTCCGTTTGGCCTCCATCACTTTCTCTTCCCCTGTACTTCCATGTTCATCACTCTTTTACCCACGTATGCACCGTCTCTCCTGATCACGTGTCCACACCACTTCAACCTACTTTCCTGTACTTTACACATCTCTCCCACTTTGTTGTACCTCTGATTGTCCCTTTTCTTATTCTGCCCCCTTCTTTGTAACTCCACACATCCATCTTAACATTCTCATTTCTGCCACATCTAACTTCTTCTCCTGCTGTTCTCCCTTTGCTGCCCATGGCTCAGCTCCATACATCACTGCTGGTCTTACAATTGTCATAAAAACCTCATCTTTAACCTTAACCTTAATTTCTCAATCACACAATACACTTGATACCTTCTTTCAGTTCTTACATCTGCACTACACTCTGTGGGTAAACTTTGCATCTAATCCTCCATCTTGGGCTGCCAGTGGTCCACGATATTTACACTCGTCCATTCTTGTCAGTAGCTCTCCCTGCAGGGAAGTTAACAGGGCCAACCAGAGCATGGCTGGGGAGCCTCCGTCACTCCGAATGTGGTGGTCTACACAGACTGGACACTTGGCTGTTCACCAGCTGTGTGGCAATTGTTGAGATTTTTGTCTCTAGCTGGAAATCCCAATGAGAATGTCAACGAATGCTGGCAGACATATCTGAAGAGCAGACGAAAGGTGGCATCAGCAGAGGACTTTATCATCAAAAACGCAAGCAAGGAGTCAGCGTTGGCGGCAGGACACATGGATACCCAGCCCAGGTATGCAGAGTCACCTTTTTTATTTATGGTGCCAGTGTTTATGGACGTACAGTCAGCCTTTTCAGGCTTCTTGCAGGAGTTTTGAGTCGTTCAGATGACGTTCTCGAGGTTTGGAGGTTGGATTTGTGGTTTGGGTGGAAGTGTGAAGAGCTGTGAAGGGTTCACAAGCTGTCGTGTTCAAATGCACTTCTGATGCAGTTGTGTGGTCCCTGCTCATGTGACATCGGGGTTAGGGGTGACCAGCTAGGACTTGAGCCTGCATTTGAACTAGAGACATTTCATCAATTTTAGTGTCAAACTGAATTCTTTTCAATAACATGCTTGACGTAAACACTTGATAAAGAAAGAGCCACCTGAACCAGTGGCTAACAAGAACTGGAAAATGAGGCACGAGAGCTAAAACAGATCCCAGAAAGAGACCTCAGAGTCTCGGTCAAGTAATCGGGCAAATACAGTATGAACATGCATGGGACCCCAAGTCTGTGCATCAACTGCCCAAGACGTTGGTATGTCTGCTGTTGCCAATGCCAGAATAGTGGTGTTGGGTGGGAGGTTGGTCATTTGTCAAATCCAATCCTGAATCATCTGGAGGAGTCTTGGAATTTGGATAGGAACCAATAAGACAACCTGACACTGCAACGGCCTGGAAAATGAGCCAAGACCGCCATGCCCACCTGCCACATTCAAGAATGTGGGGTCAAAGCGAAACAGATGTCGTGTTCAGATGCCATATTGAGACATGCCAGGCATTTTGTAACTGGATGAAAGTGCATTGACATGAGCAGAATGACATTGACTTTGTTTGTGACAGCATTCGCACTCGTCGGCCGACTACGAGTTTGTGGACTCTGATCACAAATCAGGCCCATTCGATGCGTCCCGCTCAGTGATTCTCATTAGTCACTCTTACTGTCTGTGTGGACTCTCGATGTTCTTTCCGTGTTTGAGTTGCTTTTACCACAAACATTTGCACAAGTAGGGCTGCCTCTAATTTAGGCCCATATGAGTGAGGATGCCACGCAGTGGAAGGGAGAATCTGAAGGGGGAACTTCATAGCAGAATCATCAGTAAGAGGGTGAGATCAGTCATTGATATTTCTTTATGCCTCTAATGAACTGCTCAAGTTACAAGTTGTGACAACTTGGAGGTGTGATGGAGGAAGGGCTGAGACACTCCAGTAATAATTAAAGGGGCGCCTTGATGGGCTCATTTGTGATGTGCTGCCACTGTCAGCTTTGGGGGACAAGCACTTGAACCTGAGTGCTCCTCACCACGCTGCGTCACTCCATCTTTTCCATTCCAGCCCACCATGCTGCTCCAGCACCCTCACTATGTTTCCTCACATGTCTGAATCACTACCGTACTCAAAAACACGTCACATGTGGAGTACGCGTTTGTGAACTCGATGTCAACTCATCTTACTAAACCAACGGTGCAGACTGACAGGCAAAAGAAAATCAGTGGTTGGCACCGCAGGCCAGTGCTAGCTGAGAACAGGGGAGCGCACAGGCACACCAAGCAAGTCATGGTGGTAAAAAGACGTCTCATCCAAGACCGATGGGCAGTGTGGCACCGGGCCTGAGTCAACGTTTGGTTCTCCTTTGCCATCCTGAATTGCAAAATGACAGTTTGAAAAGCAAATAAAACTAGCATCAGCATCAAAATTCTGAACTGAAAATGTAAGGCTCACCCCAGTCTGCCTTTCCTTTGAGCCCCTCTGTAACTCCAGTCCACCCAAGTGCTTCTGATCCACTCGATGGCCATTGTGCCATAGGGGCCTGGGGTGTGGACCTGGGGCCTCATGTATAAACGGTGCATACACAAAAATGTTCTGCACATCCGTTTCCACGCTCACTTCGAGATGTATAAAAACTAAACTTGGTGTAAAGCTACACACATTTTCACAGCAGCCTCACACCATACGCACACAATGTTCTGCTTGGTTTTGCAGACTGGCGGCATCCAGGATCAAACCACTGCTACTGTTTCTGTGTTTACCTTTCATTTTTATATTCGCATCAATGACATGGGTGTTATCAAATACATGGAAATGAACTGCACATCCTTTACAAGTTTAATTCACTTGATTGTAATCATTCTGTAACAAAATAAAGGTACCATAACTGCTTTAGTGTTGTTAGAAGACATCGCAAATGGAAGAATTAGAAGACAGTGCTTATGTAGAGATGATGATGACTGGCTTCCAGGTCGATTTTCCGAGAGCTATCCTCTTGGATTAGCGTGCTGAACTTTATAAACGCAGACTTTGAGGAATTTGCTCTGCCTGCTCCTTTGCAAGTTCTCTCAGGTTCTTAGCCACAGGAGCTTTTCAACATGAATACTGATCGGGTATTTCACAAACATCACGGAGTCGCACCATGCCAGCTGTATGGGCAGAGCAGTCGACTGGACACACATTGCTATAAAGGTGCCTTCAGATAATGAATTTGCTTATGTAAATTACCTGTGATGCAAAAATGCATTTCATTAATTTTGTGGCAGGATATACAATTGTCTCACCAAAAAGTGCAGCAGCTCACTGCTCAAAGAGTGTGCTGTAAGCCCTGGAATTCTGCTACCTTCTCCATGGTGAAAACACTCAGACGGTGGGCTGCGACTTGCCTTCTCATGTCGACTTTGATAAAATGACTACTTCTTTTTTATTTCAGGCACTGTGCAACTTTCTGAACTTGAACTTTCGAGTGTCTCCACAACCCTGTATCACTCCATCAAACTTCCTTTGGTTGCTTTTACCAATGCTTATGCCAACAAATAGTATGTTTTCCTTGCCTCCACTTCATATTCATTGAAATTCTTCCTTTTTCCACGTGCTTTTCCCATTGCCTTTTAACGAAACACTGAATAGAAAAGGCTATTTATATTGATTTGCATATTCAAATATGTGAAATTGTGGGATACATCAGGGTGGGGCTGTAGGTGTGTGCATGTGTGTTAAATTTCACGTTCAAAGGGATTTGTAAAGGGGAAGTGTGTGGAACTTGGTGTATGCACAGTTTTATGCATCTTAATTTTTTTTGTGCATACACACATTTCTAGTTTTGTCTGTACTCCATGTTTTAGAGAGAATTCTATGCACAGCATTATACATGAGGCCCCTGGTGGTCCATCACGTTGTGAGATCACCTGTGTTAACCAAATGACTCGCCTCTTAACCTCTTTTTCTTAATGGGGGATACAAAGAAATGTCACACCAGGCTCTATGATTGTTACCTCTAACCTTTTACAAGTCTCACTACTTGTATTGTACCCTCCGTATTCAGTCCGGGGGTCCTTTAATGATAGGAAGGGCACTATATGATAGATAGACAGATAGATGTGAAAGGCACTATATGGCAGATTTCAAAGCCTACAGTCTGCAATATATGACAGACAGACAGATAGACTGATAGGTAGAGAGACAGATAGGAAAGAAAGGCACCACAATATAATGAATATGCCAGTGTTGATAGAGCTGAAAGCTGACACATACCTTCTGACAGGTCATTTTTTTACTTGCTAATTAACCTCACTTGCACAACTTTTAGATGCAAGAAGATAACTGACTGAAGAACCAGGGGAAAATCCAACTGACCACTAGGTGAACATGACATGTGCAGGCAGAGAACCCTGTGGTCTCAGGCCATGAAGCTGCAGAGTCAAACCACTGTGCCTTACAGGGCCGTTTGAAGGAATTTGGGGGCCCCAAGCAAAATGGACATGGAGGCCCCCTGCACGCACGCAAAGGAACCACAGCATAGCCATACAGTTTAAATTCACTCACACTTTATATAAATAAAAAAGGTTTACAGTGCAAATACTGCTGTTGCATATACTGTGCATAAATAAAAAAATGTTTAGAGTGCAAATACTGCTGTTGCATATAAAGTGCATAAAATTTGAACATTTTCAACAATTGAACATTTGCAAAAAACACCACTGTACCATAAAATCAAATATACATTAAAAAAGTGCACAATAACTAAATCCAACATACTTAAAAACACACACACACATACATACTCACATTAACATTTTTCAGTTCTCTCAAACATGTGCAAATTATCTAAAACTGCTGTTTGCGAGCCTTGTTTTCTGCAAAGGCAATCACAATGTCCTCCATGTCCAAAGACTGGCGAACATCCCGCTCAATTGACATAAGTGCCAGTCCTGTGAGCCTTTCTTGGCCCACCGTGGACCTCATGTAATTTTCTCTTCTTTCTTTTTTGGCTTCCTGAAGCATAATTCCGCTTCATGACTGCCGAGGAAGTTTTGTATTTTGCCGGCAGCAGAGATCGCGTGGTTGGCTGGCTGCTGTCAGCGAGGGGGGCCCCCTTGAGGGGGATCCCGATAACAGTGTCATTGCACTTTACTGCATTCACTATCAATGGGGCGCTCACACAGTTTGTCGCTGCATTTTATTCTTAACCAGTCGTTGTCTTGGGGCCCCAGGCCAGCTCGGGGCCCCAAGCAATTGCTTGGTTAGCCTGCCTTGTCGTGACGGGCCTGGTGCCTTAATACTATGTGAGGGCAGAAAGACGCTTTCCTGAATTTATACAATAATACATGCAGTCTTTCATAAAGCTAACTATTATATAGTGTCTTTTTATTTGTTTTTCTGTTTATCCAATCATCCATCTGTTGTATAGCACCTTTTCTATCTTTCAATATCATATAGTGCCTTATCTGTGTCCCTTTACCTGTGTATATTACCAGATAGACAATGCAGCCCATCCATGAGCAATTTTCACATCTTTATAATTTCTATTTATTTATTTTCAAAGAGATTGCCATGCAGCTCATCAGCACACAACTCACTCCTCAGGCTCCATTAAATTCACAGCTTTGTGTGCGCAGACGAAATCCGTCTGTCGTCCACAAGAGGGCGACGCAGAGGCAGACACTGCCAGTTCTCATTCATTTCTGTTCATTTTTGTGCCCAAGTGTCTCGGGTGACTTCTTCGATATCCTCAGCAGTTCGTCCTGTTAGTCTCGGTCTTCGCGGGTCAGTCATTCGGGTCTTTGGTATTCTTCATCTCTTCAAAATCACTGTGTTCAGTGGTTTAAAAAGACAAGAAAAAGACACCGGACAGCCAGACAAATCCAAAAGAAGACGGCCAGCTGGTGCTCCACCACAGTCCTTCAAACGCCGTCTGCTGATGTCATCTTTGACCCAGCCACGGTCGTCTGATGGCACACACGTCCAGCTTTCTGTGACACAGGGCTGATTGGCGGTGTCCGCCTGTGGTGTGGTGGTCTAATGTATGGGCATGTTGCTGGAGTGATCAGGGTTCAAGTTCTGCAGACATAAATCGGAGCGTGTGACCTGGTCATGTAAGTCTGACACTTTTAGAAGAAACAAAACTGCTGAGCTGTAAAGTCCTTCGACACCCTAAAATAGCGCGTGTAGACTGCGATCTCATCATCTACTGAATTGTTCATTTTCAGGGAAGCAGGTCACAAAACGCACTAACAAAGGTTTATGTCAGGGTGCGATCAGTTCCTCAGATGCCCATTGCTCCCCGGCCGGATTCGATCCCCTATCCCCCGACTCTATTATAGGTCAGCAAATCCCGCCGAGCCACCGGGACCCCTCGAAGTAAGCTCCCTATCTTTACCTTTAGTCGGACATTTCGGCGTGCCTGAGCAAGGGGCGTGTCCCCCGCCTCCTCTGTGATTGCTGGCACCTGTGGCGGGAGAACCGCGCACTGTCTGAGCAGAGGAGTGCGGTGGCGGCGGTAAGTTTATCGACTCCTCGTTTGTCCCTTTCGTTGACAAGTTCAGGTCGCCCGGCTGTCGCTTTGGCATGCGTTCCCTGGCATGGTTGGCAGGTTTCGGTCTGTGTTTGGCGTTTCACGATCTTCCCTTTAAACGGCAATCGACGGGATTACCGAGAAGTGTCTAACTGCCAGCAATACATGAGGTAATATCACAACGTTAGTCACAGAACTCCCTTTAAGTCAGATAAGCTTAACCATGCGGGGTGGTGAAGGCGATATGGCCCTTCTCATGAACAGGTGTGGGGTCGCTTACAGGCACGAAAAATGTTATTGGCATCTTGCTTGATTCTCACATTAGATGCCATCATTTTAGCAGAGACTAGTATTTCTTTTATTTTTCATTTCTTTTAGCGCTTAGTTTACAAATGCGACGTTTTCTTTTCCTTGAGCGGCGAGGGGTGCGCATGGTTTGGCGCCGTTCAATTCGATTGGTTAGTGGAAGTTGGGCTGTGCCCGCCCCTCAGATGACGGAACGTGGTTTGCCGCTATTCTGCGAGATGACCGCGTACGGAGTTGATGTGTGACTTTTGACTCTTGTAGGCGGTAAACAAGCTGACGCTGTTGTTGTTTCATTTTTCATTGACGCCCTGCCAGCTTTGAGTGGGACATCGTTTTGCGTCATTTGCTCTCCGGAGGTTTTTCTCCATTTTTGTTAGAGGCCTGCGTTTAGTCGGTAGGTGCAGCCACCGAAACTCCGGCGTTCCGGGTTTCAGTGGTGTGGGAAGGGCCGTACGCTCTCCGCTTGTTATTGTGGCTGAATACTGTTCGGCGTCAGTCGTGTTTGGCAGCTAGATATTCGGCTTGCATTGATTCGCGTTGAATTTCGCGAGTTTTTTAGTCCATTTCTGTCAGGTGCGTGCGTTTATTTGGGGTGTTGCTACTCCGGCACCTGCTTTAGTTTTGCTGGAGTTTGGAGGTGTTGGAGTCGCTTGTCCGTTCATTTCCAAAGCGGATTTTGGTGTCGCTTAGCTCATTTTTCGCGTTTCTTAAGTGTTTTTTTTTTTACAAGGTTAGTGATGGGCGGTTTTGCTCATTTGGAAATTTTTGACTTTTTTAGGATTTGCAATGTTTAGTTGTGGATGCCTGTAGTCACATTTTTATTGCGGTTGTGGTGTTTATTTCGTTATGGGTCCTTGTTAGTTTTTTGCTCATTTGGTGCTTATTGTTAATTTTTTTGTGCCTTTGCCGATATGGTGGTAGTTGAGGTTTTTGGTGTTCCTTATGCTGCTCCTGGTGGTTGTATTGTTGGTGAATGATTTTTGCTCCCATTGGACATAAAAAATGGACAGCACCCCCTTTGGTGGAAGTCTACCAGTGGCAGCACATTTCTGTGCCTTCATTGCTATTTGATTCAGTTGATGAGTGTCATGGACATTATTATTTCTTACCTTTCGTGTGGGGTATTGGAAGTAGAGCTGGACAGTACCTGCCTTGAGTCTTCTGTACTTCATTCTTCAAATCCGGTGTGTTAAGTTGCACACTTTATAGGTTTTCTTTCTTCCTTGTAGCCGCCAGTGGCTGCTTTGCACCTTAACGCTACTGTATGCTCAGCAGTGTGCTAGTCTGACGCTAGTCGTGGGTCATTTTAAGACACAATGTCCAGTCAGAGGCATGGGGCCCAACTGGTGACACCCCCAATTAAAACACAGGCTCCTACCTTGTTATCCACAAGGACTCCACCTCCAGTACCCCCACCAGGTTCCCTTAAAAAAGTTAAGCACACACCCACCACCTTTATTAATTGGTAATATTCAAAGTTACAACAACTGGAGCTCCATGTGCCATACTGAAGTGACATTTCCACAAAATCCAAAGGGCACTTTGTCCTCTGCCAAGCTGCCACAGATTTCTGTAAAAGACACAATGGAGGTGATTTCTACTGCTATGCACACAATTGTCTGCTTGTTAATCTTGTCCACCCTCTGACTTTAGATTCAATTCCACAATAACAAACAATCAAGACCTTAATTTCCTTTATAATGCTGCCAAGTTGTGTACAGCGGACAAACGGCACCTTTGGCCACAATACGATACAATTTATTTTTGTATAGCCCAAAATCACAAAATTGGTGCAATGGGCTTTAACAGGCACTGCCTCTTGACAGCCCCCCAGCCTCGACTCCCTAAGAAGACAAGGAAAAACTCCCAAAAAAAACCCTTGTAGGGAAAAAATGGAAGAAACTACTTTCCAGGTAGATTGAGCGTGTCAAAAAGAAAGGGGGTCAATACAATACAGTATACAGAACAAATCCTCAATACAGTATAAAAAATGTACAAGTATGGAGCAGAATTTAACAGTAAATGATATCACATAATATGATTTGGATTTGTTTAGAGTTCTGGAGACCTCAGCCATCAAGCTGCCTCCTCTATTTGGCCATTCCACAGCTGAGACAGCACTGGGCCAGCCAATCCTCCATCAGGAATGACTTTACCTTAGGCAGGCAAAACAACTTGGCAGGTGGGCCGTGGCACCAAGTGCCACATTTGAGTACCGAGAAGAGAAACAGAATAGCTTACTTATGTTTTAGTGTTAATGACTAACAACAGAGATGCAGTCTGTACAGGTAATCAGCAGCTCTAGTCAGGATATGCTAAACTGAAGTAGTGAGTCTTCAGCCGGGATTTAAAAGCTGAGACCGAAGGGGCATCTCTTATAGAAGCAGGAAGACCAGTCCACAATTTAGGGGCCCTGTAACTAAAAGCTCGACCTCCCACTGTTATTTTATTAATCCTTGGAATCCTAAGCAGTCCGGCATCTTGAGATCTTAATGTGCTCTGGTTTGTAAGTCATGATAAGTTTAGACAAGTAAGCCGGACCTTGGCCATTTAATGCTTTATATGTTAAAAGGAGGATTTTGAAATCTGCCCTAAACTTAACTGGGAGCCAGTGTAAGATTTAAGAACTGGGTTATGTGTTCATATTTTCTTGTTCTTGTAATAATTCTTGCAGCGCATTTTGGATTAACTGGAGGCTGTATAGAGAACAGTTTGAACAGCCAGTGAACACCGCATTGCAGTAGTCAATCCTACTAGAGATAAATGCATGAATTAATTTCTCACAATCCTGTTTATTTAGAAAGCCTTAATTTCCTAACATTTTTAAGATGGAAAAACATGTTTTGGACAACTTTGTAATGCTAGAGTCAAAGATAACTCCTAGATTGCAGGCTGATTTAGTAAAATTAATTGGGATTCCAACTGAGTTAAATGATGACAAAATATTGCTGTGATCAGCGTCATTCCCTCCAACAATTAACATCTCTGTTTTATCTGTATTTAAAGACAAGTAGTTCTCATTCATCCATTCCTTTAATTCACTAACACAACTAATTAAAGACAACATCGGAGAAACTTCATTTGATTTAAATGAAAGGTATAACTGGGTGTCATCTGCATACGAGTGAAAATTAACATTATGTTTCCAAGATGGAAGCATGTAAATTGAAAACAGTAAAGGTCCCAGTACTGAGCCCTGCGGACACCATATTGAACTTCTGTGTATAATGATGGAGTACTGTCAGCACATTTCTGTACATATTGGAATCGATTTGATAAATAAGAACTGAACCAAGCGAGCACGGGCCTGTAAGCCCAACATCTTTTCTAGCCTGTGCAGTAAAATAGAATGGTCAATGGTGTCAAATGCTGCACTTAAGTCCAACAACATAATTACAGTGGAATTTCCTTCATCAGAGGATATCAGAATGTCATTTACAACCCGTGTTAGTGCCGTTTCTGTACTATGACCAGTGCGAAAGCCAGACTGGAATTTCTCAAATAAATTGTAATGTGTAAGGTGTGACTGAAGCTGACTGGCGACTACTTTTTCTAGTATTTTAGAGAGAAATGGTAAATTTGAAATAGGCCTATAGTTATTTAGTATGTGTGGGTCTAGGTCTGACTTTTTAAGTAAAGGTTTAATGACTGACACTTTTAGTGCATCAGGTACTGTGCCATCAGTAATGAACTATTGATAATGGTTAGAATAGGCTGCAAGAACATCCATTGCACTTTTACTAGTTTTGTTGGCACTGGATCTAGGGAACAAGTAGTGGGCTTCATTTTAGTAATTAAAGTTAAGACTTCCTGCTCAGTTACAGGATTAAAATTACTAAAGTGCTGAATGCAATGTGAAGCAGGGTCTGCTAAGCTAGTATTTGGTTTGTACTGAGATCTGGGATCTTATATTTTTAATTTTCTCATTGAAGAAGTTCATAAAGTCTGTACTGCTAATATCTGTTGGTATTTTGCACTGTTGATCTGAATTCCCATTTGTTAATTTAGCCACTGCTCTAAAAGTACCCTAGGATTTTTATTATTGCTATCTATTAATGTAGAATAGTATTCTGAGCGAGCTTTAAAGAGGGCTTTTTTATATTTATTAACACTCTCTGTCCATGCAATTTGAAAGACATGTAGCTTTGTTGTTCTCCATCTGCGCTCCAGTTTTCGACACTCTAATTTAAGAGCTCAGTGTTTTCATTAAACCAGGGAGAGTTTCTATGTGCTTTGATCACTTTTGTTTTAGGGGAGCCACTGTGTCCAGAGCATCTCTCAAGGTCACATTATAATGTGATGTTAGCTGATCTAAATTGTTTTCCACGTTTACATTTGATGTTAACTGATCTAAATGGTTTTCCACAATTACACTCGACTTACTCAAGGTATCTATAAATTTTGAAGCAGAATTACAATCTAGATGTCGCACTGTCTTTGTTTTAATCTGTGAGTGCTTGGCATGGGCAGAACTAAATCAAATGTAATTAAGAAGTGATCGGAAATAACTACATTTAATGGAGTAATATTTAAATTTTGAATTTCAACTTTGTAAGTTATAATTAAATCTAATGTATGGTTATGATTATGAGTTGGACCTTTGACAATCTGACAAAATCCTACTGAATTTAACAAATAAGTAAAACATTTGCTAAAAGTGTCAGTTTCCACATCAATGTGTACATTAAAATCCCCCATCAGAACTACATGATCATAATTTATAGCCAAATCAGACAGAAGGTTGCTAAATTCAGTCATGAACAATGAATATGGCCCTGGTGGTCTGTAGACTAGCACTATAATTGTGTTGGAATCTGTTTTAATATTTAAAATGAATGCCTCAAAGGATGTAAAGTTGCCTAAATTTTTAGGAGTGATTTGCATTTTGTTACAATGAATTATTCCAAGGCCTCCTCCTCGACCAGAATCTCTAGACTTATGAAGGAACGAGTATCCATCTGGTGACGCCTCAGCTAGGGAACAGTGTCACATTTACTAAGCCAGGTTTCAGTAAGAAGACACAGATCAGATTTTGTACTTAATATATATCATTTACCAAAACAGCTTTAGTGCCAAGAGAGCGAATGTTCAATAAACAGCATTTAAAACTGCATGGTTCTTTCTGAACTGCTGATATATTTTTGTTTTAATTTGAATTAAATTTCTATTACAGATGCCCCTGGTGGAGTGTCTGGTTTTATCCCTTGGTCTAATTATACACCTTATTTTTGGTTATCAATTAATTTATGGTTTGTATCAAGACTAAATTTACTGGATGCCCCACAACAGGGATTATGGGTAACAGCTTCAGGAAAATAACAGGTGGGATAAACAACAGCCTGTGATTTAAGATCACATGACTGCGCCTGGATGGTGCTCTAATCAGTCAACCAGGCAGTTTTGCTGCCATATTTTGGGATAATACATAAGATCCCCTCCAGTTAGGATGAAGACCATCTCATTTGAAAAATCCAGGCCTTTCCCAAAAATCATCCCAATTGTTCACAAATCCAATGCTTTTATTTGTGCACCAGGTTTCTAGCCAGCAGTGAAGGGAATGCAATCTGCTATAAATCACATCCCCTCTATATAATCTTGGTAAGGGACCAGATACAATTAAATTCCGACATTTTCTTTTAGCTTTGGTCCATAGAGAGATGAAGTTCCTGTTTAATACTTCAGATTGCTGTAAATAAATATCATTAGTGCCGACATGCAGCAATAAGGTAGATACTTCATCGTCGGCAACACGGTCCAATGGCCTTTATGCCAGAAATCTTGGCCCCTGCGAGGCACTTAACATTAACTGCTGGCTTAACATAGTTTGGAATTCTAACATTCCGCACTATGGAATCGCCAATTATGAGCACTTTCATATTCTCAGTTTCCACAGGCTGCAGAGCTGAGAACCTGTTCTGGGTCCGAATTGGTGACCTGGGTGCTGAGGGACTAAGTTTTGGCTTCTTAGACCCCCGTCTTACTGTTACCCACTCGCCCTGTGGCTGAATTGGTGCTGCTGATTTTGGCCACGCACTGACTACAGTGGGACCTGGAGAGACTGAAGCCGAATCAGAAGTAGCCGAATTGTCTAAACAAACCGAGTCGATCCAATTTTCGGTTTGCCTAATTGCCATTAGTTTCCTAACACGGTCCTCCAATTTATGTAACTCTAAATTAACTAAACACTTTGGGCAGGTGAAGCTGTCTACACCCTCAACGGGCAGAGAGCAGATAGAACTTACGTTTAGCGCTGATATCATCTTCTCTGTTTTTGTAGTAACTTTACTGCTTTGGCGCTTTCCGCGTTCAGCTGAATGACTAAGAGACCGTTGGCTTTAAGTTTCCACCACCCGATGAGCGATCGACTTTGATTTCTCACTGCCAGTTATTTCTCCTGGTCAGCTGTCGGCTTTACTTCAGTTGAACTTACTCGGGTGTTTGCCACACAAATGACCATCTGCTTTAAAGGTGACGCAAGTGTGCAGTGTGAATGGCATGCATTTATTTGTTGGATTTCTGACTTTTGTGGTACAGGTCTGTGCACAGGGCTCACAGCAGCAGAAAGACGAAGTGAGAAGGAGTCCGGACCCTCCTTACAGACAGACAGCTGGTGTGGAGAGTCCGGTGTGTGAAGCCTGCGCATCTCTGGGATGTATGGGCAAAAAAAAAAAAAGTGTGGCCATGGAGAGGAAATGCCAAGGAATACAAACGGCAGACAAATACAAAATGACCCCCCACAGAAATCTACAGCAGAACTACGTCATGACAAAAACGTTAAAAATGGGAAAGATTAAAGCCTGCACCACCTCCACCAGAGTATGGGGGGTTTAGACATTTAAGTTTCCTGATTACTCGACTCATTTTTCAAAACACAAAGTTCCACAGTGTTACTCGTCCGGCTCTGTGATGTCTGACTCTTCCATTTGTCTTTCTAATGCTGCAATTGTGTGAACATTAAAAGACAATAACACCAGAGAACAGGCCTCTCGGCCCAACAAAGCTGGACAGTCCTCTAAAATGACACATCAGGTTGAGGTCTGAAGGGATGGGGATGGACGAGGGGTTTCATTTATAAAGCTTTGTGTGGAACTGAGTGTGAAAATGTGTGTGGTAAAAAAAAAAAAAATTTGTAAAACCTGCCGTACATACATTTTGTAAATCACACTTGTGTGTGTAAAAGCGCATATGTGAGAGCGCCTCAAACTGCCATGCATGAGCTGTGCCAGTCAGTGTCCTACCTGTTGTCAGGATGCTGCGGGACTTCGTTGGCTGGGATGCACTTCGTAACTGAGTGTGCCAAGGTCATGCACGGCATTGTAGCGCCTTTGCAAAGTGTGCCCTGTGGGTTGGCAAGATGCTGGCAAGGTGGATACCCACTATCACCTGGCACACATAATTACGAGATTGCTGTCACAAAGAACAGCACAGGCCATGTGAGACACTAGAGGGGTCAACCAGTGACCATACCAGACAAGCCTACCAAAGCACTCCGCTCTGTCAAAGCGAGTGTAGCTCAAAATTAATGAATCGAGGTGACGAGGCCACCGAGCTGCAATGTTTGTCAGTCTCATCTTGGCATCATAGATGCCTTGTGTGTTATTGGAATGTCACTGCTTAGAGCTAACAAAAGCAGCTTCATTTTCTCCTTTAAAGGTGCCTTTATTACAATATGCATCTATCCATCCATTATCCAACCCGCTATATTCTAACTTATATTCTACAATATGAGTGCAGTAAATTACCCCGATGACCTTAGGAAAACCAGTCACTGCTGCAAATTGCCTTTTTATGTTGGCAAAAATGTGATGTTTTATACA
The DNA here is from genome assembly GCF_016835505.1 of Polypterus senegalus. Classification (NCBI taxonomy): domain Eukaryota; kingdom Metazoa; phylum Chordata; class Cladistia; order Polypteriformes; family Polypteridae; genus Polypterus; species Polypterus senegalus. Next base: position 68,045,889 of record NC_053171.1, on the reverse strand, counting down.
TATAAACCCACACCATATGAAAACCATAACTGTTGGTTAATAGCTTCCAGCACAGTAGACATGATGGAGTGAAGCTTGGCTCAGGTATTCCTGACCTGTCAGCCAGTTCCCTGAGAAGTGACAATAGGAACTGACAAAAAACAAAAACAATCTTTAGTGCAAATTTGCAGCATTGGTCCTCTTCAAAGGGAACTAAAATACAGTTTGTACATCATATTCATCACTTTTGAGGTGTAATATGTTTTGTCATGTCAATGCACATTAGAATGTTGGCTCTCTGATATGAATTATTGTAAGCGTGAGTCGTCATTTAGCTGGTTTTCCTGCACTTCCCTACGTGATTAAGGGTACCATCACTTCCCAGCTTCTTTGAAATATGGCATAGGCTTGGGTCAGAGTTTCTGTAAACATATGCAGGCTTTACAGATGAGACCCCCTGGTCCTCGGAGTTTAACTCCTACCTAAACAGGGGCCTCTTTGAAATACAGTCATGGGAAAAAGAAAGTGCCCCCTCTAGTTCAGGTCTAAAACCCCACTGTGTTGTGAGAACGAAAAAACATTATTAACTGTAATGATTGTAAGTAGTTACCTTACAAATATCGAGGACTGTATTTTGTATTAATCATGCTACAGAGAGTTATATGATTTATTACTTCTATATGATTTGTTCTTCATTTAGGTAGAAAAAGAATTAAGCTTGCGCACAGAATAAGGGACTAACTTGCATTCTTTTACGAGAAAATGCTGACCTCTTGATACCAACAGAACACCCTGTGATGATATAAATCAGTGTGACAGTTTATGTGCACATTCCAATTCAGGGAGTCGCAAGCTATTTTAATTCATGTATAAACTCAGAATGGACTGCCATATACAGTATATGAAAGGAATCAGTAGCCCCTGTAATTTAGTGACATGTAGAAATACCTTTAGCCGCCATGGCCACTTTTTATTTTGACCCACTCATCAGTTCATTGATGTCGGAGGGCATCGGCTCTCTTAAGGTCCCACCACAGCATGGCAATAGGATTGTGGTCTGAACTTGGACTTCTCCGTTCCAACAATCTCTCAGCTTTTTTTTTGTTTTTTCTTTCAGCCATTCAGATGTTGATCTGCAGGTGTGGCTCGGTGCACTGTCCAGTAGGTCTGCAACTAATGATTATTTTGGTAGTCGACTAATCGTTCAATTTTATTTTTGATTAGTCACAATTATTTCATGCCTGACTATTTTGATGCCTGCGACATGTGGTTGCACATCCTGTTGTGGGCTCCAGTGTATGTCTTACCTCTGTCCACCTGTGAATGTCACCCAGATGTCTCTGCATTAACACAATTAAAATTAACAATAAATTAAAATAACAAGCAGTGAAACATATGAATTTGAATATAATCAATGTTTTATATTAGTGTGACCATAACAATAAAAAAGAAATACATTAAACAATACAAACTAAAGTGCACATTGTCTTTTAACAAAAAAAGTGCATTTAACTTAACCAAAAAATACATCGTTAAAACAGAAATGTTTTTGATATTTTAGTAATAAATGACAAAATGTAGGCATAAATTGTATAATGTGTGAAGCCTGAAGTCCAAAGATCAAATAAACACTTTCACAAAAGATTCAAGGATGATACATCAGTTTCTGTGGCGTAGCGGTAAGAATTACTGACTTCTAATCAAGAGTCCCCGGTTCGATCCCGACTGCCTTGTATATTTACTGTTTTGAGTAGTGAGCTGCTCTTATTGTTAATACAGGGGGTCATTAGGTTACGGCACAGTTCCGTTCCTACAACAGTGGTGTAACCCGAATTTTGGTGTAATTCACAAAAAAATAATTTGCAAAATCATAGTCTAGAACATAAAAACACAACTAAGCCACAGAAAAAGGAAAAAGACAATAATATACTGCACTGTACACTGTACTGTAGTAACAGAAAAAATGACAAAAAATGAGTGTAAAAAAATTCCTTACCTTTATTCCTTCTGATCTCTTTACAATGTCTAATTTCACTTCCATCGTGATGGCTTTCCTCTTCTTCAAAGCATTACCATCTGAAGACTCTGACTTTCGTTTAGGAGCCATGATAAGGGCCAGAAAGTCGCCAAAGAAAGCCACACAAACAGAACACTTCCTTCACACACAACCAAACTAGTTCGCCCACGTAGTCTGTAAGTACAACACTAATGGCATAAGCCAAAACACTCATGTCTCAATTTTTTAAGTTTTTATGGGAGTGAGTGTTGTAAATTTGAAACGTTGTAACCCGAGGACTTCCTGTATTATTCAGTACACACATACATTTGATTTGCCTCTGTAACAGCCGCTGTAAATGTATAGGACTTGAAAAAGTTAGCGTTTTTTTTTTTTCACGTTTATTCTATCACGATACATACTACCGCACCCCCAGATCTGACGCGGTTACTTTTTATCTGAAACTGGGAATAACTGGAAATGTGAGTGGTGTTTTGAGGCAATGGAACTGGACATTCTCTGATCTGGAGGGATAAAAGCTGACACACAGACGCTGGTGAATCTGCCTTCTTCGTATCTCACCGTCACTTGCTTTTTTTTATTACGTTTTATTGAGTGTACCTACTCATGCTGAATTAGTATGCGTCTTATGGTCCGTGATGTCAAAGCTGCACTGACAAAAAAACAGATACATAGGTATATATGATATTTGGAATTATTCATTTTATGACCGTACAGTATATTTCGGAAAACATTGTGGCACGGATGCAAAATTATTCATATTCATATGCGTTCCTTCTTGTGCTTGTAATCAGTGACCTCGTTTTGTTTTTCCCCCCCAATCTTGCCAGTCTGCACAGGACTCCAGGACATGCAGAGGAAAGAATGAGCCCTGAATGCTCGTCTGTTCTCAGTGGACCCCGTGGATGCCTTGCACTGTACATGTGCTTTGATCGCCGCCAGGTCAACTTGTTGTAGCACAAGCAACCGGCCAGCTGTGTGTTCCTGCTGCACTGAATAAGCTCACACCTTCTGGTGTCAGCGCACAGCACCGGGGAAAAAAAAGAAAGAAAGAGACAAATATATGTGACATTTTGAAGAAATCATTGTATGACCTGAATAGTACCAATCAGAAAATATCATCGCACTAATGCAATATTATTGGAAAACGAACAGATCGGGTGTAAATTTGTTACTTGTAAAAGTTAACATTTTTCACTTTTCTTTTCTCAGTCTTGTTCATGCTGTCCCTCCCCTCCTGATCTGACCCTAACTAACTAACAAACAGCGCCAGCATACGTTGTCAAGAGACGGCAGCGTCACAGCTTCATGATGTTTGCATTTCAGATGATCGTGCATCGCGGTGGTGCTGCTGCTGTGAAAAGAAAGCTCCACTTTGCATAATCTTCATTCAGCTTTTTTTTTCTTTTCTCGGTAAAGTGCTCCCACACTTTAGAAAGTTTCTGTCTAAATTGTTTTCCATCTCCTTCCCCCTCCTCTATCCGACTCGCCATTGCAACCACCTTTATTTTCCTCTACATTCTTCTTCTCCTCAGACGTTGTTCTTCATTGGTAGGACTGTGTGCAGTCTTGACAAACAATAACAAACGATGCTGCCCCCAGACGTTCATGTAGTGCATTGCAGTTACAAAAACCAATGTGGTTCTTTGTGACTGGAGCCTCTATTGAAGTTTCTGTTTATGACGCGTCGACGTCGTTGATTACGTTGACTAACCGTTGCAGCCCTAATGTCCAGTGGTGTGACCCCTAAACAGATGGATAGATGGCCTCGTGTTTGTCTCGAGAATGTTTTAATATAAAGTGGAGTTCATGGTTGTCTCCATGACTGCAAGTTTCTCAGGTCCTCTGGCAGCAAAGTGGGCTCAGATCCTTAGCCCTTGACAGCGGGTGTTTGATTTTTACCAGACATCTCTAGCTTGGTCTCATCAGTCCAATGGATATTGTCCCAGGATTTTTAGAAGTTAAGAAATTTGACACACAAGAGCCATTCATTCCATTTGTTGTTCCTCACAGCTAAGCTGCCCCCCAATCTCATCCATAGACTTTCTGCTTCAGTTCCATGTCTTGGTAGTTTGTTTCAGATTCGCATATTTCTTCACCATCATATTCTTTTTGTGGGGGGCCTTTGCCTCCCCACCCTTCCCTGAAAGCCACACTTGTTGAGCCTTTTAATAACTGCTGTCATGAACGTTTAACAAGCTCTACGAGCTCTGGAGGTCACTTGTGTAGTTCTTGGGATTTCTTGGTTTCTCTGAGCTGACTTTGCTGGGACGTCCACTCCTGGGATGACAGGTGTGTCTTGAAGGCAGCCCTTCTTACTGTAGAATGGTGACGTTCAGATGGTTTACAAATGGCCTTTGCGTCCTTCCCAGGTGGCTGAACAGTGACAGAGACTCTGCTGGGGGCACAGCTCTAAGGACGACGTTGCAGCTCCTCTTGTGCGTTTCGCTCAGTGACAGTGGGCTGCTAAATACTCTGACATTACTGTGGAGGGGTCTGCTGAGTTTTCTCTGAATGTTTATGCACTCTTTGGTTAAAAACCAAAAAAAAAAAAAAACACATACAGTAACCAAGATGTGATGACAACACAATTGGGATTGAGACCCAAAGCCACCTCTGCAGTGTGACGGTTACTCTCAGAAACACAAGCTATAAATATTGAATTTTCTCAACAAAAAAATAAAATATATATTTAACAGAAACGTGTTAATACCAAAACATCAACATAAATCCAGTAGAAAAGGTCTGACAAGTGTCTACTGCTGTACGGAAGCATGTTTAATACACATTTTTCATTTGATATGTTATGAAACAGTCACCAGTGCACAGTCTGATGTCTTAATCAGGATAGCAGACGTTAAGGTAGAATGTCAGTGCCCGATCCAAACGATCAACATGCCTTTTGTGCTATTGATGGCTACCTCAGTACAAGTCTTAGTGAATTCATGTGCAACTGTTACTGCATTGTGAACATTGTGGCCCCAGGATCAAGAAACATAAGGTAGATCAGACCATCAGAGGCTAACATCTTTCTTGTCCTTCTACTTGATTATAATCATGTTGTCTTTGAGCCACTCACCTACTTGCACCACAGTGGACCTTCAGGCTACTGAATACACCGAGCATGTGACGCCGCTTTGCTTGACCAATGCCACATGCATCAGATGGTCCTCACTATGGCGTGATTCAACCCATGGTTCACTTTCAGCGTGTTCTTCTTGTTTACATGCCGTTGTGCTTTCTGCCACAGAATAGCACATTATTTTTTTTCTTGTAAGACGTCATTTCATCCACAAGATGGCAGCAGAGTGCTGTCCGCAACGTCAGTTGCACGTAATGCTGTGTGTGCAGTTAATTGTCCCCATGCACTGCTCAGGGTAAACCATTTTTATATGGGATTCCAAGCCTACATGACACTCGGGGTTGGGGGTTTGACGCCAAGGAGGTTATACACTTGAAGAATTGGAGGAAGGTGGACTTTCTTTTTCCCTGTGACTGCACCAATGAAAAGACGATCATTTATGAGGTCTGTTTTTGCATTTCTTTACATAACTTCCATTTGAATCCTTCAGAGGTCATTTATGTGCCATCCAAATGCAAAGACGTGGAGGTGAGCGTTGTGCGACTGGGTCATGTGGTGCCCCATTCAGGATCAGATCTTTAGATCTCGCCCTGTGCACAGTAAAGTTCTCTCGATTAGTCCAATCCAAGGTAATGGGTGGATGGAGCTGAATGGGCGTGGGAATTGCGCTTTACGTGTTTAATGTTACACACACAGTTCATGGCACACCTTGGGCATTCCTGTGGAGTGGAGTTGAACTTCAGGGCACACTGACTGGTGACAGCCATCAAATGCTTCCTAGTTCAAGTCGCCAGGTCTCTAATGCCCAAGCATTCCTTCAAAGTCTACAGTGCAAGATAAAAGCACAATTAGACAAACATTTCACTTCTGTTTGGCCTGCCAATTCCAGCTGCTGCGTTCTCTAGTGGAGATGGACATCCTGCTACCCGTACATCTGATTTGATATTTCTGGCCAGCCCTGCGCTGATTTATGACCGACTGTGTTGAGGCGATTCGTACCTACAGCCGAGGACCACAGTAATAAGGTTCTAGAAATCACCAGCACCAGCTGCAGTAATAAACCTTCTGTTATTGATGGTTCGTTTTTTCACAGGGTCTCATGTATTTTCAGAATCTTGGGGGGCCCTTTCAGGTTTCTTTTGATTGCTGCCACTCTCCCTGGCTTGTCATTACATATTCGGCCCACATCGCCTTTCTTGTTTCTCAACCCTTATGGTCCTACACCCCAACTGTTCCTTTTTAAATTCATTGACAACCCACTAGCAACAACTGCAATCTCCACCCTGGTAAAACAAACGTTATTGGGGGTCCCCCTTGGTGAAATGAGTTCTTTTAGAAACAGGAAAACATTGTGCAATGACGGCAACCTGCGACAGAGCGGCGGACGCCATCCAGTGGTTGAGAAGCACAGGGACTCAGCGTGTGCTCACCAAGACATGAAGATCACTTTGCACTTCTCCCTACAGGTGCATCTACCAGCGAGCCACCACCGACCTGCAGTCCCTTAATGACTGGCACACTTTGTGACCAATAGACAGCCAAGCAGCCGGGCCCAAATGTACACGTAAGTCATCACGTGACTTGTTTGTAATTTTGAAAATTTGATGGTAGGGTTTGTTAAAACACCAGAGTTCATAAATATTTGGCAGATCTTGGTTATTAAATCTATCGTCCATTACCTTCCAAGCCCACCTCCTGGCCATGCAGGCCAGGCACAAATCAGAGCCATCCAGTCCGCTGTGCAGACCACTCACTTGAATGCACGTACCCATGAAGTCAATTTAGAGTTGTCGGCCTTGGACGTGTAGGAGGAAATCCAGAGGGGGCAGGCTACCCCACAGGCCCAGGGTTCAAACATACATTATACATGTGAGGAATGGTGACGATGAAAAGGAACAGAGAAAGCAGAACATCTAAGGTGGAGGGCAGCAGGAGGACCCCATGGTCCAGCTTTGTGGACTAAACGTTTTACACTTTTTACTGCTTTTACTACCTGACATGGATTTTTACATGCCGAGACTCGCCTATTCAAGTTGTCAACTTCAAGCACTGAGCAGAAATGCCCATGCCGGTGTGGTTCCCTGTTTACCTGACGAGGTAAGAAGGCGGCATCGGGGCAGCTGAGCCGGCACTTAGATAAAAGCGAGAAAGTGGCGCTATAAACCTTCGGTGCCTTCTGTGATCCTGGGAAATGTGAACTCACTGCCAAATAAGATCGACGAACTGGCCGCGCTGGTGAAAAATGTCAGGACCTACAGAGAATGCAGTTTGTTGTGTTTTTGTGAAACGTGGCTAACAACTAACATCCCAGATGCTAACGTGGAGCTACCCGGGTTTAGCACAGTTAGAGTGGACAGAGACGCAAATACCTGCGGGAAGCGGAAAGGAGGAGGACTCGCTCTCTATGTGAATACAAGGTGCTGCAACCCTGGACATGTAAAAGTCAAAATCTCCAATTGCTGCAGGGACATCGAACTGTTGGCTGTAAGTCTGCATCCCTATTACTTGCCCAGAGAGTTTGGACACGTCATTGTTGTTATTGTTTACATCCCACCTCGGGCGGACATGGAGATAGCAGGTGACATCATCCATTCTGCTGTTGTTAAATTACAAACACAGCACCCTGAGGCGCTTGTGCTAATCACTGGAGACTTTAACCATGTAACGCTGGACAAAACATTACCTGCCTTCTCCCAGTATGTGGATTGTAACACCCGGGGAAACAGAACTATCGACCTACTGTATGCAAACGTTAAAGATGCATAAAAGTGCCACCGCGCGGCCTGTGCTTAGGAAAACAGATCATAACCTGGTTCTGCTTCAGCCTCACTACAAACCAAGAGTGAGGGAGCTACCTACAACCACATGATCATTCAGGAAGTGGTCCCCTGAGGCACAGCAGGCTCTAAGAGACTGCTTTGGAACTACAGACTGGGATATCCTGCTGGGGTCACATAGTGAGAACATTGAAGACGCTGTTGAGTGCACAACTGATTACATCAACTTCTGTATGGACATTGTAGTTCCAGTAAGAACAGTAGGCTGCTATGCTAACAACAAGCTATGGATTACAAGTGACATCAAGGGACTTTTGAACCAGAAGAAAAGTGCTTTTAAAGACGATGATCAGCATGAGCTCAAGCACGTGCAGAAGGAACTCCGAGTCCAGCTCAGGGAGGCGAAGAAGTAGTACAGGACAAAGCTAGAGCAGAAGTTGCACAATAACAGCATGAAGGAAGTATGGGATGGGATGAAGATCATCACTGGCTGCAGCTCGAAGAGGGGTGCCACCATCAAGAGAGATGTGGAGAGAGCAAACCAAATGAACAACTTCTTTAACAGGTTTGACCACCCTAACCCACGCTCATGAGCGGCTGCTGCTTCACCACCTGAGGCCACAGGTCCGCCACGCACTCGACCCTCTGTAGTTCGCATACCAGGAGAAGGCGGGAGTGGAGGATGCCATCATCTACATGCTACACCGATCTCTCTCCCACTTGGACAGAGGCAGTGGTGCTGTTAGAATTATGTTTTTGGACTTCTCTAACGCCTTAAACACCATCCAACCTCTGCTCCTTAGGGACAAGCTGACAAAGATGGGAGTGGATTTACACCTAGTGAGATGGATCGTGGACTATCTTACAGACAGATCTCAGTATGTGCGTCTCAGGAACTGCAGGTCTGACATTGTGGTCAGCAGCCCAGGAGCTTTCTCCAGTCCTGTTCAGCCTATATACATCAGACTTCAAATACGACTCGGAGTCCTGTCACGTGCAAATTCGCTGACGACACTGCTATCATGGGCTGCATCAGGAGTGGGCAGAAGGAGGAGTATAGGAAGCTAATCAAAGACTTTGTTAAATGGTGCGACTCAAACCACTTACACCTGAACACCAGCAAGACCAAGGAACTGGTGGTGGTGGATATTAGGAGGCCCAGGCCCCTCATGGACCCCGTGATCATCAGAGGTGACTGTGTGCAGAGGGTAAAGACCTATAAATACCTGGGAGTGAAGCTGGATGATAAATTGGACTGGACTGCCAATATTGATGCTCTGTGTAAGAAAGGTCAGAGCTGACTATACTTCCTTAGAAGGTTGGTGTCCTTCAACATCTGCAATAAGATGCTGCAGATGTTCTACCAGACGGTTGTTGCAAGTGCCCTCTTCTACGCGGTGGTGTGCTGGGGAGGCAGCATAAAGAAAAAGGATGTCTCACGCCTGGACAAACTTGTTAAGAAGGCAGGCTCTATTGTAGGAATAAAGCTGGACAGTTTAACATCTGTAGCAGAGCGACGGGTGCTGAGCAGGCGCCTATCAATCATGGAGAATCCACTGTATCCACTGAACAGGATCATCACCAGACAGAGGAGCAGCTTCAGTGACAGACTGAGGAGATCGTTCCTCCCCCACACTATGCGACTCTTCAATTCCACCCGGGGGGGTAAACGTTAACATTATACAAAGTTATTGTCTGTTTTACCTGCATTGTTGTCACTCTTTAATTTAATATTGTTCTTTATCAGTATACTGCTGCTGGATTATGTGAATTTCCCCTTGGGATTAATAAAGTATCTATCTATCTATACAAACCGTTTCCGTGTCACTAACCACTGGCCTTTGACTGGCGCCTCGAACTGCACAGAGAGCTTCAAGAAAAGCGGCTGCCAAAAAGATCCTCGAGAGACCAGAGCTGACTTGGGAGAACAGCCTGTGCTGTGTGGAGATGAGCGGCCCACTAGGAGGGAGACACGTTAAGAAATGAAGGAGCAGTAGAGACAGACGGCTGGGAGGTGCTGACACGAGTAGTGCAGCACTTAGACAGCCAAAATGGCAGATCTGCAGTTGACAGATGAGTTTCAAGGTATGGCACCAAAACGAGTGGCAGTGTGTTGATTGGACTTTCAAAACGTGACAAAAACGACCATATAAACGCTTTTTTTTCCCTCCATTTACACGCACAAAGTCGTTCGTGATGGTAGACAGATGTCTGTCGTTGTTCAACGGTAGACACCACAACTAACACTAACTTTAGTTCCATGTTTTAAGTGGCTAGCCGGCCATCTTCTCCTGACTTGCTGAGGTCCATTTCTTTGCAGAGACAACATCCCTTACTCGGCGGCAACACAGCGTCAGACGCTTGCTGGCTGAGGCCCTCTGACCTTGGTCATTACCAGCTAATGGTCGTTTCTTCTTCTCCTTCTGAATGTCTTGTTGACGGCTCCATTAGGTGGAGTTTCTTGCTAACACCAAACCAGTGCTGTCCAAAGCCGATGGTGGGTGTCAGACAGGGTGAGATGCATGTCCAGCTTGTCTTTCTTGTAGCTCGGATCATTGGGGTGGGGTCCCTTTAGCCCACATTTTGACTAATATGAGATCACTGGAGGCCCACCACACATCATGTGATGGGAAATCCATCTGGCTGTCCCTGACACAGGGGTCTTGTACGAGATGTGCTGCTTGGTCCTACTTAAGGTCTGAAGTGCGGCCCATCTTTGAATTCTGTGAAAACACAAATATAAATCTTTTACGGTAGCCAGGAGCTGAGGGGGGTCCACCATTACGTGATGAGATGACTCATGTAGTGGCTCACCAACCTTTGTAGAAAGGGCCGCACATTTACAACAATCTGACATTTCTAGGGCCAAGTCTTAAATGAGGAATGACAGAAAAAAGACTGTGGTGGGCACAACTGTGACCCCCTAACTTGGAAGCAAACAAGGAATTATCATCAACCTTAGTGATAAGCGAAACAGTTTTGCATGAAACAAATTTTAACTAAAATTAATTTTTTCGTGTGATAAGGTGCACCATACAGCGTGAGATTTTTAGTGGTGAAAAACCATTACTGCTGCTCCCTAAAGCCTCCTCCTGCGTTTTACCCACAGCTGAGTGACGCAGGTAATCCCCACCCACCCAATCAAATCGATTCCGTCGGCGGCATTCATTCACAGCACCGTGGAGGTGCGCAATGCAGGAAAACCCACGACATAGGGACTGATCTGCAGCAGACCTGATGAGGCTGTGAGGAGGAATGCTCAGAGTGTCACTTTTGTCCCTAACTGCTATTGTCGTCATGCAGTAATGACACACACGCCGTTCCATCAGAGCACTTGTCTCACATGACAGAAAGTAAATTGAGTGATTTTTGTTTCACATCAACACAAATTGCTCTGATCAGTTTGGCAGAAGGACAGCAAATTCAATTTCATGCAAATCGCTGGCTCACTCATCATGAAGTGTTGTCAAGCGTCCAGTGAAGGTCTCTATGGCTTTCTTCCTGAAGACTGAGACCCCCTGAGGTGAGCACGGTGGTCCGTGTTTCTGGTACGTATAAGAGCAGTGTGCCTCACTCATACTAACGGCCCTCACATGCGGATGATGAGAAAGAAAGACCCCCTGAGACCAGCAGGAACTTAATCCTGTTGCAGAAGATGCAGTGTTAAGTTACACAGAGAAGAGCCACATATTCACAACGGCGAAAGTGCAAGTGGGCCTTCTCTCTCCTCTCTTACTACATTCGTCTTATGTTCACAACGGCACAGACAGTAAAAGTCAAAACTACTTAGCATTTTATCTTGTTTTATTTCTGCTGTTTATAAATGATCACAGCAGTGGGCCATATTGAAACATCCTGAACTGCCTGGTCCACCGCCCAGACGTATCGCGTGTTCAGTGCATCGAGTTATTTTCCCGACTTCCACCAACTTCTGAATGAATTTCTACTTTAGTCAGACAGACAGACAGGTAGGATATGTAAGGCACCATATAACAGACAAATGGAGAGAACATTTGTTCCACTGTCTACTGACCTTCAAGAGATGCACTGACATCACACTGATAAGCCCGACTCCTCCAAGATTACGTTCAGCCAATGTATTTACATCTGTTGTCCTTAGTGCAGGGTTTTGGGGTCAGTCGTGGGTCTTGAGTGATTTGTGACGGTGGTCACAGCAGGTTGTGACTCTGACAATCTCGCTTGTCTCACCAGGGGGTACCCTCTCCTTGAACCCATTATCATGAGAAAAGGTGGGCTGCAGCACTAGAAAGATTGAGAAGCAATGCACTTGTGTTTCTACTGAGCTTGCCACTGTCCGGTTGCACCCACCTGCGCTGAATGAAACGTCCAAGACCCCCAGTCTCCTAGTTCAGCTACACCACTCGGTGTCACCGGCTAGTTCAGGATCTGCCCTGAGGTCTCCTTCTCGGGTCTTCACCGACTTACAGCTTTGGTCCCTCTCTGGTTGGGTCCACTGCACCAAGTGGTAGTTTTCATTATTTAGAGTTGAATCTGCAGGAAGAAACGGACAGGAAAGGAAGCAGTCAGCCCACTAATTGGTAAGCACCAGAGCCACAGTGTGAAAGTAAGAAGTGCAGCAGGAGAAACTTGGACCAACTCTGTTATATGACACTGAAATGAGTAATGTCAGCAAGAACTCCTGGGCTCAGAAAAGTGGGACTCTCGTGCACTCCTCAGTAGCGCCTGCCACTTAAAAATAAAACAGCCAGGAAGACATGCACGTTGTCAGGCAGTGAACATGAGTGGTGGTCCAGCAACCTGCTGGCATTACCCCAGACAGCCAGCCATCCTCACGTGCCTTCTGCCAATCCAGAGGAGTGGCTCAGCCCACTCCACTCCACTCTGCCACCCTGAATCAATGAATTTCTAATTTAGGCCTCAGCCTGTGACCTGACCTTTAGGGGGGAGACTCATATGGGCTGGTAAACCCTGATTCTTCTTCACCGCCAAGGTCCTTGATGGCTACCACAGAACCATCTGAGATGGCCTTTCCATGGGAAGTAGAGCAGTGACACCAAGTCCCACGTCCAGATACTGAGAAGAGACACAGAATAGGGGAGGGTTAGTAATGGTTTTCCTGACTAACACACAGAGATGAAGGGTGCACAGCTCCTTAGTAGCTCTAGTCAGGGTGTACCAGACTAGACACCTGTTATATTAGCAGGCAGACCGTTCACAGCTCTGGGGCCCTGTAACTAAACACCTGACCTCTCACTTTAATTTTATTAATCCTTGGAATCTTAGATCGGCTGGCATCTTGAGATCTCAGTGCGTACTCTGGTTTGTAAGTAATGATAAGCTTGGACAAGTAAGCAGGACCTCAACCATTTAAGGCTTTATAACTGGAAAGGTAAATTCTGAAATTCACCCTAAACTTAACTGGGGGCCGTGTAAGGACCAAAATCACCACAGGGGGCAACTCAAAGAAACGAGCGAGTGTCAGCAGGCAACTAATACTGAAAATCACTGCGCTGCACAAAATGGCTGGGTGTCCTCATGCTGCTCTGTTAAAGAATTCTGTTCATCATCACCCAGGGGGCCTGTGGGGGTCTTAATCCAGCCACTGAGTCCGAGTGCTGTGCCCTGCTGTGCTCCTTATCTGACAGGGTCTTGTTAGCTGTCTTCGAGTGAAACTGATTTGATAAACTGCACCAAACGAGACCTCAGCTGTGTTCATGGTGCTAACTAGGCGGTGGGCTTCAGCTGCGTGATGGCTATTGATACTTTGCATCTCCCAAGTTCTATGGTCTCTCTGCCCCATTACATGAGTTTGTGAGTCTTTATAATAAATGAGGCGCAATGTGTGCTAAGCAACATCAACATGGCACGGCACAACCAAGACTCCCCTTACCTGCACAGTCGTCATGGGGTGTCGCTGGCAAAAACGCAAGCCCTGGTACCTCTCATCACACGACGTGGCCTTTTCTCCGGTGCTGTCAAGTTCACTTTTGTTGACTACAGTCTGATCCTCCTCCATTTAAACACTAACACGTGAACGACGACACCATGAAAATAAGCACATACCAGAAACACCAGTGCTGTGTGTCTTTGCGCCAATTTCATATACCAGGTAGGAGACAAGCACACAGCTAATCTCAATAAAGAAAGTGCCGCCTCCTCTCTAGCACATCTGATGGGCTTCCATCTTGGAACGAAAAACACCAAAGAAGAAGACTCCGAAGAGGTATTGCCATTCTCAACTGGTGAATAGTCCACCCCAGTGAGCTCGGGGACTTCACGTTTCAGGTATACAGCTGGGGTTGAGAAAGAAACAAATGTTGAATAATATCAGATGCTGCTTCTTTAGAAAACCATTTGCACATCCTCCATTTTTGGTCACTTCTAACATTCAACTGAATTTCAAGGTCCACAGATAGACCAGTATGACACTGGACCAAGAGCAGCTCCTTTACTGGGGAAAATGGTGGCATGGGCTGTACCTCAAACCTGGAACTACGAGCTGCAATGGTCCAGGCCACTCAGTACCCCCCAACAGGGCACATCCTGCTGGACTGGATGGCGTTCTCCTCATCCTGCTCATTCAGATTGTGTCACTGTGTTCTGGTTGAATTGACCACTCCGTCCACACAGTTATGATGTGATATGACCTGGGAGGCACAAACAGAGGAGCCATTCTCAACTTCCCTGAGGTTGCCTTTCAACAATACCAGTGCTGATTCCTGATGGGGCGTCAATACTTGGAGCTTTCTGTTCATCAACACTTCACCTACGACATGAACAGAGAGGGAGAGCTTAGAGAGTATCGGCCTCAAACAGTCACATCTTAGGCCTATGTCATCTCACCTTAAATTGTTCAGACACGCAGGAGGAACATCTTGTGCTCCTTGTGAAGCCGCCCCAATGAACTCTTAATTTCCTCCAGGCTGCATTTTCCTCCTCATCCTCTTCCTGGGTCCATTGAACAGTATATACATGGCTGAAGCATTCATAAGCACCACGGAAGAACTTCCTCCCCACCTTTAGTTAAACAAACTAGCTTGATGGATTGAGTTGTCTCCTCTCGCTTGTCAGCCAAAACTGGAGTGGTCCTTCCTTCTCCTAATGAGCCGTCTGTGAACACCTGAGGCAGCCTGAGCACATATCACCAACTTCTACACCGCGAGGCGCCCACTTGTGTACCCGCCACCATGCTGCAGTGCCCTCTGGTGATGTTTGGCATATTGCATGGCTGGAATGTTCAGTTTGGATTATTCACCCAGACCTGTGATGTACTGTCCCATTGTCCAAGACTGTCCCCTGCCTTGCACCCAATGCTGCTGGGATACCCTTTGGCTCCCTGCAGCCCTCGACCGGATTAGTCTGGTTTATGTTCATTCATCTGTTTTTTTTTCCAATCTGTTTAGCGTAACTGTAGGGTGGTGGAGGGCACTGTAGGGCACACACCTTACGTGTGGCTGGGCAGGTTTAGTCTGTGAGAGGAAAGCAATATGAACGCAGCAGTAGGACATGAGTGTGGAGATGAGGTTGCATGTTGACCTTTCATATCGTACTGGACCTACCCAGTCATCAGGACAGACGCACCCACCAACTTTTAAATATACAACTGGTGCTAAACACAGGGGGGCTTATGGGAGTGGCTGACCCCTCTCATGGGCAACACTTAGATGGGGTCCTACACAAGGGCCTGATTCAAAAACGATTTCCTTTCAAAATTTAACCAATACAATGTAGCAACTGTTGACATTAGGGGGTAACTCACACCCCAGACCACAAATCCACTAGTACCGTTGAGCAGGAGTCGTTCTCCACAATTCATTTCTTTTCTATTTTCACTCACTCCTGGGTCACAGGGGTGCGTCCCTCCAGTGGCTCTGAAGGACCCCAGTTGTACTGCTGCTCGACAGGAATGATGCCACCCAGCGTACTATGGGAAGAAGTGTCCCGGGGGGGCTCCTCCCTCTGGTCATCCCTTACCTCGCAGCCAGTCTTTCTGGCCAGGATGCCCATCCATGCCTGCTGATATGGTGGCCTCCTGGGCAGGTGAGGGGACACCACCAGGTCTAGATATTCAGTACTTAACATATACACACCAGTGCCACGATTAGGGGATACAGTGACCTGATCTGAAAACAGCCATCTGGTGACGTTCTCAGGTCACTACGATAACAAGAGCACATAAGCTGCTCAAGACTCAGATGGCCCGATAAGATCTCAGCACACAGTGGCAGCCTGTCACTTCCTCATGGACGTTTCAGCTGATGTCGATGTCACATTGTGCGACTTCTAGTCGTGGGGTGTGCCAGAGCTGCTGATCTCGTTGCCAACTTACCGACTGAACGTCGACCCTCCAGCCAGTAGTGTGCTGCCTGCCAAGCAAACATTTAACAGCTGTGCTCACTCATTTCAGGCAGGCGAGGGTCTCTTCTGTGTTCCTTATTCCTGCTCGCTGCCTTCTGTGCAGGGTGGGCACTCATCGATTGTCAGCTGTCATGCACACAGAGCCCACCTGTACGACTTAAGAAAAAATCAGATCTGAGGGAGCGAGTCGCTGAGAACGTCACATTACATGACCAGCCTCACAGGAGCGTGCTGTTGATTTTCCTTTAACTCGCCAAGATTATATAAATGAAAGCTACGACAGAAAATCGATAGAAAAGTCACCCAACGTGACGTGGCCTTCAGCCACCTATCCAGTCCAGGCTTTGAGGTCTGTTAGAAAGGCTTCATCCCAGTGGGTGTTCAACTTGGCACACAAACGCAGCACTTTCCCAGCTGACTGCTCCCAATTTTGATCGAGCTGCTGACGCCTTCGTAAACGTGTCGATTTTTACTTGGCCATTTCATGACCCTCTTAACCTACACACTTGCATAAGCACACACAGTGTGTGTTCTCCTACTGCATATTGACTTTATAATACAATGCTAATGTGTGTGTGTGTGTGTGTGTCCAGTCCCTCAGAGCCATCTGTTTGGTCAGTTTGGCTTTGGTGATGCGAGTGTGAGACCCATGAGGAGAAGAAAAGGTAAATGAGGCACAATGAGAGAGATGGGCAGTTTAAAAGAGGACAGGAGGTGAGAAAGGCGCCTTGAAAATAATGCCAGAATTTGAGAAGCAGGCTCTACAAGAACAAACTCGATAGACAACAGAGATTCAGACACATCAATATAGAGGAAAGGTGCCTGTGTGAGCGACTCGGGGAACAAGAGGACAACCAGAAGCTGGGACTGCCGTCATGGAGTCGTCCATTTAGTCATCAGTGGCCTGGCACCAGCCTCTCCGCTGCCTCGAAGTAGAGAGTAGGGAATTTGAAGGGATGAATTGGGAGAATAACGTGGTCAAAAAAGCAAGCTTAGGTCAAAACTGAATATCAAAAAATTGATCGTCAAAACTTGTAACACCAAATTTGTAACAGCCGCTACACCACCAAGGCCTGTGGCCTGGCAAGCTGAGGTCGTTAAACCCGACAAGATTACTTCCAAAGTGCAGCACAAACTTAATATACAACACAAACCCTCCCTCAACCCCACACTGAACATGAATTCAATACGACACAGAAAGTACGGAACAGAAGATTTAGCAGAAAATGGATAATGTTTGTGAACCTGGGTCAGCTCTAAAAGTGTCCTACGGCGAGTACAAGGATGAAAATGATGGCTCGCTCCTCTCCCCAAACAACAAGAAACAGTCTCACCGTGCTCATCCTCGGTACGTGGCGTGATCCAGAACCCCGGGGTTTTACGGTGCAAAGCTGTTATTGTTGAGTGTTGAAAGTAGCAGGTAGACAAAGGGGTGAATGATTTAAAGCGGTGCTTTCTCCTGTCTCTGTAGCGGAATGGCAGTCTAGTAGAATGAGAGGTTTTGTTTTTTCTTCTTCTTTCTGTCCTTCAGTTTAAATAACAAGTGATCAGATGCAGGTGATGGAATTGACAGGACCAATCATCGTGAGGGGCCACAGTGTTAATCTTCCCTCCATTGTTTCCAGTGCATCCACTGAATATCGAAAAATTGATCGTCAAAACTAGTAACACAAAATCAAAATGCAAAGTCTTATTTCACTGAGAGAGAAAATCGCACCGTCGACCATAAGAGAGCTAATCTTGGATACATTGGGGCCTGCGAGAAGTGACCTTTATACCGTCAGTGACATTGACGCATATTCCCAGTGCATGATGGGAGTGTTAACAAGGCAACAGGTGACATGACACTCTCTAAATGATCCACCAGTTACCAAAAAAAAAGGCATCAAAAATAAGTTCATTAAATTAACAACTAACTATTGTACTAGAGTGTTGTACCGTGTTAGCCATTATAAATGTAGAGAAGTCAAGCTGAAGAAGGGGCCTGAGTTGCCTCGAAAGCTGGCATATTGTAATCTTTTCAGTTAGCCAATAAAAGGTGTCATTTTGCTTGACTTTTCTCTACAACTAACTATTGAAATAAACAAAAACAAACAGAGATCATTTTTTGAGCTTAAGGGTAACTTCAGAAAAATGTTAACCCCACCCTTCTCAACCAGGTGGCACATGATGAGCTGCAACAGGCGACCAGTGGATGTGCAGATGGAAATCGAGAAGTCCCCACACAAATGGGGGGGCCAGTGTGGCTTGGCACCACACCAAACGCCCGGATGCCACTGCCATTCCCAGGTCATCTCCAAGTTTTGATGGCATGGCAACTGTGACTCTGTGGACTGCAATGTGTACGCATCTGTAAGGACTCCATTCTGTGCCCACTCACTCACTACACCCAATATGGAAGACCGCCAAGGGTAGCCCCACTCCTTCGGTGACATGTCAGTTACTTGTATGTTACTGGCTTGTGTTTTATTGTCATTCATGTGACCTGCAGTGTGTTGGATCAAATGAGCGGAGGGGACTGAGTACCCAGTGGCAGCCCTTGTGGGTACCGACTGAGGTGGCAGTGATGGAGCCAATAGTGGGGCTGAGAGCGGAGGCAAGTGGGGTCAGGTCAGTGATAAGCAGAGGAGGTAAGTGACGGTCACCAAAGTGAGGAACAAAAGTCGTCAGGTCTGACGTAGCTGCAGTGCGAGGACGGAGGAAGTGGGGCAAATATCACATCACTAGTGGCATCATCAGGAAGGAGTGTCAGAAGATGGCAGTGAATGGGGATCCAGGAGGAGCTGCTTATTATTTTTTAAGGGAGCATGTGGCGTTCTTTTCTGTGTTTATTAACATATTCCAGCACTCTGACACATTTGCTTTTTGCCCCCCCCCGCCCTTGTCCAAATACGAGTGACCCCAACAGAGGTTTGTGCCCATGGACGCTGGTATTGCGCCTTATTCAAAGTCACCTGTCTTCCTTTGTGTGCAAGTTTATACGCCCTCAATGTTCTTAAATTTCATTGAGTTTTAATGTTCTTAAAATGTTTTTACTGGAAGTCATTCTACATATTTTCTTTTGTATCTTTACTTCCACTGCTTGCCTAGAAGGTCCACTGCACTTTGCCTTAACAAAGAATTTATCAAAAACATGAAGATGTCTGTTGCTTGACAGTTCACCTGTCCACTCCCTTACTGGTCCTTATAGATCTGAAGAACACAGCGGACGCTCATTAAGGACGTGTATCTGAATCCTCAGAGAGGCCTCACTGGCAAGGGCTTAGAACCACATTGGGCACAACTCTGAGACTTGTGCCGCCACAAAATGAAAAATAAATTGGCCCTCAGGCCCCGTCTCCCCTACTAATCACTGCACATCATGGCCAGCGTTATTCTGAGTGGGCTGAAGCATCCAAACAGGGGGCTCAGCCCAGCGGTGAGCAAATAAACAGCCTCAATTAAATGTCTCCTTTGGACGTGGGACTCAAGAGGGGTCCACTCACACTCCCCCAATTATAGAGCCGACAACTGACAGGACCTCCGGGTGTCAGCAGGTCTTTAGTCGCGTTTCGCCATTAACTTCGCAACTCTCTTAATTGGACTCCTCGCTCAGCTTTTTCTGCATTCTGCCTTGCCAGAGAATTCAGCAGAAATGTGAAGACGTCTGGTCTCCGTGGCTGCAGGCCCGCACGCCTAATTAGATGACGCAGCCTTCATGCCAGCTAATTAGTCCGCCTCGCAAACAACAAACTCAAGAGCAAATCATTTTCCTTTGGTTCTTTCTAAGTGGGATCGCGGTTTCTGGAGCCCAACTTTCTCATTAAGAGCCTTTCAAAAATCACAGAATGCAGCTGCGCCAAACCTGATCTCCACTGCAACCTATTTAGGAATCCACACTGATCACTTCGCTGTTTCCCGGGGTCTAAATAATACAAGGGATAAGGAGAGTTCTTAATTTGCAGCCCTGGGACCTCCAGCCGACCCAGACAGCCCGGGCCTGGTGCAGTGTACTAATGGTGGCTTTCTGTTGTAACACATCAGTGGTCGACTTGTTTGCCCAGAAGTCCCCCAGTGTGCACATCAGGCATTAACTATAAGGTGTTTCAGGGCAGGGCAATTGTATTATCGTGATATTTCCCTCTACTTACCCTTTACCTAGTGGTAAGTGTACTCATCAGATTCATTAACGGGTTGATGCACTTTAAGATTATCACACACATACATAGCTATACGCATACACACAGACCCTAACTACAACAGTGCCCTATAAATGACACACACACAGCTGGTTAACCTCTGGCACTTTAAACCACACAAGTGCTATAAGAAATAGCACAGCCTGTCATTCTCTCAGCACTTCAAGGGACTTACTTATCATCGGCACGAACAACATACAATGTTTTAATGATATCTCAGACCTAAATATTACTTTTGGTCTCCAAGAATACATTTAAACATACAAAGGCTCAGTATCCTTGACTATAAGCCATTAATCAGTCAGGAATGCTTTACTTTACGTACTATTGGGTGGAGTTCTCACCCTCAGCCTTAATAAACCTCACAGCACAGAGGTAATAGCAAACCTCCGGGGCGCACCAGGTGCTCAAAGAAATCTAACTTATTACTTCAATCACTCTAGACATTAAGACAAAGCATAGAAAGTTAAAAGCAGCATGGTATTTATTACAGGAATAATAATACCAGTAGAACAAAGGATAATAGAAAATAGGACTGATAGTAAAGCTTGGATATATATAATCTTTAGAAAAAGCTTACAAAAACATAAAGATGACAAGGGTGAATGTCGCAGGAGGCTTGTGATCTAGCACTCGTAGTTGTTCATAAGATGCTTTTCTGATGATCAGATGGAAACGGCCGCACGTTGCCGGCACCCTCTTCTGACGTCGCTCTTCAGATGAGGCATATTTATTATAAACTTCTACTGGGGGCTTTTGCAAGATGTGATTGTTAGATATTCTGATTGGCTGGCTGTCAATATGATAAATGAATTCACTGTCCGTTTTCCCAAACAATAACACTTTTTTGATATTGCCTGAGGTATCGGCATGTCTTCCTTTCACAGGCTGTAAAATAATTTAGCTACCTGTTGTCCCAGATGCCCAGGTTCTAAACTAATTAATAGACTTAGGCACCAGCATGTCTTCCTTTTTTTGTTGGAACAGCTTTTTTAAAAGTGAGGTACAACTAAGAAGAGGATATGCTCTGATTTGTCCTGAACATAGTTCATCTGTTGTTGTTTTGAGCAAAATATAATTTACAGAATTTGTACCCCACAACAGCAATACAGCAAGACAGGTACAAAACATCCACCAAAAGGGGGCTGGCACTGGGGGTCCTCATCAACAAGACAACCAGTCAGACATGACAGCACGCTACAAACAAGGCACACAATGGACGCATGGCGGAACATTCAGATGCACTCTGAATAAAATCAAAGAGCAACAGGTCAAGAAAACCAAACAATCTATAAATAAAATGAATGACATAATACATTTAAAGAACAACACACTTAAAAAAGTCTGGGAATGCAACTCTGAAAAGGTGAGTTTGAGCAAATTGTTAAAGGCTGGAAGCCAAGTGCAGGTCCATGAGACAGAAGCAGGGGATTCGATAGTCCAGCCAGCGAGTGGGGGTCTCCACTGAGGGCTGCTTTTGAGTTTTCATTTTACTGATATTTTAATGCTTTTGCTGCTCTCTTCATATGTGCTTATCGGTCTTCTAACTGTGCTCCCATTCCCTAGTAGGAGTTTGGGATTTTAAACTGTGCCAATCTCATTTTTTATGTTTGTTTCATAAAAATCTTTACATTTTGAAATCGTTACAAAATTTGGTTGCTTAAATGCCTGACAAGAACAGTCAGCAAAGTCAAAGCTGCGCACACAACGCCAAATGCAGACCTGGCGGTCCTTATACCTTCATGTCCTGTTGTTTCAACTATCACTCTCTAGTACTGCTGGGAATTTTGTGAAGAATCCTGACTGTACGTGGCAGGAATGTAAGTTCATTAGCACAGTGGCAAGAATTGTAGGTCAGCTCTTTTTCTTCAGATGTGTGGTGTGAATGGCTCTCTTGAGGACATTCTACTGCATCTCTGTTGGGTTAAGGTTTGGGCTCTGACACGTCCACTCCAGAAGGTGGATGTTGGTTTTCTGAAACCATTTTCTAGTGGATTTCCTTCAATGTTTAAGATCATTGTTCAACTGCATCACCTAAGTTCTACTGAGCTTCAGATGGTGGACAGCCACCCTGACTTTACCCTTTAGGATCCATTGTTCAGCTTGGGAATTCATTTGCACCTTGGTGATGGCAAGCTGCCCAGGCCCTGAATCACCAAAGCCATTCCTTCTACTGAACTCCACAGTTGGGATGATGTCATGTTGGTGTGTGGTGCCCTTTTTACACCATACAAGCGCTCTTTTGCATATTCCTCTTAAACAATTCATCCTTTGTTTCAAAAGACCACACAAAAGTTTTTCTCAATGGCAGATTGTAGAGTCAAAATGGTGTTTGACAAATTTCAGAAATGCAGCATTTTTTTTTTTGGAGATCTTTCTAGTCGGAGCCATGGACACCATGCCTGTTCAATGTTTTTCGTACGGTCTCCTCATGAATAGAGATTTGAACCTGTTCCAATGATTCTTTCACGTCTTTAGCTGTTACTGTAGGGTTCTTGTTTAGCTCAATAATCATTCTGTGCTGTGCCTCCCAAGTTATCTTGGCTCAGCACACACTTCTAGAGAGAGTAGCCACAGTATACAGTATACTGTACACAGTTTATCTAACTGTAGACTGAACAATATCTAAACTCTGAAATAACTTTGTTACCCTTTACAGCTTTATGCAAATCAACTATTCTTGATCATAGATCTTCAGGGATGTGTTTTGTGCGAGGGATACCTCATATCAGCAGATGCTACTTGTGAATATCAAACTCAAAAAATGTAAATATTTTTAATAAGTCAAAGTATCAGCAAAACACACCTTCAATCTTGTTTCATTGACTACCCTTCAGATTTACTAACTCCAGACTCCTCTTGGCTTTTGTTGAAGTCATCAGTCTAGGACTTCACAGACTTTTTCCCAAGCTACATCTGTGAATGTTTGAAGATACAGTATATTTAATAAATAAAATAAATATTTTTAAAATAAATATATTTAATAAATAAATGAAAGAACAGCACATTAATTTCTGCATTATTAGCTAAAAGTAAAACGCATTGCTTCTTCGTTATTGTAACTTAGATGAAGGTCAGATCCTATTGTAAGACAAATTTATACATAAATGTGGTTATTCCCAAACTTTTTCTTGCCCCGTAACCTTGATAAAGCAAACCACCCTAGACAAAGCCATCACCCGTGTGTCTCCAAGCTCCCAGACGTGAAGGACTTTCTCGGAGTGCCTGGTGGTGACAGCCTGCTCCTCCGTTGCTCCCACCCGCAGTGCTGCTAATGATCCGCACCGTACAATTTTCTGCTACAAGGACGCCTGCCTATTGTTTTTCAAGGGTATGGCTAATCCTGAGGGGAGTTCTGTTTCCTTCGCCGTCCTCGTTACTTGAGCTCACAAATGACTTTGGCAGGTCAGCAAAGCGGGATTTGCTAGGTCAGTTTTTCTACAGAGCTCATAGTAGGACTGCGGCTTTGAACTACATGGGGGAGGAAAGCTAACACACTGCTGCTGTTCAGGATCCTCCTTTCTTATGTTTGGGTCCTCAACTTGCTTGTTTAATCCTGACATGAGCAGCCATAATTAATCTGGAGTTGAAACTTGTGTGACTGAGTAACTCACCAGAACATTTACTCACACGTCCCATTGATATCTTCAGCACACGAAGAAACGCAGGACACTCCGAGTGCTAAAAGGGGCTCCTTCTTTATGGCCGGCTGATGATGATCAGAATAATTCCTTCAGTTCGTTTGTCCAGCGCCTCCTGACTCAGCGGTACAAGGAGACCCCCACATATGATATAACATTCAACGGGACTTGACGTCTGCTTATGCAAGTTTTCCCCCATATTTTTGGCCCACTAGACCTAAAGCCCCTCATTTTTAGGCCATACTTCCTGCAGGGTATGACACCTTTGTGATGAAGAGTAAACTAACAGGCATCTTCAGCACAGATGATCAGAAGGACTTGAAGTCGTGCAGGCCACGTCACCCCATGATGGGATACGAGGGGTCAACGTCGGTGCTCTTGGCATGTGGAGTGTTGTTTTACGCTATTTTGAGGCTGCTGGGCACACAGATGATCCTTTTTTTTTAATTTTATTCCTTTACGGTACGGTGGTCCGGCCCTGTAAGAGTCACAAATCCTAAACATGAGCACGTGGGTCTTGTTTCAGACGAGTTCAAGGTCAGTGATAGCAATTTTCATGTTACTTTTGATTTTTTTTTCTATTGCAATTGAGAATAGAACACTTTAATCTTATACATCAAAGGGCACATTTTAATATTTGAAATAATTGACACACTTATTATTATTGTTTATTATGTGCTTCTACCTCAGGAAGTAGATCATTACATTTTTTTGGAAGACACTGAATTAGAGTGACTTCTACTAATTTAAACTTCCTTACTTGATAATTCATCTTATTTATTTATTTTTCTCTCCTGTTATTCGTATAGGCCAGTGTTTCTTAACCACCAGTTCATGGACCGACACCAGTCCGCTGAAATTTTTTACCAGTCTACAAAAAAACTCTGACACATGCTGCACTGTCGCATGTTGTTCTTTTCTTGTATCCTTCAAAATTAAGAACAATCTGTTTAAAAATATTCAGGCCTTACAGCCATTGCAACCAGAGCAGACTCTCACTCCTCAAGATTGAAATCATTTCCCAGCTAAATGTTTATTACAAATCGCCACTATACTTTACAATTTTTCAGCAAGTAATTGTTTGTCACGCTGTCATGCCCTAAAATAAAAGATATTTTCAAAAACATTTCAGTATTTCTAAAAAGCAAATTGTCCTGAACTAGGAGTCCCAATCACTTCCAATGATGCCCACTAGAGGAGGATATCGCTAACAAACCCCGGCTAGTAATAAGGCCAAGCATCACATTTTTTTGTCAGCTACAACATTTATTCTTCACAGATGATATTCCAAACCCAATGAAGCACAAAGGCAATCAAAATCAAACAAATCAGAAAACAATTTTAAAAAGCAAACTCAAAAAACCCAAATAATTCACAGTGAACACAAGGACACTCCCCGACTCCCTTGTGTATTCACAAAGAACAGACCCTCTGGACTTGTTGGGAGGGCCCTGGCAGTGATTGGCTCTTGGGTCCTCAACTTGTTTGTTTAATCCTGACCTGAGCAGCCATAACTAATGTGGAATTGAAACTTGCGTGACTGAGTAACTCACCAGAACATTTACTCACACATCCCATTGATATCTTCAGCACACGAGGAAACGCAACTCCTACTCCTACAAAATACACGGAGTACACCACAGGCAGCTGACACACAAACAATACAAATAATAACACACATAAACAACAACATAACATAAATCAGAGAATCAACAATCAACAACAGGAACTTAAAGGGTGAATCTGAAGCCCAGAACACTGGCTGAGACACGACACGAACCACAGCAGCGCTGGCCAGAGTCATGGACAACGCAGATTTCTACAATGTAGTCTCCTAAAGAAGAGCAGAAATTATTTGAATTGAGGAGAAGGAGATGAAACATCGAGCAGCAACACAGCAAGACTTTAACCAGGAAATCAGGCCAATCTGCCATCAGTAGGCCAAAACAAAACCCTAAGTAGCTGTCAAAATAATGCAGTCAAAGAATCGAACATCAGGTGCTACACGAGTCGCTAACAAGCCAAGTCCACACACATTTCATTTATTACATCATTCGCCAAACCAAAAACACAACCCTAACTCAGAGTCATTAAACAAATCAAATAAATACACTTGTCAACTTCACAGTGGGGTGCAAAATTTGAGAAATGGTCGTGACAAACCCAAGGCATCGTTAATGTGAAGCTGCCTTTCATATCGGCTGACATCGTGTGGCAGCTCAGTCAAGCGCTGTACAACGTTCATTATGATTATTATTCCATATCGGTAAAATGAGTTCACCACTGCCCAGCGTTTCCAAAGCATTCCACGATTGGCCGTTTCAGAGCGTCAGGACAGACAGCTCACAAGTCCTCCCATGTCCTGCTCAAGTCAGCAGTAGTTACCTGACTTTGGAGACCTGACTCAGGGCTTCTCCTCACACTCACCATGTGCAGGCCCAAATGTGCAGCACTCGGAGATCTCTGGGCCAGTTAAACTGTGTGAGACCCTCGATAAACACGGGCACAGGTCATCACCACTTCTCTGTGGAGAGGAGGCGCAACCACCGGCATGGTGAACCTGTCTTTAACCAAAATGTAGTTACGAAATCTAAACAAAGATAAACGGGACGTGTTGCCACCTATTTCACTAAGATTATTCAGATGACGTCTGGCTAATTGCAGTCAGCATACAGGTGCGCTGCAGTGAAGCAGATAAAGACACAAGATGAGCGGCAGGTCGCTCAAAAAGCAGAAGCAGTCTGGGCTGGAATAAGAAACCAAGAGCCGTTATAAGAGAAGATCCCATTGGAACATCAGAAACATTTAGACGAGAGCAGGCCATTCTGCCCAACAAAGCTCGCCAGTCTGATCCACTGAATCAGTTGGGCTTTGAAGGTCCTACAGTCCACCTGTGACTTGGTCACGTACTCCATGTGTCTGAGGGTCTCGGTATGAAGAAGATTAAAGGGCTAGTGACGTGTTGTGTGACCATCAGTACATGCATGTAAGAACTTCACTGTACTTTGCACATGTAACAATAATGTCCCTTATCAGGATGACTGGAAATTCAAATAAAAAACGAAAACATATTTATGTTTTAGTTATTGGCTGTCAGTTCCTCTACAAACATAGGGGGCTCATGTCACTCGTAGAAAATGACATTTAGGCAAATGCAGCGGTTGTGTGTGTGACGTGCCATAACCAAGTATTTCTAGTCTTACTGTGGAGACTGCTGAACTGCTTGGAAACAATTAAAAAAAGACACATTTGAAGATCAGGGTGAGTTTCGTTGTTTCTTTTTGAGTAGAGTGCACATCGTGGTGATCAGTAATGTGACATTCGTGGTAGGCTGCTGTTATTGATGGTGGAACTGGCGCGTACATCAAACAGTCCAGGCCAGCGTTTCTCAACCTGCAGATGCTGGACACCCTAGCTGGGTCATCAGCATCTCTTTCAAAATAAATAAATGAAGAAATGAACCACTGGTTTAATGTTTTGGGTGGGCTACAGACTGCAGATTTCAGTTGTGCACCAAGTCATGCTGGGGAATTGAAACAACTGACACAAGTCCAGTTATGAGCAGATGACAACCTGTAAATTCACCTCACGTTTCCTTAAGGAAGCCAATGAACTCAGACAAGTTCTTCAAGATCCCCATAGTGCCACCTGCTCTGAAATCTTCCAATTCCCTGTTCACCTCCCAAGGATTCTCCCAAAAACCCGAGCCAAAAAGAAACACACAGCACGCGATGTCTGAGGTATACGTTTACTTTTACCGTGAAGAATGGCAGGCAGCGGCCATTGTGCGTCATCTGCTGTGTGGTACTGCCAAACAAAATCATGAAACCTTCAACTATGAAGACATTTGGAAACAAGGCACGCTACTTACAGAAATAACTCATTGACTGACTGTTTTAAATGAAAACCTTTAGGATTCACAGAAACCATTCCAGCGTGTTTGTTCACTCGGATCGATTTGCCAAATGTAATAAAGTGCACACAATTGCAGAACAGCTTGCCTTGTCTTGTGCAGTAGATGTGTGCACAGAAATTCTAGACGATTCACCTGCCATCATACTCGGACACATTCACCTCTGCAGTCTCTTCACTTAGCCCTGATTTTGACAAATGTGTGAAAATCAGACCAGCCCAGATTATGTAACAAGACAGTAATTCAGTATTAAACACCTATGTGTCGAGTTACTTTTGGTTGAGTATGTGCGTATCTCCTCTATTATGTGCACAGTATTGAAATGTTGAATATGAATTTACTGTTACTTGTTAATATGTGCCATTCAGATGAAATTTGCATCTAGTTTATGTTAAAATTACAGCTAATGAAGAGTCATTACTGAACAAAAATCAGTTACACTAGGTCCCATGGCCAGAGCGCTTGAGAACCTCTGCTTTAGGCGACATCTCGTTGTAGCCAGTAATGCCGACTCAGTGGTTTGTTTGCAAATGGCAAAATATAACAGCGATAGGCGTAACCGACACGAATTAAACACAGAAACTCACAAACTGGAATGCCACAAGCACAATGGAGACAGAAGAAAGTGGACGTTCTCGGTCAATCCAACAGAGGCAAGGCCCGCATGTCCAATGGCTCATCTTCATCACCGCACAACAGAATGCAAAAAGGGTGGGCTGCGGCTGACCACACCTGGAAATCATTCACACTGACGTCAGGGCCGTCAGTTAAAATGGCTGCGTAAATGCAGCAAACCTGCGACTCTTTGGAAATGTAAAAGTCGTGAGGCCATCTGCTATCTCCTGCATTTGTTAGTCATTCAATCTGAAACCCCGAAGGCGATGAGATTCTGCCTCTGCAGTTGTTACGAGTGACAGGCTCACCACATCAGAGCTGCGTGGTCCGCCGCTGGGCACACCTTGTCTCTGTTTTTCCAACTTGTTGCACATGTCTGGTGCCCAAATAACACACAGATATGAGATACACGTTCAGTGCCATTTCTGGACCCTAAATGCAGGTGCTCCTAAAGTTTGATTACAATGAAACCTCTTTAGATGCCAAGGGTCCCATCTTGTCCCACTGCCAGGCACCAGTATGCCAGTGTGTCTTTCGCCTTGCCACATCACAAATATAAGCACTTGAAGGCCACAGCCCTTCTCTTTTAAGTGAGTCACTCTGCATGGTCCTCGAAGTTTAGTTGAAAAATGCGCTAAATAAGAAACGCCATCCGACTTTCAAGGGCTGACGCTCCAGGGTTTGGTGTTCAGTCCTCCAAATGACTTTAGCGGAGTATCTGATTTCTCAAACAAACAATTCAAATCACTCACCCACATTTATTTAACTCCATATTTCTTGCATGCTATTTATTTGACTTGTCGGCACTACAAATACCTTTGTGTTTAAAACTCTTACACAGAGAAATTATGAAATGATAACAAACCAAATCCATCCATTTTTTGTGCCTGCCCATGCCAGTGTATCAAGGTAGAAGATACAAGGCCAGCTCTATGGGGTGCCAGTCCGACACAAAGCAGATTTCCAATTCCACTGTCATCCTCCCCTAATGGGTGCAGTTCTGTTGGCGGAGGAAGGCTGGAAAGGCCCACCCTCATCACATCCACACTGGACTGATTTGACCCCAGTATCCTGGACTAGTGAGGTCAGCAGTAAGCACAGTGCCACACACATGAGGCAGCTGGCACATTACACAATCTACAGTTACTGCACCCAGCAGGGAGTGCCAGGTCCGAGGCTCTGAGCCACGCTCCAGAAAGACCATCCATTTCCAGCACCACCTCAGAGCCAAACGGTGAAAAAATAACCACAACAGGAACACAAAGAATAAGTTTACATTTAGATAATAATACAGAACCTTTTAGGAGTCAGGAGACCCGTGATGAAAGTCGACAGATGAACGAGAAATGCTTTCTCATGGATAAATGCAGCTCAAGAATGAAAACAAAGGAGATAGATAGATAGATAGATAGATAGATAGATAGATAGATAGATAGATAGATAGATAGATAGATAGATAGATAGATACAGTGGTGTGAAAAACTACTTGCCCCCTTCCTGATTTCTTATTCTTTTGCATGTTTGTCACACAAAATGTTTCTGATCATCAAACACATTTAACCATTAGTCAAATATAACACAAGTAAACACAAAATGCAGTTTTAAATGATGGTTTTTATTATTTAGGGAGAAAAAAAAATCCAAACCTACATGGCCCTGTGTGAAAACGTAATTGCCCCCTTGTTAAAAATAACCTAACTGTGATGTATCACATCTGAGTTCAATTTCCGTAGCCACCCCAGGCCTGATTACTGCCACACCTGTTTCAATCAAGAAATCACTTAAATAGGAGCTGCCTGACACAGAGAAGTAGACCAAAAGCACCTCAAAAGCTAGACATCATGCCAAGATCCAAAGAAATTCAGGAACAAATGAGAACAGAAGTAATTGAGATCTATCAGTCTGGTAAAGGTTATAAAGCCATTTCTAAAGCTTTGGGACTCCAGCGAACCACAGTGAGAGCCATTATCCACAAATGGCAAAAACATGGAACAGTGGTGAACCTTCCCAGGAGTGGCCGGCCGACCAAAATTACCCCAAGAGCGCAGAGACGACTCATCCGAGAGGTCACAAAAGACCCCAGGACAACGTCTAAAGAACTGCAGGCCTCACTTGCCTCAATTAAGGTCAGTGTTCACGACTCCACCATAAGAAAGAGACTGGGCAAAATGGCCTGCATGGCAGATTTCAAGACGCAAAACCACTGTTAAGCAAAAGAACATTAGGGCTCGTCTCAATTTTGCTAAGAAACATCTCAATGATTGCCAAGACTTTTGGGAAAATACCTTGTAGACTGATGAGACAAAAGTTGAACTTTTGGAAGGCAAATGTCCCGTTACATCTGGCGTAAAAGGAACACAGCATTTCAGAAAAAGAACATCATACCAACAGTAAAATATGGTGGTGGTAGTGTGATGGTCTGGGGTTGTTTTGCTGCATCAGGACCTAGAAGGCTTGCTGTGATAGATGGAACCATGCATTCTACTGTCTACCAAAAAATCCTGAAGGAGAATGTCCGGCCATCTGTTCGTCAACTCAAGCTGAAGCGATCTTGGGTGCTGCAACACGATAATGACCCAAAACACACGAGCAAATCCACCTGTGAATGGCTGCAGAAAAACAAAATGAAGACTTTGGAGTGGCCTAGTCAAAGTCCTGACCTGAATCCAATTAAGATGCTATGGCATGACCTTAAAAAGGCGATTCATGCTAGAAAACCCTCAAATAAAGCTGAATTACAACAACTCTGCAAAGATGAGTGGGCCAAAATTTCTCCAGAGCGCTGTAAAAGACTCATTGCAAGTTATCGCAAACGCTTGATTGCAGTTATTGCTGCTAAGGGTGGCCCAACCAGTTATTAGGTTCAGGGGGCAATTACTTTTTCACACAGGGCCATGTAGGTTTGGATTTTTTTTTCTCCCTAAATAATAAAAACCATCATTTAAAAACTGCATTTTGTGTTTACTTGTGTTATATTTGACTAATGGTTAAATGTGTTTGATGATCAGAAACATTTTGTGTGACAAACATGCAAAAGAATAAGAAATCAGGAAGGGGGCGAATAGTTTTTCACACCACTGTAGATAGATAGATAGATAATCCCAAGGGGAAATTCACATAATCCAGCAGCAGTATACTGATACAAAAAAACAATATTAAATTAAAGAGTAATAAAAATGCATGTAAAAACAGACAATGACTTTGAGTAATGTTAGCATTTACTCCCCCGGGTGGAACTGAAGAGTCGCATAGTGTGGGGGAGGAACGATCTCCTCAGTCTGTCACTGAAGCTACTCCTCTGTCCAGAGATGACACTGTTCAGTGGATGCAGTGGATTATTCATGATTGACAGGAGTTTGCTTAATGCCCGTCGCTCTGCCACAGATGTTAAACTGTCCAACTTTATTCCTACAATAGAGCCTGCCTTCTTAACAAGTTTGTCCAGGCGTGAGACATCCTTTTTTTTTTTATGGTGCCTCCTCAGCACACCACCGCGTAAAAGAGGGCACTCACCACAACCGTCTGGTAGAACATCTGCAGCATCTTATTGCAGATGTTGAAGGACACCAACCTTCTAAGGAAGTATAGTCAGCTCTGACCTTTCTTACACAGAGCATCAGTATTGGCAGTCCAGTCCAATTTGTCATCTAGCTGCACTCCCAGATATTTATAGGTCTGCACACAGTCACCTCTGATGATCACGGGGTCCATAAGGGGCCTGGGCCTCCTAAAATCCACCACCAGTTCCTTGGTCTTGGTGTTAAGGCATAAGTGGTTTGAGTCGCACCATTTTACAAAGTCTTTGATTAGCTTCCTGTACTCCTCCTCCTGCCCACTCCTGATGCAGCCCACAATAGCAGTGTCATCAGCGAACTTTTGCACGTGGCAGGACTCCGAATCATATTGGAAGTCTGATGTATATAGGCTGAACAGGACCGGAGAAAGAATAGTTTCCTGTGGCGCTCCTGTGTTGCTGACCATAATGTCAGATCTGAAGTTCCTGAGACGCACATACTGAGGTCTGTCTGTAAGATAGTCCACGATCCATGCCATCAGGTGTGAGTCTACTCCCATCTCAGTCAGCTTGTCCCTAAGGAGCAGAGCTTGGATGGTGTTGAAGGTGCTAGAGAAGTCCAAAAATATAATTCTTACAGCACCGCTGCCTCTGTCCAAGTGGGAGAGAAATTGGTGTAGCATATAGATGATGGCATTCTCCGCTCCCACCTTCTCCTGGTATGTGAACTACAGAGGGTTGAGGGCTTGGCGGACATGTGGCCTCAGGTGATGAAGCAGCAGCCGCTCTATGGTCTTCATCACATGTGACATCAGAGCAACAGGCCAGAAGTCATTTAGCTCACTAGGACGTAATACCTTTGGGACTGGGGTGATACAAGATGTTTTCCAAAGCCTCGGGACTCTCCCCTGTTCCAGGCTCAGGTTGAAGATGCGCTGTAGTGGACTCCCCAGTTCCAATGCACAGGTCTTCAGCAGTCGTGGCGATACACCATCTGGACCCGCTGCTTTGCTGGCACGAAGTCTCCTCAGCTCTCTGCTCACCTGTGCTGCTGTAATTGTGGGTGGGGATGTCTCACCTATGCTGGTATCAGCATAGCATATCTACCGAGGTGAGAGTGGGTTAGGGTGGTCAAACCTGTTAAAGAAGTTGTTCATTTGGTTTGCTCTCTCCACGTCTGTCTCGATGGCGGCACCCCGCTTCGAGCTGCAGCCAGTGATAATCTTCATCCCATCCCACACTTATATATGCTGTTGTTCTGCAACTTCTGCTCCAGCTTTCTCCTGTACTGCTCTTTCGCCCCCCTGGGCTGGACTCGGAGTTCCTTCTGCACGCGCTTGAGCTCATGCTGATCATCGTCTTTAAAAACCCTTTTCTTCTGGTTCAAAAGGCCCTTGATGTCACTTGTAATCCATGGCTTGTTGTCAGCATAGCAAAGTACTGTTCTTACTGGAACTACAATGTCCATACAGAAGTTGATGTAGTCAGTAGTGCAGTCAACAACATCCTCAATGTTCTCACTATGTGACCCCAGCAGGATATCCCAGTCCGTAGTTCTAAAACAGTCTCTCAGAGCCTGCTCTGCCTCAGGGGACCACTTCCTGAATGATCGTGTGGTTGTAGGTAGCTCCCTCACTCTTGGTTTGTATTGAGGCTGAAGCAGAACCAGGTTATGATCTGCTTTCCCAAGTGCAGGCAGCTGGGTGGCGCTGTGTGCGTCTTTAACGTTTGCATACAGTAGGTCGATAGTCCTGTTTCCCCGGGTGTTACAGTCCACATACTGAGAGAAGGCAGGCAATGAGGCCCCGCACCTCATCTCATCTTCAGCTGACAAACAAACTGCACAAGGGGTTCCTGTTTCGACATTTTGATAGCCACTGTCTGACCAACTGGATGATGTGGATAAAGTAATTGTTTATATTCCTCACACAAATTATTGTTATTCTTATTATACTCTACGGCAGTGCTTCCCAAACTCGGCCCTGGGGGCCCACTGTGGCTGCAGGTTTTTGTTCCAACCAGGTTCATAATCAGTGACGATACCTGATAACACTGAGCTCATTTAATTAGCTGTTATTTTATTTTCTTTTATTCGACATTCAGAAAAGCACAGCAGCATGACTTTTACATTCATAAGACATTTATAAATATTTCTACTTTTGCTATAGATTTAAATGCTTAACTCTCTTTTGTTGATTTCATTATACTTTGGCCTTTCTCTGTGCAGTTTTTCCCCGTGTTGTATCTTTTTAATGACAATTGAAAACGAGCAGATCAGACATCCCGGCAAACAACACTGAATAATCAAAGGGTGCAACTACTTTAGCATCAGACCCACTAATTAGTAAATAATGGATTAATTAAACAATTAGAACACCTTGAAAAGTAGAATGAAAATCAAGATGAAAACACTGTTAAAAAGAAAAAAAATACATTATTCCTATACAACTGCTTGGTACATTTAAATATTTTTTTTTAGCAAACTTAGTTTTCTAATTTCTATATTGTTCCCTAAACACAAAACTTTGGAAATATCAGTTAACTTAATTAGCCCAGGAGTTCAATTAAAAACAGAAGCTTGTTGGAACAAAAACCTGCAGCCACAGAGGGTCCCCAGGACCGAGTTTGAGAAACACTGCTCTACGGTTTAGTTAAGTTCATTATCTTCCCTTGTTCTCATTGGTCTTCTTCAGCTACAGTGGCATTTCCTATAGATTCAGATTTTTCATTTGCTTTTTGTAATATTGTAGCACTGTGATTCATCTGATATGGATCAAAAGGGGGAAGTGTTGAAGTATTGAAGCATTACCCTTCGTTTTAGTATAAATCGGTATAAATCTTAAAACTGTTAATCCATTATAAATTGAACTGATTCTGTAAAAGCAGGTGCTGCACGTGTGGCACTGACCTTTGGAAAGGCAGTTGATAAAGAATGGCACAGACAGGCAAATACGAGAAAGGGGAATTCAGGAAACTGCGCAAGCCTACAACTTTGGTAAAGTTGTGCAACTCTGGCAACGCCTGATGGTAAAGGAGCACAGAAAGAGGGAACGCTCTAATGGGGGGCTAGGCACCTGGCGCTTCACCTGAACTTGTCCAGCGTCTCAATCCTGCAGGCAGAATTAGAAATAACCCCTTTTATTCTGGCCGTTGTCTTTTTCCACAACCACAAGCCTTACCAATAACAAATTCTAGACAATTATAAATATAATATCAAAAAGAGGTAAACCAACATGTAATTAGAGTACAGCACACTGCACTCTACTGTCCAGTAACACACAGAGTCAGCAGCAATGACTTCACACACTTCCTGTTTTTTTTCTTGATATACTGTACCTTATTATCGACTCATTAATGGAATACTCCACCCAAAAACAATTTTATTTTAAAAGGTTACTTACCCCATGTACTTTGTAGTGTTGGGCGAGAAAACATTTTAATCTCATGTCTTTGTTTAAATATTCAAACTCAATGACACCCAGTTGTGATGAATTCTGGACAATAGCAAACAATGCGAAAAACAGCTAAAACAAAAAAATTCCTCACATAATTTGTGTTGCATAATTCACATGTCTGATATCCATTTGCATGGTCAAAATGTGCTAGATTAGTGCATTTTGTGTTAAAATATGATTTACAGTTACAGGTAGTCCCCAGGTTATGGACATCTGACCTACAACTTACGAACAGAGCCACAGCTGCGACGCATGCGCTTCAGTAACTGCCGCTCCGTCATCTTCGGCCTGGGGACGCTGCAAGCGGTGGCTGGACAGAGGCTGGAGGAGGGCGATTTTGCTGCCCTGCAGTGTAGTGTCCCTCGGGCGGCTCCCGTCGGCAAGCGGTTTCACTGCCCACCCACCACACATGGCTGCCCCGTTCGTTCTCGGTGGGCAGCTGGTGATGCTGCAAGCAGTGACCCAGTTGTGGCTGAACGGAGGCCATTGAGGGTGAACGGGGCGGCGGGGGGTAGCATTGTATTGTGCCTCGGATGGCTGCCTATTGAATGGGGGTGATTCACTACCCGCCTTTGGCCGCACCGTGTTTACTCTTGGTCGGCGGACGCTGCAGGCAGCATACTGTAGTGGAGGTGACTGTGAGGTGGGCTGGTGATAAAATCCTGCCACCCCCATTCATTCCACCCCCTGCCACCCCCATTCATTCCCAATAGCAAGCCTGCTTGTACTGTTACGCACATAGTAGGAAGTTGTCTCTTGTCAGTACATCAGACGTGTTGATGGGTGCCATCCTGCTGTGATAGCGTGTACAGTGCTGTGCAGAAGAGCTCATCTTAACCTTTTGTCTTCACCCTTCAAGAATGTCTCTGAAACACAAATATGATGCAAGTGCTGGTGATGCAGTAAAGAAGAGAAAAATCATCACCATTGAACATAAAGTAGAAATAATAAAAAGGTCAGAGAGAGGTGACACTCCATCATTCATTGGCAGAGCACTTGGTTACAGTCGGTGAACAATAGCATTCATTATAATAATGTACCTGTTCCGACTTACAAACAAATTCAACTTAAGTACAAACCTACAGTCCTTATCTCGTAAGTAACCTGGGGACTGCCTGTACTTACTTGAAGATCTTCCTCTTCCGCTAATTCACGTGTCATGAGTCAAGCACTGTGGGAATGGTATCTTTCCTGTTTACTACTCCCAAAATAATTTCCATTTAATCATTGATGACAAAACACAAATAGGCAGATTCACAAACCATAAACCTACGAACTACAAGGGCCGCGTGTACCTACCACAACTAAGACTTAAACACTGATGTCTATATAATGCCTTCTGTAGAAAACTACCAACTCATTACACGAAGACACGAGAGATATCTTAAATCTTGCAATTTTCCAAAAAGATGCTGCAACAGGACCACTAGTGATGGGGGACTTCAGATTGAGTCTTATCAGTGAACCAAATGAACAGATTCGCGAGCACAAACAAATCGATTCACAATCGTGTCCGGCATGAGGCCACCAGGATCTTGCGTGTTGCTGGTAAACAAGAAGCCCCTGAATCAGGAGTGTCAACTCGTTTGGGTCACCACCCAAGGATCAGTCTAACGATTCTCGCTCATTTGACGCATGAACGAGTGATCAGGATCTGCACAAGTCGCATTCACTTGTAATTCTGTAACACAACATCTTATTTTAATTATGTAACCTAAATGTGTTATCATGCTTGTGTATGGAAACAGGACAGTGGGATGTGAATTATTCTGGTAAATAAATCATTATCGACATAATCGGTTATATATATATAGACATTAAGAAACAATGACATGATTTATATATACACACATATACTATATATCAAAATAATGTCCTAATTATTAAATGTGATTAGAGGGGCACCAAACAGGTAGTTCAAAAGAGATGAATCAGTGAAGTGAGTCGAAATGCCCATCACTACTGACCATGAGAATAACGACGACTGTCGCATGAGGTCTGCCAGGTTTTGCACAGGCAGCTTAAACTTAACTTGCTCTAAATGTACAAAATGGGACGACGTCATCAAGATGCTGTTTCTGTTTGAAGCCATTTTATTGACTAGAGTGACAGGCACATCAGGAGACAACAGAGGATGATGGTACATTCAAGCAAGTCCAATACAAAGTGCACACACTTGGGACACGGCTGATCTGCTTTAAACCTGCTGATGACAGTTAGGAGATCATGCTGTCAAGCCACTCCTCCAGGTCATCCTCAGTCAATTCTTGTTTCTTCTTCTCCTCCATATGAGACGATGGGGGCTCCAAATCCTTAAGTTCTTCAGCTGCTGTGGTGGGTGGAAAAAAAGTTGTTTTTTTTTTAGATTGAGAATAAAAATGGATAAACTTTGAACAGGAGACAACAAAAATGGTTTTTCTAAGTGTCTACACTCGCTCAAAGTCAATACTTCATGCGTTTCCCTATTAAAGTCGTCTTCATCCTAATCTAAGGTTTAAGAGTCACCAGCAAATGTAACACAAATGAAATCCCATGCAAGAAATTTGAAAAGCAAAAAGCGACCACTCTTTTTTAAAATCCATGCAGTAAATATTCATGCTACATAAACCATAAGTAAAAATTCTTACTTTGGGTTGCAGAAGAATTGTCAACACTCTGTGTGACGTGGGTGATCGTCTCAGGGGGCAGAATGTCTACAGTGGCTGAGAGGGGGGACTCTAAATTAAGCAGAATGTCCAGATCTTTGTCAAGGTCGTCCACTTCTGGCTGAGGTGGAACTGCAGACACATCAGAGGGTTGTGAAAGGGAAGGAGCAGGCCTGGGCAGCTCTGGGGGGCCACTGAACAGCCCAGCATTCAAAGGCTCTTTGGTGCTCTTCACGG
Organism: Polypterus senegalus; assembly: GCF_016835505.1. Taxonomy (NCBI): domain Eukaryota; kingdom Metazoa; phylum Chordata; class Cladistia; order Polypteriformes; family Polypteridae; genus Polypterus; species Polypterus senegalus. The sequence continues at coordinate 68,007,496 of NC_053171.1, read as the reverse complement.
TCATCTGTGGGATGTCAACTGGAACAGACTCCTAAATGGAGTCAGAGAAAAGCAGAATGAGGAGAAGTGTGAATTTAGCATTATGTTACTGCAGGAGGCTGGCACTGAGTCTCTTGACTGGTTCCTACTTGTAGGTGATTTCAGTTTTCATATGGATAGCCATTGTGACCCAAAAGCAAGAGAATTCATGAACTCCCTGCATGTCAGCCAACCTGCACATACAGTTGTGCTTGAAAGTTTGTGAACCCTTTAGAATTTCTATATTTCTGCATAAATGTGACCTAAAACATCATCAGATTTTCACTCAAGTCCTAAAAGTAGATAAAGAGAAACCAGTTAAACAAATGAGACAAAAATATTATACTTTGTCATTTATTTATTGAGGAAAATGATTGAATATTACATATTTGTGAGTGGCAAAAGTATGTGAACCTCTAGGATTAGCAGTTAGTTTGAAGGTGAAATTCGAGTCAGGTGTTTTCAACCAATGTGATGATAATCAGGTGTGATTAGACACCCTGTGTTATTTAAAGAACAGGATCTATCAAAGTCTGCTCCTCACAACGCATGTTTGTGGAAGTGTATCATGGCACGAACAAAGGAGATTTCTGAGGACCTCAGAAAAAGAGTTATTGATGCTCATCAGGCTGGAAAAGGTTACAAAACCATCTCTAAAGAGTTTGGACTCCACCAATCCACAGTCAGACAGATTGTGTACAAATGGAGGAAATTCAAGACCATTGTTACCCTCCCCAGGAGTGGTCGACCAACAAATATCACTCCAAGAGCAAGGCGTGTAATAGGCGGCGAGGTGGCAAAGGACCCCATGGTAACTTCTAAGCAACTGAAGGCCTCTCTCACATTGGCTAATGTTCATGTTCATGAGTCCACCATCAGGAGAACACTGAACAACAATGGTGTGCATGGCAGGGTTGCAAGGAGAAAGCCACTGCTCTCCAAAAAAAACATTGCTGCTCGTCTGCAGTTTGCTAAAGATCACGTGGACAAACCAGAAGGCTATTGGAAGAATGTTTTTTGGACAGATGAGACCAAAATAGAACTTTTTGTTTAAATGAAAAGCGTTATGTTTGGAGAAAGGAAAACACTGCATTCCAGCATAAGAACCTTATCCCATCTGTGAAACATAGTGGTGGTAGTATCATGGTTTGGGCCTGTTTTTCTGCATCTGAGCCAGGACGGCTTGCCTTCATTGATGGAACAATGAATTCTGAATTATATCAGAGAATTCTAAAGGAAAATGTCAGGACATCTGTCCATGAACTGAATCTCAAGAGAAGGTGGGTCATGCAGCAAGACAATGACCCTAAGCACACAAGTCGTTCTACCAAAGAATGGTTAAAGAAGAATAAAGTTAATGTTTTGGAATGACCAAGTCAAAGTCCTGACCTTAATCCAATTGAAATGTTGTGGAAGGACCTGAAGGGAGCAGTTAATGTGAGGAAACCCACCAACATCCCAGAGCTGAAGCTGTTCTGTACGGAGGAATGGGATAAAATTCCTCCAAGCCGGTGTGCAGGAATGATCAAAAGTTACCGGAAACGTTTAGTTGCAGTTATTGCTGCAAAGGGGAGTCACACCAGATACTGAAAGCAAAGGTTCACATACTTTTGCCACTCACAAATATGTAATATTCAATCATTTTCCTTAATAAATAAATGACCAAGTATAATATTTTTGTCTCATTTGTTTAACTGGTTTCTCTTTATCTACTTTTAGGACTTGAGTGAAAATCTGATGATGTTTTAGGTCACATTTATGCAGAAATATAGAAAATTCTAAAGGGTTCACAAACTTTCAAGCACAACTGTAAAGGGACACACACACTGGATTAAGTCATTTAGACAGACAGATAGATAGATAGATAGATAGATAGATAGATAGATAGATAGATAGATAGATAGATAGATAGATAGATAGATAGATAGATAGATAGATAGATAGATAGATAGATAGATAGATACTTTATTAATCCCAAGGGGAAATGCACATAATCCGGCAGCAGTATACTGATACAAAAAAAAAAAAACAATATTAAATTAAATAGTAATAAAAATGAAAAATGAAAAAATGGAAAAAAAAAAGTTAACGTGAGGCCGACCAAAGATATCAGCTTATCACACCATTTCTGTATTTTATTTGATGTAGAAATGCTGGTAACTGCAACTAATGTGAAGCATATTGTGAAAAAAATGTATTTTGATTCCTCTACAGCCTCAATTTTTGCGAATATTCTACACAGTCAGTCCACGTGCAGTTCTTATCCTAATACGCTGAAAATCTAGAAGCTTTATTCTCTTCTTCTAAACGCAGCTCACTCAAGGGAATGCCTACCGGAAACATCTAGTTAAACTTGTGAGACTTTTGTAAAATTTTTTAAACACAAAATAAAAGATATTAAATGTAATATATAATACATCCCTCCAAAGTCATTTCTGTTGAACCCCAATTAAATTCCTTCTCTCAAACAGATCTGCCTGAACTTCACAGAATAATGAAATCCTCGACAGTCTCAACGGACACACAGACAAGTCACCATTTTCACTGTCCTGCCGCCACTGCAGAGGAACCATTGGTACTGACTACAAATAAGCTGCAGATCTCCGTTCCTCACTTTGCAAAGTGCTTTTTGCCACATCCTTGTCATTTGCTGTGTCATGCACTGGCTGTTTGTCACAAGGGTGACATGTGCCAGCTGAGCCACCAGCCCTGGCACACACTGCTAATTGTGAAATGTCAGTAACGTCCACACTCTCATTAAAAGCACCACTGAAACTCCAACTTTCTTTCAGTTCAGCAATCTGCTGGCACCTGACATTGTCTGCCATTCCTCTCAGCCGCCGCGCAGCACTTCTAGTACTAACAGGCATTTCTTTACTCCTTGCCAGCATTGTGCTTTTGTTTGGTACGCCAACAAATGAGTCCCCTGCTGCACAACACGTCCTCCATCACTGAAGGGCTTAGCTGTGCATCAGGCGACCTTGTATCTTGCACTTTTACCTACTCTTTAATCGTCAGTCAGCTTTCTCGTACAAATGCTTGTTTTAAGGAATGATTTTTTTTTAATCAGCGTCATCCTTAAACGTGTCCCCATGTCAGGTCTCAAAATGTCATCTCACACTTGGAGACTGATGTATGCTCTCATAGCGTGAAGTACACACAGCTCACCCATTTGGTTACATAAACCTGCACTCGTATCTCTCTAATGGCTGGAATGGCCAAATAGCAAAATTAGCACCACGTAAAACTTGGCCTAGCTGTCATTTTGGCTTGTGAGTTAAAAACATTAGTTTGCCAACATGCCAGAACTGTGACTGGCGGTAATGCTCACGTTGAGAAGGCAGACATTAGGGGCAGAACTGGCTTACTTTGGGTGAAATGCTTTTAACAAATCAGCCGCACATCTTAATGAATTTGCTAAAAACTTTGTAGCACACAGCAGCAAAATCCACTGCTGACAAGGCTCTGCCCACAGGATGCATTCCTGAAAATCAGAAACAATTCCTCTAGTCCGTGCACTTTCAACAGCCGGGGTTGCAGTGTCTCATTTCTCCTCATCTATCACAAAAATTCATAAAATAACTAAGAAAAGACGGGGAAAAGCAAAAGGAACTGAAAAAAAAGACAACACTGGGAGCAAATTAAAAGCTGAAATTGCTGTTAGCAATTCTGGAGCTCAGCAGCCCAAGGTAATGGATGCTTAATGATTAATCTGTACGTTGTAATAAGCACTGCGACAGACAGAACTGTTACGTCTCAACCAGGGTTCCTCCCCAGGCTGGGGGTCAAAGTTTTGTTTCATTCCTTTTTTTGAGTCATTGAGTTCCTGTTTCTTTTGTTTATTGCCTGCTTTGTTTTTTACGCCTGTTCCAGGTTCCATGTGTTTTGTCAGTGATCTTCTCAAGACTCAGGGCCACCATCAATCACCACTCTCCAAGGTGGGCTGAATATCTCTAGATTACCCTAAATTGAATTAAGGGGCTTTCATGATGGAAGGATAGACTCATTCACTGCCCATTATGGAGTCTCCAAAAGACACAGGATATCATGTGATATGCAGAGTATTCAATAACTGCACATTCAAGTTGGACAAGAACACTGATGTCACCAAACTATTTGTTGTCTGTGCTGCTAGTCTGGCATGAATGATGAACCAGTTAATCTAGTATACCCAATTAAATCTTACTTGCCTTTAGTAGTGTGCTTAAAATGAGTGGGAATACCTTTAAATATGAAGATCACATAATGGATGGACAGGCATCTCAAATGGGATGAAGAACAATTTCTTACCTGGCCAGGTGGCCATAGTGGAAGGACAGCATGGATGGAGGTACTTCCTGGCGAGGACGATATAGACGAAGTCTAATTACAGATGGGGACAAAGACTAATGAATGGACTGGGGGAGTTAGTCTACCAAAGATAATCTAATCCCCATTGCAATAGGTGGCAGTAGTTCTCTGGCATGGTCCAAGGTTGGACACCCGCAGGGCTGTGTGGGACCTGTAGTTCTAAAAAGCAGCCCTGTTGGTGTCCCTTGGTGTGGCCACAGGGCACTGCTGCCAGAAGATCTACTTGTTTTGTGGAGCTTCCACATGACCTGGAAGTGCTTCTGTCGCACAATGCTATGGCACTTGAAGTACTCCAGTACTATGTTGGGTGTTATTATGTCTGGGTTTTGGGACTGGGTGGTACTCCCTACTGGTTACAGTGACACAGTCAACAGGATTCCTGGAAATCTGCTGGCAGGAAGTTGTATAAATATAAAATTGTGTAACCAACCCCCAGACCATTAACTCATATACTTCCAGTTCAGACTTTCTTAACATAAATGGGCAAGAAAAAGATAAAGAAAAATAGTAAACTGGGAGGAGACAGGTGTCCTTTGGACATCGGGACACCTAGACGAAATGTGAACAGTCAGAAGGATAGCTGGCAGCTGCACTGTGGATCCTTGCAGGCAGATAAAACATGGAGACGTGCAGTATGGCCTCTCTGGAGAGGAAGGAATACAGGTTATGTGTCGTTGAGAAGCTAAAACCAATGAAAAGTTGTTTAGGGAGATTGTTGATATAATTTAGGGACTTTTAAGTTTCTTTTGAAGGTGTCAGTCCCTTTTGGGCCACTGGAGCAGAGATTACACCTCATTGGAGTGAGGCTTTTCCAGGCAGGCAAATGAGGCCCACTCTGGCCAGTAAAACCTCTTTTTGGTCAATTTAAGAAGCCTCACCTCATTTTTTTGGTGTATCAATAGACCTTTACACCGGTTCTGTTGTTCAGGTGTCTCCTCGCTCATACTATCACTGGTGGATGCTGGGGAGCAACTGTCTAGATCTGGGCCTGCAGAGATACACAGGTTGTTTTGACTCTCTTTCCCAGGCTAGGGGTGAGAGATGCAGAGGCAATAGTGGTCTTATGATCATTAAGGTCCATCCTGCAGTTCCAGATCTCTGGTCTGAGCATCTGGTGTTGAGACTTTAACAGGTTTGGTTACCTGTTTTAGGCCATTCTTTCACAGACCTGTCATTAACGTACTTAATGCTGCTCAGCTCTTCAATGAAACCTTTAAGCTGCTAGTGTGAGTCCAGAAAAATGTAAGAATCTTGACTAAACAAATAAGTTCAACTTATTAAATAAAACACAAAAATAAAATACAAAGATAAAAGATTAAATGTGAAAGAGATGTAATATTAAGAAGAATATTCTTACAACAGTTGGGTAACAGTGACACAGGTTCAGAACCTCCTGTTTTGCCTCAAGATGATCTTTCAAATCTCATTCTGTTTATTTCAGAAATTTTTGCTCCAGATTTTCCTGATCCTCCTGATTCTTACTTAACTTTTTGGCCCACCATGGACTTTCCCTTCTGAGAGAGGGTAACACTTGAAACAATTTATTTTTATATCTAACAACCCACAAAAAATATAATTAATATATAGTTTTCTCTGCATAGGTAATATTTATTATTACACTATACTATTACACTATTATCCAAAAAAGCCAAGCTATGATTAAAATCTATTAATTATTTCAAAGCATAATACTGAAAAGAAGTCACTTAATTAATTTTTCAAGCAAATCTTCTAAAAAAAAAAAGAAAAAAAAAGAAATAGTTCAGATCTTACTCGGGGAACAACAGAACACCTTACACTTCAAAAGTTGAGATTTGGAAGAAGAATATGAGAAAAAAAAATGTTTTTAAATTTCACAGATTGTGCTTCTGGACTCCACTGGACTGTGTGGCATTTGCATTTAGCACATGACGATATTCTAAATCTAATCCTGATGCTACAAGCAGATGAACATGCAGTCACTTGGTACCTAATAGTGGTCCGCACCCTCCCTAACCCCCAGCCCCTTTACCTGGATCAGTTCTGGTTCCACATTTAACCTGACGTGAAGAGGAAGCTGCTGAAGACATTTGGCAAGTGACTGACAGTCAACAAACAGAGTCGACATCTGGAAGGAAAGAAAGAACAAAGATTATGGCTGCATTTAAAGAGCTGTAAACATGAAGAGGAGTACACAGGATGGCGGAGCTGATACAGTAGCTAAAGGAGTCCGTTTGTCATGGAGAACGTTCTGCCAAACACAATGTCAACATATAGGACACAAAACACTGAAAAGAGAAACCAACAGCTTTTAAAGCACAAACACTGCTACTTCAGAGGAAAAAACATAAATGGGAAAGCAAAAAATACCTGCAAACGAGCCTAGCTAGTGACGTGAGAATGGAAACAAGTCCAGCCACAGTGTCGTGCTCTTAGCATCCCTGGACTCACTTTTCTTTATTTTAGTTTGTTTATGTTGGAATTTTGCTTGATTATTTTGTGATTTTTTTCTAACAGTTTTGTTAATTATTTATTTAAATATTTCATTTTTATTTCAATGTTTAAATTACTTTTATAATATAATAATTTTATTATTATATATATATTTTATATTTTATAATATAATATAATAATTTTATTATTATATAGCAGCTTCCCTGTCTGCCTATCATATAGTGCCTTTCCTTCCTATCTATCTATATATCTATCCCTTTAGCTGTTTTTTATATATCTATTATACAGTGCCCTATGGGGTGCCAAACAGGCAATTACAATGATGTTTGGAATATATAAAATCATTCCTGAATATATAAAGTCAGAGTTAGAATATATAAAGTCATTACCGAATATATAAAGTCAGCGTCAGAATATATAACCTCATTCCTGAATATATAAATTTAAAGTCAGATTATGCTGATATTGATTGAAATGACTCAGGCACATTTTTAGTAAACTCAATGAGTTCCTACTACAACGTAATGAACTAAGTTAACAAAAACATCTTCAGAAAAATATATATTAAAAAACACTGTTCAGTTAATTCATTCAAAATGATGTATGTGCCCGGCATTTTGAACACTACAGTGGGATGCAAAAGTCTGCGCAACCTTGTTAATAGTCATTATTTTCCTGTATAAATCGTTGGTTGTTACGATAAAAAATGTCAGTTCAATATATCATATAGGAGACACACACAGTGATATTTGAGAAGTGAAATGAAGTTTATTGGATTTACAGAAAGTGTGCAATAATTGTTCAAACAAAATCAGGCAGGTGCATAAATTTGGGCACCGTTGTCATTTTATTGATTCCCAAACTTTTAGAACTAATTATTGGAACTCAAATTGGCTTGGTAAGCTCAGTGACCCCTGACCTACATACACAGGTGAATCCTATAATGAGAAAGAGTATTTAAGGGGGTCAATTGTAAGTTTCCCTCCTCCTTTAATTTTCTCTGAAGAGTAGCAACATGGGGGTCACAAAACAACTCTGAAATGACCTGAAGACAAAGATTGTTCACCATCATAGTTTAGGGGAAGGATACAGAAAGCTGTCCCAGAGATTTAAGCTGTCTGTTTCCACAGTTAGGAACATATTGAGGAAATGGAAGACCACAGGCTCAGTTCAAGTTAAGGCTCGAAGTGGCAGACCAAGAAAGATTTCGGATAGACAGAAGCGGCGAATGGTGAGAACAGTCAGAGTCAACCCACAGACCAGCACCAAAGACCTACAACATCATCTTGCAGCAGATGGAGTCACTGTGCATCGTTCAACCATTCGGCGCACTTTACACAAGGAGATGCTGTATGCGAGAGTGTTGCAGAGGAAGTCTTTTCTCCGCCCACAGCACAAACAGAGCCGCTTGAGGTCTGCTCAAGCACATTTGGACAAGCCAGCTTCATTTTGGAATAAGGTGCTGTGGACTGATGAAACTAAAATTGAGTTATTTGGGCATAACAAGGGCGTTATGCATGGAGGAAAAAGAACACAGCATTCCAAGAAAAACACCTGCTACCTACAGTAAAATATGGTGGTGGTTCCATCATGCTGTGGGGCTGTGTGGCCAGTGCAGGGACTGGGAATCTTGTCAAAGTTGAGGGACGCATGGATTCCACTCAGTATCAGCAGATTCTGGAGACCAATGTCCAGGAATCAGTGACAAAGCTGAAGCTGCGCTGGAGCTGGATCTTTCAACAAGACAACGACCCGAAACACTGCTCAAAATCCACTAAGGCATTCATGCAGAGGAACAAGTACAATGTTCTGGAATGGCCATCTCAGTCCTCAGACCTGAATATAATTGAAAATCTGTGGTGTGAGTTAAAGAGAGCTGTCCATGCTCGGAAGCCATCAAACCTGAATGAACTAGAGATGTTTTGTAAAGAGGAATGGTCCAAAATACCTTCAACCACAATCCAGACTCTCATTGGAACCTACAGGAAGCGTTTAGAGGCTGTGATTTCTGCAAAAGGCGGATCTACTAAATATTGATTTCATTTCTTTTTTGTGGTGCCCAAATTTATGCACCTGCCTGATTTTGTTTGAACAATTATTGCACACTTTCTGTAAATCCAATAAACTTCATTTCACTTCTCAAATATCACTGTGTGTGTCTCCTATATAATATATTTAATTGACATTTTTTATCGTAACAACCAACGATTTATACAGGAAAATAATGACTATTAACAAGGTTGCCCAAACGTTTGCATCCCACTGTATATTTATTTATTCTTTTTGTATGGGCGCATTTTTGGATGAACCTCACAAGCCCGATCGACTCTGAGTGGCTTCTGTCGAAGTTTACCTTTCACTAGTATGAGTGAAATGACAAGCATGGAAATTTTATAAATTCGGGAATGATTTTATATATTCCAATGCTGACTTTATATATTCAAAAATTAGTTTATATATTCTGACGCTGACTTTATATGATCAGGCTTTGACGTTATATATAATCGGGAATGATTTTATATATTCCGACGCTGACTTCATATATTCAGTAATGACTTTATATATTCCAAAAATCATTGTAATTGTCTGTTTGGCACCCCATAGGGAACTGTATAATAGATATATTAAAAAACAGCTAAGGGGATAGATATATAGATAGATAGGAAGGAAAGGCACTATATGATAAGCAGACAGGGAAGCTGCTATATAATAATAAAATTACTGTTATTACTATATAGATAGACAGGGAGTTAAGGCAGGCAGGCAGAGCGGCAAAGGTTAAAAGGAAAAAAAAACAAAACATTTTCTCCCCAGAGGGAGTCTGCTGCACTCTGAGTGATGAAATCTTACCAGTACGCCACAGAAGCTGTTGTGACACTCTTGGACCTTTTGTAAAAGTGTTTATTTGATCTTTGGCCTTCAGGCTTCACACATTTTATAGTTTATACCTACATTTTGTCATCTACTACTAGAATATAAAAAACGTTTCTGTGTTAACAATGTGTTTACACAGATTACTGTAGAAACGGAACACACATGAAATGAGTGTGTTCCAAAAAACGATCTATTATTTCCACTCTAAAACTCCACTTCACTCCCAGATAATCAATCAAGGCATGAGCTGGGAGAAGTTTGTGCACATTCTAGGTCGGTGGGGGGACGGAATAGCCGGCTGCTTGCAGCTTGTGTTTATCAGCACATTTAGATGAACAAAAGAAGCTGGCAGAGAGGTGTGAACGGTTTTAAGAAGCGATTTAAGGTGGGATGGATCTACAAGTTTTTTCGTAGGCTGTGGTAATTCTAGTGTTAAAATATGGGCCCGCTTTGGTCTGAAACTCTTTGGCTTTAGTACTTGTGTTTGTGACTGGGATTTCCTCTCATTTACCTCCTGGTCAGCTTAATATTTAGCTCTGCCAAATTCCAGGCAGGTAGAACAAACCTTATGAATTGAGCTAAAGAGCTTTGTGGTTTCCTTCCTTAAGCGTGTGATCTAATTCATATTTACCTATTTGCTTTCATACTACAAGCATCCCTTTAAAAAAAATACAAGAAAAATGTATTAAAAACAATGTAGCCTCCTTAGCGTTAAGTTTACCGCTGGAAAAATGAGTCAAGAGCTAAATTTTTTTCAATAAGAAAAAATGTTATCACATGTATGTGTAACAGAAACATGTAAATACCAAAATGTCAACATAAATCCAGTAGTAAGGTTTGTCCAGTGTCCGCTGCTGCAGATTTAGTACATGTCCTTCATGAGACACGTTTGGAGACGGTCACCAATGCCCGATGTCACTAATGGGTCAGCAGACACTCTTCTTATATTTTTCTGCTGCTTGCACATGAGTGGGTAGAATGTCAGTGCCAGATCCACACGATTGACGCACCTCTTGTGTTACAGCAGACAGCTACAATGCAAAGTTTAGTGACTTCTACCTTTCACCTGACATGAACAACAGTTATGAATTGTGAACACTGTCTAGGGGGCTAATGTCTTTCTTGTCTTTCCACTTGATCACAATCTTTTTGCCCTTTCATCACACACCTACTTGCACCACTTCAGGCAACCAAATTTCCCCTGGCATATCACAGCGGTTCAGTCGTACAGTGCCATATGCATCAGTTTCACTATCTGTGTCAACGTCTGATGAGCAGTTGATGTTGTCATCACTGTCACTTGATTTAACTAATAGTTCAGTGTCAGTTTGGTCTAAAACTGGCTTTACATGCCGTCATGTGTTGGTTGAAGGCTGCACCCCAGTAATGAGTATTGATGACCTACTTTAGAGCATAGAAATATTCATGATATTTTGCAGCATAACATTTTTTTAATTCACTAGATGGCAGCACAAAACTGTCCTGAGAGTTATTCAAGAATAAACACTGTAAAGCGGATCATTACATGTCCCCCGGAGTCTGACTTGGGCTTAACCGTACTAACATAGAATTCTAAGCTTGGGATTTGAATAAACCGAGATTTCAGTGTAAAATTGAGTATTTAAAGACTTTTAAACAGGGGTAGACAACTTTTAATTTTATGTAAACAGTTGCGGTGCTGCTGGGTTAGGTGACTTCCTCAGAGTCACACAACAAGTGAGAGGTGGAAAGTGAACTAACTCTCAGGACACACTGTGTATATAATCTACTAACCACTCCCTTGCAGCCCCCTCTACACCAACACCATGGGTTTAGGTCTATGGGAAGTTTTATAGAATATGTGGTACTCCATCCTGGGAGCCTTTCGTTTTCAAATACCCACTGAAAACCTGTCCTCCTTTGGACACGTTGCTCGAAAAAACAGGAACACACGGTGAAAGAAATAAGTGCCAAGCATCGACTGGGCACAAGCTACAAATTACTGTTTGGCTGCACTTCGTAATTATCAATACCAACCTATTCACTGGATATTAAAAGTAACAGCTGGCTCCTCATGATGATAACATTAAAGGTCTTCCACTGAGCACCGCTCACCTCTTAGAGACACGCAGGTTAAGTTAACTTGCGAAGCTGAATTGTGGGTATGAAATTTATTGTGCACACAAATCACTGTGCTATACGAACATGGCCAGTAACTCCTGTACAAACTCTTCATTCCCTATAAAAATAAATAAAATATCAGCTAGCTAGCAGGCAAGTGCACAAAACACGATTTTAAGAATTTATTCTCTTATAGCTGCTGCCAAAATTTTGAGCATTTAACATGGCTAATACTTTTGATTTATTTTTTAAACATAGTGAGAAATCTTGAATGCTTCTCTCTCATCTTATTGTTGGCTTCTTTTCATTTAATGTCTGAAGGAATAAATGATGCGATGGCACTGAACATCACACAGAGGAAGCGGACATGAGAATGTTTCTTTTTTGGGTGAGGTATGACCACTACCATTACAGAAGTGGGACATTATCTATACTAATAAAAGGTAAAGCCCTCACTGACTGACTGACTGACTGAATTGACTGACTGACTCATCACTAATTCTCCAACTTCCCGTGTAGGAAGGCTGAAATTTGGCAGGCTCATTCCTTACAGCTTCCTTACAAAACTTGGGCAGGTTTCATTTCGAAATTCTATGCATAATGGTCATAACTAGAAGCTATTTTTCTCCATTTACTGTAATGGAGTTGAGCTCGAAAGCCATGGGGGGCGGAGTTTCATGTGACATCATCACGCCTCTCACGTAATCACGCATTAGGTTGAAAACCAGGAAGAGCTACAAAAAGCGCTGAAGAAAACATGCATTATATAATTAAGAAGGCAGCGAAACAATTAGAAGCGAGCGAGTGACATATAAAACCATATTCAGCAGCTCACGTGAACTGACACAGTGCGCAGACAAAAAGCAACAGTTCCAAAGAGTGCTGAACAAAAACCGAATTACACTGCTACGCTCAAATAGACAAACTGCACGCCATGGCGCAATAGTAGAGGCTTCGCCTCTAGCGCTGACGTCCGAGGTTCGATTCCCGAGAGGGGATGCACTAAGTATGTACGCGCGCTTCTCGATTCATTTTAGCCTCGCATCCCCTTGGCTGAGTATATGTTTACTGACATTGCCGGTAAACCCGTGTGTCTCATTTGTGGAGCTAATGTGGCTGTAATTACAGAATTTAATCTAAGACAGCACTATGAGACAAAACATCAAGATAACCTGAAAGACCTGAATGCAATGCACAAGATACAGAAAGCAGAAGAATTAAATAAGAATCTGACACTTCAGCAGACGTTTTTACCCGTGCACAATCACAAAGTGATTTCAAGTGAAGCTACTTTTATGGGAGACACAAATGCACTAGTGCAACTTGCCCCACTTTTCCTGTTGCCAAGTAATGTTGAACCAAGTCGGCACAACGGTGTTCCCAAATACGAACTTTGCTGAAAAACTGAGCGCACTGTGCACTGAGTTCGCATGGCGCTTTGGTGGCTTTGAAGAACAAAAAAAGAATTTTGAGTTGTTTCGCAACACATTTGCCGTCGATGTGGAAACTGCACCTGTGCAGATTCAGATGGAGATGATTGAGCTGCAGTGTAATGGCACACTGAAGGCAAAGTACGATACTGCAGGGCCCGCACAGTTTATTCACTCCATTCCCGCAAAAATGCTCCAGCTCCGTCTACATGCGCTCAAACCTTGTGTATGTTTGGTAGCACATATCTGTGTGAGAAGCTCTTCTCAGTGATAAAGACTAACAAAACAGCACACAGGAGTCGCCTCACTGATGAGCACCTGCAGTCCATCCTGAGAATCTCCACAACACAGAACCTCACACCAAACAGAAACGAACTTGTGGCCAAAAAAAGATGCCAGGCGTCCAGCTCTAAAATGACATATGAGCAAAGACAACTGAATGATTTGATTTGTTATTGCTGAAAAGAACACATTTTATTTATATTTCCAGGTTTTGTTATGCACCATGTTCATTATTTGAATTTGTATAATTTTGACAAGATATATTTTTATGGAGGGCAAAATATTTTGGGATATTTAAAATTTAAGTTTTTTTTTTAATATAAAATTACATAAGAGTAAAGAAATTTGAATGTTTGTTCTTTTAACATTTACTTTATTTCTAACTTGTATAATTTAGACAGGATATATTTTTATGGAGAGCAAAATATTATAAGTTATTTAAGGTTTGAGTTGATTTATTCCGGAATAATATTCTGTCGACTAAATAAAAATTCCTTCTATTTAAAATTTAAATAGAACTTCAACAGATACGATAGTTCATAATATCCAGGCAGACTTGCACGTAAGAGCGGGAGTCATCCGTTTTAACAAACAGCGTATTGCACTGATACGAAATAGCCTGCCCATTTAATTATTTAGGAATGGAAAAATAAATTAAGATTTTGTACAAATAATGTTTTTCATTTTTCTTCCTTCATGGATTCTGGCACCCCCAGCAACAGTTGCTCGCACCCCAAAGACTGTATATATGTGTGTGTGTGTGTGTATATGTAGATATGTATATATATATGTATATATGTGCATGTATGTGTATATATGTATGTATATATATATATATATATATATATATATATACACTAGCAAAATACCAGCTTCACAGCGAGAAGTAGTGTGTTAAAGAAGCAATGAAAAGAAAAGGAAACATTTTGAAAATAACGTAACATGATTGTCAATGTAATTGTTTTGTCACTGTTGTGAGTGATGAGTGTTGTTGTCATATATATATATATATATATTTACACACACATACATAAACATATATATATATATATATACATATCTATACATATACACATATATATATACATATATATATATCTACATATATACACATACATATACATACACACATAAATACATACACACATACATACATACACACACAAATACATATATATATACATACATACACACACACATATATAAACATATATATACATATACATACATATCTACATATATACACACACAGCTATTTCGTATCAGTGCAATACGCTGCTTGTTAAAACGGATGACTCCCGCTCTTACGTGCAAGTCTGCGTGGATATTATGAACATAATGCATGCATAAGGTTCGAGCCGCATGTAGACGGACTTTTTTTGTTCTTCGAAGTCACCAAAGCGCCATGCAAACTCAGTGCGCTCAGTTTATCAGCAAAGTGCGTATTTGGGAACACCGTAGTGACGACTTGGTTCAACATTACTTGGCAACAGGGAAAGTGAGGCAAGGTGCACTGGTGCATTTGTGTCTCCCATAAAAGCAGCTTCACTTGAAATCACTTTGTGATTGTGCACGGGTTAAAACGTCCGCTGAAGTGTCAGATTCTTATTTAATTATGCTGCTTTCTGTATCTTCTGCATTGCATTCAGGTTAACCTGATGTTTTGTCTCATAGTGCCGTCTTAGATTAAATTCTGTAATTACAGCCACATTAGCTCCACAAATGAGACACACGGGTTTAGTAAACATATACTCAGCCTCCCATCGGTTTTTAAAGGCTCTATTTTCAGAATCAACTTTTCTCTTCAGCATCGTGTGAGCTAGCTTCGCAATAACTTGATTAACTCGGTAAGTGTTCGGCAAGGCAGCTGAAGCGCTGCATTATGGGATCTGTAGTTTATTGTGTTACCAGCGCTTCATATACCGGGCTTTAATAACAATAATACAGTATATAAAATGATCTCGGGGCGGATATAATTACACGCCGGGCGGATGTGGCCCGCCCTTGAGTTTGACACATATGGACTAAATAGAACTTGAAAAGATATATTTTTCAAATGTGATCGCAATTCAGATAGAGTTGACGCACTACAGCCTGCATGCCTCAATAAGTCATCCTTCCCTCGCTCTTACTTTTTTACCGTTCATCTAATGAATACACTGAGTATGGCTTTACCAAAACAATCATTGATGGCGAATAAAGTATCCATTATTCGAGTATGTAGATCGGGTTATATATATATATATATATATATATATATACCAGCGTATCGCAGCGAGAAGTAGTGTGTTAAAAAGCTATGAAAAGAAAAGGGAACATTTTAAAAATAACGTAACATGACTGTCAATATACAGTATTTGTTTTGTGAGTGTTACTGAGTGTTGCTGTCATCAAGGATTTGATTATCATTATTTCTTTCAATCAGGTTCGTATTTGTAGGATGTGTTGTGTTCAAGTTACATTCCGTGTTTGTCAATCGTTGTAAAGATGACAGGTTTCATTCATCGATTCGTTTCTTACTGCATCAATAAACAGCTCGTCTTCTTCTTTATCTGAGACCTGACACACTGCATGCACGGTTTTTTACACTGTCTTCCTTTAGCGGGACATTGACTTTTTCCAACGTGTGCTTTGTTTTGGATTTATGAATATGCTTGTATGTATCAGGCGCTTCATATTTTTGCTGCCTTTTCAATTGTGTAATTCGGTTTTGTTCAGCTCTTTGGAACTGTTGCTTTTATCTGTGCACTCGCGCAGTTCACGTGAGCCGCTCGGTGTACATGCATCGAAGTTTCCCAGCTGTGCTGGTGCCATCTCGTGCTATGTCCATGGCTGTATTTAATGTTACCTTAGTCCTGGCACTTAAAACTTTCTCTCACAGTTTCGCTGAGTTTGTACCAAACACCACCCTGACCATCTCATCTTCCTCTGCATAAGCACAGTCCTTAACCCGTGAATATTTAGTGAGAGTTTGCTATTGGATTGCCGCGGACGGACGGCCTTATATGGGCAGGCACTAAATTACAAACGCCAGCGGCAGCCTGTCTATGAACTTAATTTAAAGTGTAGGTTTACATCGTGCTTTGTTTCCGAAGTAGCAGAAGTCATGAATATGGTTGTATATGTCACTCGCTCGCTTCTTATTGTTTCGCTGCCTTCTCAATTATATAATGCATGTTTTCTTCAGCGCTTTTTTTTAGGTCTTCCTGGTTTTCTATGGACTGCGTGATTACGTGGGAGGCGTGATGATGTCACACGAAACTCCCCCACGGCGTTGAAGCTCATCTCCATTACAGTAAATGGAGAAAACTGCTTCCAGTTATGACCATTACGCGTAGAATTTCGATATAAAACCTGCCCAACTTTTGTAAGGAAGCTGTAAGGAATGAACCTGCCAAATTTCAGCCTTCCACCCACACGGGAAGTTGGAGAATTAGTGATGAGTCAGTGAGTGAGTGAGTCAGTGAGTGAGTGAGTGAGTGAGTGAGGGCTTTGCCTTTTATTAGTATAGATATATATATATATATGTATATATGTGTGTGTGTATATATATATATATATGTGTATATGTTTATATGTATATATGTATGGATATGTATATATATATATATGTTTATATGTGTGTGTGTATATATATATATATATATATATATTACAGAAACACTCATAACAGTGACAAAACAATTATATTGACAATCATGTTACGTTATTCTTTCCTTTTCTTTTTCATTACTTCTTTAACACACTACTTCTCCGCTGCGAAGCGCGGGCATTTTGCTAGTTATTACTAATTAGCAGATGCATATATTCAAAGTGACAAACCATATCTATTTATGGAAAGCGACAGAAAGCTTGGCGTCCACACCTGGGTGTAATATCATCCAGCGTCCACATGAGGGCTGCAGTGTCTGACAAGGAAATGCAACAAGACGCACAAAGAAAGAAACGCACAAAATGCACAATGCGATCCAAACAGACAGACTTACTGCTGTACCATTGTATCCATTTTATTAAACAGGTGTTTCACTAGGCTAGTTATATTAAACAAGAGTCATTACAAAGTACAGGCAACACTCCAAATAGAGTGAAAACTGTGTAGCACAATATGAGGGGCTTTGCCAAAGTCCTCAGCATTCAGTTCTTAGTGAGCTGCCACCATATTTACATTGATTGAGATCAAGTTTATCCCTTCCTGAGTTTGTAAAAAAAACAAAAGAAAAAAATTCTACTTCTTACACACAGGAAGTCATAGCAAGTGGTACGAGGAGGAAGAGTGAGAGGGGAGTGGAGGCCTCTCCCACCTGATTCTGAACAAGTCATTTTTCCACCATGACAATGCACCGGCACAACCAGCAAAGCTGACCATTGAAACATTCGAGAAATCAGGGATCCATCTGGTTGAACCCCCTTCTTTTTTGCCCCATTTGGTGCCTTTTGATTTCTGGGTGTTCTCAAAAATAAAAGAAAGTTCTGGAGACGCATGGTGCATTGACTGATGTGTTGAATGAGCAACCAGAGAGTTTAACTCAAGGTGAATTTGAATGCCTGCTTTGACCAAAGGATCAATCGCAAGAAAGACTGCACAGATGCTGTGCTGAAGTCACCAATGCGGTGAAACTTTTTAGCTTAATTGTTTTTTCTTTCATGAAAGGCTAAGGACTTTTGCAACTCCCTTCAGAGTTGGTCCCAAAGCTAGACAACAAACTAAAACTCAAACAATAGCAAAGTCAATCAGCATCAAATTTCAAGATGGCGAATCGAAGCATAAAAATCAGAGTACAGTCGGCCCTTGTGATTCACCAGTTTACGATTCGTGGATCTGCCTATTTGTAAGTTTGTCATCAATAATAATATGGAAATCATTTTATGAGTTTTGCGACCCACTGCGGGAAAACGCATACAATGTGTGTAGGCTAGAAAATATAAAGGAAGATCAAAAAGGTCTAAAAAGTCAGAAATGCATACAATAAACGTAATATGAATCATTTTATTGTTTATTACAGCAAATATACTCACAAAATTATTATCATCCCCATTGTACAGTTCACTAAAGAACTGTGGAAATAGCTTCCCTCTTTAGCCAGTTCTGCTTCATCATCCCCACAGCCATCCACCTCCCAAAGCTTCTCCCGTCCTCCATCCTGCTGCTTCCCAACTCATCCTCGACTGTTTACCATTTCACCTGATTTGGTGATTGCCTCTTTTCTGCTTCCTTTCTTCATTCTGTTTTCTGTCTTTCTTTTCTCCCTTCTTCCTTTCTCAGTCTGCCGTTACCCTTAAAAAGAAAAGTTTCCAATGGAAACTTCCATTTCCTGCTTAGTCATCATAGTAACATAATGCCTGCACTAGGCAGCTGGAATCCTTACCCTGGGGGGTCCTACCAGACTTGGTGGTCCTGAAGGGATATTTCTTTGTCAATCTCCAGACCATATAATACAGTGAAGGCCAGTCAGAAAGCCAACACGCTTGTAGTGTTGTGTAGGATTGCTACACTGTGTGCAGTTTTGGTCTCCATATTACAAAAAGACACAGCGGAGCTAAAGAAAATCCAGAGCAGGGTTACAAGAGCTATGGACAGACTGAAGAAGATGAACCTTTATAGTGTAAGTAAGCAGAGAATAAGAGGAGACATGATTGAAGTGTCTAAGATTATAAAAGATTATAATTATAAATGTCAGGACCTACAGAGAATGCAGTTTGTTGTGTTTTTGTGAATTTCCCCTTGGGATTAATAAAGTATTTATTTATCTATCTATCTAAAAGGAATCAGTACAGTGCAGTGTTTCTCAACCATTGTGGTGTCACAACCCAGTTTCTCATACCAGTGTGTCTATGACGCACTGGGTGGTGTTTGTCCTTGTCCATGAGTTTAGTGCAACCAACTGAATCCCTCTTAGTGAATCAAATGCAGTCATCAAAGTGTGGAGTCTGACATGATCACCAGATCCCAGGTGTTACTTTACTACAAGAACATAGTTGGAAATTCACTTTTTATAGAGAACCACAAACACGTGGAATAAATGACCAAGTTATGCGGTGGATGGGGATGGAGAGTGGGACTTAAGGCAGTGGTGTCCAAACTGTGGTACATTGTGGTCCCTGAAATTTAATTTATCTGTGCAAAACCCTTCATGACAAGCCTGTTGTGAGCAAAAACCAACGAAACTGTTTAAGTACAATAATACGTGGATTCCCAAATTTAGTGTGGTGTGAAATTTCGTCATCTGAATAAATAAAACCTACAGTATTATTCAAATCAGTTTTTAGTTAATTTAACGCTACCACAATTACGTTTCGTGGAAGTCAACTTCTACTTCTTCACAGTTTGAGCTTTTGGTCACTAGATGAAAGCACAACGCTGACACTATTTAGTCTTTGGTAACTCTGCCTCACAGAAACCGCTCGCGTTTGTTGTTATACGTGCACTGCCGCTGTATCGCATCATAGTCATTAGATCTAAGCACAAAGCCGATACCATTTCATCTTCAGTAACTGCGTCACATACAGGCCGAAAGCAGGATTTAGTTTCGGGGCCGAATTTATCAATTTATGTACATGCACAAATTTTTTCATTAATTTTATGCATAATTTCTTCCAATTCTTTAACTTTTATTCAGATTTCGGGGCGGTTTAGACCCGAACTACCCCCCTTACAGCTCTCCCTCCCTTTCAACAAGGTGCGGGTGGTACGCAACGCAACTCACTTAACCTCAGGTGGTACTTGACGTCCAAAGGTTTGGGAACCCCTGACTTTAGGGACCTTCAAATCTCGACTTGATGTTATTTTGGAGAATCAAAGTGAACAGCATGGGCAGGCTTGCTGAGCTAAATTGCCTGCTCTTGTCACAACTGATTGAATAATCTAATGAAAGAATAAAAATATTAATTGTTTACATACTTTTAAGAAACCTTTGTTTCTTAAACTTAATGCTGTCAACTTCTGCTGCTCTTTATGCACAGCAGCCAGAAAACCTTGTATGTGCTGCGGCAGACCGCCGGGGCCCATACCCAGCTGGGACACCCCAACCATGGAATGTCCGGGGGAGAGAGTATTTTCAAGACCGTTTCACCCCCGGGCCAGCAGAGGGCAGCCCCTTGGCTTCCAACAGGGCCATGGGTCATAAGCATGGAAGCTCAATCCTGCACTATTTGGCAGCACTTCTGCAACACCAGGAAGTGCTGCTGGAAGAATCTCATTGGGAACCTGGACTCCTTCCGGAGTCACCACCACTCAATGGCCTGAGTCAGGAGAAAGTGGACAAAGCTAGTGTAGAGGAGTGAAAACAGATGGACTGGCTGAAAGAAGGAACTGTCTTTTACCTTGTGCTGTGGAGTGCAAATTGTAAATAAACAGTGCGCTGTATGGCAATTTGTGTCCTGACTGTATCGGGTTCGGGAGGCTGTAAGCACCCTTGTGTATCACAACTGGCATCCCAAATGGGACTCATGGCTGTCTGCTGGCAGAAGACCCTTAATTAATTATTGTGGCCCAATAAAAAGCAGGTGCACAACCGCCCGCCACCGCAAGCAACACTCGGATCAGCGTGCCAGAAGAAGATGCCAGCCAGAGGAAGTGTTGTCCAGACCACGGGATCTTGGAGGTAGGTGACGGGCCCAGGGAAGCATTGCATAATTCCACTTTTCTGGCCTAAATATGCCGATCTGTGGAGTGACGATGGGATAAGCTCGAAGGAGTCACCTGAGGATGTCCCAAGCCTGATGCGCTCTGAGAGGCAAGATGTAGAAGAGAACCGCCTGGACTCTCCCGTACCCATCAGGAGTAATCCAAGGGAGGTGGAGGGTGAAGGGTTAGACTGCCTTCAATGAAGAGAGGGGATGGTGTGTGTCGGACCCCCTCAGATGCTTAGCTACAAGTGGGGCCAACGAACGTCCGCTCTAATGGACTCCTGATGGAGCCGACATAGGAGTCGCACATGCTTGACAGCTCCTGGCTGGCGGGTAAGGATAAGGGAAACTGAATCTACCGCCGGATTTTGCTTGTACAGGATTTGTAGATCGCCCTCCAACCCGTAGTCTCTTTTACAGGCATTTGACTTGCTGAGGCAGGCATTCGAGAGAATGGAGAGGATGGTGGACGCACTATTGAAGGCAGTGCATGAGTGGCTGAGGCAACACAGTGCGAGACTCTCCAGCCAACTTGACGAGGTGGTACAAGTGAGTGACAACTGTACCATACAACAAAGAGGAGTGCAGAGCGAAACGGCTCTGCTAGTGATCATTACAGGATACCAAGTAGCCGCTATTCCTACAGTAAACGTGGGCATAATAGCCGATCGCACAGTAGTAGCAGACATGGCTAAGGCGCACGCAAGAGATCAACTTGTTAGTGCCAGTGCCCACAGTGCCCCGCACCAGATACCAGCAATCGCCACGTGGAGGTTGAAAGGGGTGCAGACAGCAAAACGATCTCTCTGTATGCCATGCAGAGACTCAGACTGTCGCTCCACCCCAGAGTATAAGGAGGACCCAGAGTCTCCAAACACTGCAACACGTAAGCCTGTGTGCTCTCAAGGGTTGAAAGACTGCTCTCCACAAAGGTGGAGGAATAGCCCAACCTCAGCTAGGCATAAGACAGAGTGGGCGTTCCCGCAGTGTTTTTATGACCAGAAGGGAACGGACATGATATGGGGTGCAGCATTGTCACAAGTGCCACCAAGTCGGCCACGGGTGTTGTTTCTGTCTTTCAGGACGGAACTGTGGTCCAGACAAGATCGACTCACCATCCAGCATAATGGCAGCCCTCGCAGGACGGGACACTTCACCACACAAGGCTCAGCTGAAGGAGAGGGGCAGAATGGCAGACTGCTGGGGCCCTAATCCGACCGGGATGCCCAGACCATGGAAGGACCAGGAAAGACTGTACTTTCAAGACCGTTTCTCCCCGGGACCAGCAGAGGGCAGCCCCCTTGGCTTCCAACAGGGCCACTGGTCATGAGCATGAAAGCTCAACCCTGCTGGGGCCCGTGACCACTGCCAGGGAGTGCCTGGCTGCTTGCAGGGCCCAGCAGTGCTGCCGGAAGAAGCTAATTGGACACCTGCACTCCTTCTGGGTGCCCTATAAAAAGAGCCAGTCAACACCACTCAAGTGCCTGAGTCGGGACAAATGGACGACGCTCGTGTGGAGGAGTGGAGGTGGAAGGACTGGCTGAAAGAAGGGAGTGTGCTTTACCTTGTGCTGTGGAGTGCAAATTGTAAATAAACTGTGTGCTGTACACATCCTTGGGCATCATAGTGTCCATGTCTGCAATTCTGCTTATAGACTTGGGAGTCAACCAATGTATGCTTTGTTAATGGAAATGGAAAACACCGTCTGAGACATCATTTCACGATCTCCTTTTAAAGCTCAATTGGACTGGTATCTAATGAGAGATAAGATCTGACAGCATGTCTAACTCTGGGCATCTTCACTACAATCAATACATGACAGCATGTGGTCTGTTGATAGGGGCTTTGACGTTTTGTCAGATGCCCCTGCTGAGAGGATGAAGGCGATCACTCAGAATAATTAAGTACTGATTGCTAATGACCTTGACTTCTTCACTACAACACTGCATGTTACAAATATAAACCAGGGTTTAAAAGCACGTATAATATGGAAGAGAACTTTAGGTCTAGACACCTCTCTGGCAAAGTGTAACTCTAATAGAGAAGAGAGCATCTAAATCATTTAAAATGTAAGAAAAACGAGAACATTAAGTCCATTGAGCTTGATTCATTAGCTGATTACCAATAACTTCTTTGTAGAAGCTGTCACCGTGGGTGCATCCTCTTCCTGGCAAATTTTCAACAGTTCCGTGCTTATCAAACTTCTTTGTCAAGGCCCTACTTGTAATTACTGGTAATTTCAACTGAATAATGACTTTTTTATAGCAATTCTCCAATCTATGCAGTTCAATGGCTTTTTTTTTCCTCATTTGAGTTGACAGTTCTTAAGTTTTTACTTGTGTTGATAGATGACAAAAGGATTGTACTTGTGCGTTACTTTATATTTATACTCCAGTGAAACGGCGGTGATGATGAACTACAATAAAGTTCCTAGAAACTAAAAGAAATATCAAGAAACATTTTACCTCAAAATACACAAATTGCTTTGGTTTTATTTATAATACTTTTCAAAGGTGCCAATAATTGATACATATGTTTCCGACAGAATAAACTATGCTGAAGATAAAAATAACACTTTTGCAGGAATTATCTTTATTAAATGAATAGTTAACAGTTTCTCCAAACATCTGAAGATTAGACTCATTATTTGTATTATCCACGATATATTGTATTCATGTTTTTATCACTTTCTTGATGGGTGCCAATATTACTGGAGTTGACCAAGTTCATACTGACGGTGGCGCTGGAAAGTGGCAACGTGTGACAGTAATGACATTGAAAACTGCTAAAAAAAAATGCTAACAGTAAACAGTGGTTCAAACATAAAGAGTACCTTAATATTGGATGACACATCAATATCCCATTCCTTCTCATCAGCAAAGCGAAACTGAGCAAATGAATCACCTAGGAGAGAACAGAAAGTCAAATCAAACCAGAGAAATAAGGCGACTGCAGTGTAAATGCCATGTAGTCCATAGCTACTGTAAGTGGGCCTTTAAACCATTTTGTACTTGCGGATGATCTGTGTCACCAGTCATTTATTGCCTTTGTATACTGTACATATGTTGGGTGTCTAGCGACCTATGACATCATGTTTACAGGTCTCACGGGATCATATGATACAGTGTGAAAGCCCAGGCATGCCTCATTTATTTAATTTATAACAACTAGGGACTCCGCCCCCTGCTCACTTTGCTCACCCACCCCCAGGTTTGGTTTCCCGGATATATAATTTAAAAAGATTGTTATTTTCATGGAAATTGTTACATATGCATTATTTTCACATTTACTTAAAAACTTTTATAAAAACAGTATTTGGAATTAACTTTTCTTCAAGATCACATTGAATTTTGATTTTGTGTTTGGACTTACATTGTGACAACGCAACTTATAACTGCCTGTGAGTGAATTTCGTTTCTTTCACTCTAATAAATAGAACGACTGTCTCAAATGTTTGTCCATGCTGTTTCTTCTTCACTTTGTCGTTGATATGTCATCTTGAATATATAAAATTATTATCCTGATAAAATTTATAAGAGCTGAGAGAGCAGGAAGCATGTCTGACAAAAGCATTCACACGACTGAGGTTAGATGACCATGGTCTTGTTGGAAAATAGTTGTAAGTAGGGCGTGACTTGAAAGAATCTCATATTAAAAGTCTCTGTGTCAAGGGACTTTATACCGCAACAACGTTTTTGGAATCTTTTAATTCTCGCTGGCAACACGAATTAGACGATCTACAAGTCTCTGACTTAAAGGTTTAATCTGAACAATATATTTGATCTCTTTTCACTGTTCTGTTATTTCACTGAGTAATAATTTCCGTTTGTTTGCGCTAATTCGATCTTTCCTATCCTTTTTTGAGACTTTTGCACGTACTTTCGTACTTTCATTATCTCTAACTTGCTGTGCATGTGTACCGCGCCAACATTTTTGAATTTTTTATGATGTTCTACTTTGTCATCTACTCTTTGTCCTTTATTTCCGCCCCCGGGCATGGTTAAATCTGTTTCTCGCAGGACGTATAACGCTGCTTGTGTTGTAAAGGAGGGGCTGAACACACGCTAAGGAGATGCGGTCGGATCATCTGCTGTCTTTCTGCTGCTGCTTCCGAGCTGCTTTTTCTTCTTTTCATGCTGTGCGGTCAACCATTTAAAAGCCTGTACAGCAGCTGTCCTTTTGCCACTTCGCTCTCTGCCGCTCACGTTGTGAAGGGGAGGGGGTTGATCGCACACTAAGGAGATCCGTTTGGATCATCTGCTGGCTTGCTGCTGCTGGCGAGCTGCGTGTTCTGCTTGTTGCGCTGCACGTCAATCATTTAAAAGCCTGTACAGCAGCTGTCCTTTTGTCTTGCGGGACGTCAAAGTGTCTTCCGAGAAGATCTTGTCTCATATCCCTCCCAAGATTTTTTTATAATAGAGAGATGTACTACCAAAAATATGCCAAAACAATTTAAAATTATTTCATTGTGATCATATATTTGCCTAACATGTATAATAAGGTTACTAATGATCCTGAATGTGGTAAAGTGACAGTATTTTATTTATGCATGTGCTGTGTTTGTAAATAGAGCTTGAATAAAATATACTTTTTCAGGATTTAAGGTATCTCTATATGTGCCCCTACCTTGTTGCTTATTATGTATTTATGAGTTTAGAGGGGTAAGGGATAATAAAAGAAATGGTGCAATGCTTATCAGCACAGCAAGCTACTGAAAGAGTCCCTGTCATTGATAGCTGCTTACTAGTCAGAGAGAGACACAGTGCAAAAGGACACTTCAGATGACATCAGTTTATGATGTTTGTGGGCAGAAATTGTAGAGGAGCAGAGCTCAGACGAGGAGGATGAGAATAAAGGTGAAGATGGCAAGCAGCAGCAGCTGCACTGAGTGAAACACCTGAAACCGCTTGTTACTATAGCATAAGTGGACAAAAAAACAAACACAGAAGGTGTAATTACAGCTGCATTTCTATCATGATGCTCATTATTTAGGAATGTATGAGTTTGGAGAGATCAGAGTTAGGAAAATAAGTGCTGTTGATGCTTATCAGCATAGAAAGCTTGAAGGTAAAGATGGATGTTGTGGTTTTACACTTAAACCAACAGTAAACTAGTATATTAATAAAGACAGACACAAATGCAGCAATTATCAAATTTCTGTCATTTTATGTGTGTTACAAGTTCCAGCAGTAACGTGCGCATTAACACCAAAGTGCAGTCACATCACACATTCAATGCAATTATTCGTAACGTTAAATAGACCTTATATTTAGTCTTAAATTCCTACATATACATAACAATGAACAAGAGGTGGCAACATCCAACTTTGGCTACTAAATCTCTGTGAAGTATACGCTGGCCTTGGACAGCAGGCGCTCAGAATAGAAAGCTAAGTTGGCCAAATGGTGAAAAAACTTGGTAAAAAAGGTCACCAAAGAACCCAGTCACAAAAAAACTGGTAAATTTTAAAAGATTAAGACAAGAGATATGATGAGGAAAAATCAAAGGAGCGGAGCCTTTTTAGTTTAAGCAAAAGGAGATTAAGAGGAGACCTGATGAAGTGTCTTTAAAATGAGTTCATCGAGAACATGGAGACCCACTTGGAAACATGTTAAGAGTAAATTTCACACAAACATTAGAAAGTTATTCTTCACACAAAGAACCACAGAGACTGGAATATGTCACCATGTAGTGTGTTGGATAGTAGGACTTTGGGGACACTGATGTCTGGAAGAGTGTGACTAGGCTGATTCACGGTCTAAGGGGTATTAGGAGAGACTAAAGAGGGGTGAAGCTTCTCTGTTTAGGCAAATGGAGATTAAGAGGCAACATGACCAAAGTGTTTAAAAATGTGATGGGGATATACTTGGAATCTGCTTGTGGGAACATTTCATATAAACATCTCGAATAATTTCTTCACACAGAAAATCACAGATGTGGTGAATAGGAGACCAGCAAGTAAAGCAAATGGTAGGGACCTTCAAATGAAAAGAGTAATCCCAATATGATTGATCAGCTACAGACGGTAGGGCTGGATGATCTTGTCAGAATGTTTGTCTTTCTTTTTTTTTTTTTAGCTAACTCAATCAACGTTTTCTTTGAAACTCTTCAAAGGGAAGGCACTTTCTCTCCTAAACTTAGTATTGCCAAATCCAAGCCAGGCTGCCACAGATCTAAAAACCAAAGGAAGCTGAAGCAGCTAACAAGCATCTCACTACTGGTCCACTGATGATGATCAGAATGGGTTCTTATCAACCTCCCTTAATCTCCACAACAAGTTCTTCTGTGTGACTGACTTTCAGCATTTAAGGCGTTGGCATCACTTTGAATATCACATTTCATCAGGGAGGGTTGCTATTCAGGCACATCATTAGAATGTTTTTGGTAAAGGATTATAGGGTCATTATCTTTACATGTCCAGAGTACAGTGAAATTCTTACTTACATGTGCTAATCAAAAGGCAACATTCTCTGGAGGCATAATCAGTGACTATTATGTAACAATGTCTGTCTTCCTTACCTTAGAAAATCTCAGCAAATTATTAAGAGGCTTACCTTCTGACTTATTGGTGCAAAGAAATCAAACTCAGCCTTAGACTATCTGGCAATAGACTCCTGGAAGCCGAATGTAGACCACATTGACGTCTACATCAGAGGGGATGCTGTTAAAAGAGTGAGCAGCGCTTAATTTCTTGGAGTGACTAAACTGAAATGTGTACAACATGCTTTGGCTTTTGTCAAAAAGGCTCACCAAAGCCTCTACTTCTTCAGATGTCTGAGGACAACTCACATTACTCCATCTATTCATACAAAATTGTACAAGTTACGAAATGGAGTCTATCCTCACTGGCAGCATGACATCTTGGTACTGAACCTGCCTTGCTCAAGATTGTAGTAAAGTTAGCTCAGAATACCACTAGCACACATTGCCTTACAAGGGCTAGCAGTATTTTTAAAGACCTCCTGCACCGTCACTCTTCTCTCTCCTCCATTCAGACTCTTTAGCACTTTAACCACCAGATTCAAGGACAGTTTTTATCCACAGGTTAGAAGGTTACTTGATAGCCACTAATACTGATAAATACAAGAGAGTTTCTTATATACCATATATTGTATTTATGTTGCATTCAGTGTATGATGTTTTATGTACTCTTTTTAGTTCCTGAAACATCTGAGGAAATTTTTGGATTTCTCCATCTGCTCTTACTAACTACAGTGAGAGTACACCATGGAATCCATCTACTTTGGCTGCATTACATCCTAATACGGCACCTGCTTGGCTCAAAAGCGTAAAACACTGCACAGGGTGATGAAGGTGGCACATAACATGACGGCACCAGGCAACCTTCTCATCAGGACGTACACAACACTTGCTACCTTAGGGGCAAGACAGGATTATCAAAGAGCTCAGCTATTCCTCACTCAAATAGATTTAGAGACAGTTTCTATCCACAAATCCACTCAACAGCCTTTTAAAATTAATACAAATAGTAACATTAAAAACATTTTGTTGATTTCTTTGCCTAAATTTCTCCAGTCCTGTTAGCCTTGACATGCCTTTTTTGAAAAGGTGAGGGTTTCAGCATGACTCAAATCCCATACCCGCCATCCAGCTGAGAACTAACACAGACCTGCTCATGTAAGTTCATCTTGGCCACTTGTATTCGCCGAGGCCGTCTTAATGAAACAGGAAGGGGTGCTCATGCTACTTTCTGGGGGCTCATGAATTTTACTTGTTGAACTAAATCCATCCTTCAGATGTCTGTGAACATGAATAAAAGCAGCAGCTTTGCACTCAGTGTGGGTCCGGGGTATAGAAAGAACACTTGGGCAATGAGAGAGATGTAAAGTCATCAACAACCAGTTCAGTGACGGCCAGTCAGATGCTGCTTTGGTATTCTAGCAAGGAGCTAAAAACCTGCAGGCGGAAGTCTTATCTGGTATGAAGAAAACCCTTAAACATAATTATTATTTTTAATTAAAAAAATAGTATGGCTATTTGATGAGGACAACTTACAAAATATTCATCACCATATCTGCAAGATACTACCAATGTTTTGCTGTCCAGCACACAGAATCCCCAAATTAGGTAAGCGAATCGAATACGGAGTTGGACACCCAGTTGGACACTTGGGACCTATGGGAAGGAGGACTCTACAGCTAGTAAAGAGTAAATCTACACAAAAAGAGCAGTTTTAAACCAGAAAGCATACATTTATTTTTCTTAACACTGACAAAAATGTTTATAGTATTAGATATCTAAGAGGTTACCTTGTTTCAGAGACACCGCAAGGTCCTTTTCAATTAAAAGAAACAGTAGGGTGAAGTTTTCAATTAAAATGATTGCATGAACTCTACACTAGAAAGAGATGGCAGATTTTAAATCAAATTTTCTGCCTATTTGAAATGTTTTATAAAAGGTCAATTAATTCAATTTGAAAATAGAAAAGCTTTAACTAAGGCCACATACTGTGGAAGATAATTACAAGATAATATCAAAAAAAGGACGATTCCATTTGAGGATTAACTCTTTAAGACGCACCCCAGTCTGATGAGAAAATGTTTTAATTAATCTTTTGATACTGAAACAACCTGAAATTCCAGCTAAAAATCCACACAATCAACACAAATGGGGAGGACAAACCTGAATGAACTGGCTTACGACCCAAGACAGACGAGGGCCTACACAAACGGGCCCACCCATACAGTCCCGACCCAAAAGCCAGCGATGGTCACTCTCTGTTCCCAGTGCTAAGAATGAGCATTTAGTGGGCAATGTGCTTTGAAAATTGAACTGAGTATCAGAAAGGGGAAAAAGTCAACCCAGAGAAGGATCAAAGGAGTACATTTGTCACATTTTCAGTAGTTCCTCTGTATTCTTACTTTTTTTCTTAACTAGTTCATTATGCTCATTAGTGTTAATGGGTGAAATCTGCCAAAGTGTTTTTCACAACAAGTATGCTGTGTTTGCTCAAACCTTTTTATTTTCTTGGAAACTGGCTGTGTGGCCAGCTTAGACAAACACTTTTTTTCCCAGTGCCCCATGATACCTTGCAAGGCCAAAATGACATCACAGAGCTGCAGCAGCAATGCACATGTGTGCCCTAATGAATGTAGGCAATCTGATTTGCGCATTGGTGATATCATGACCTGATCTGATCCATGAGGGTTATGTAAGTGTCTCGTTTTGAGGCATTGAAGTCCCCATCACGTGGGAGTAATGGGAGAAATTATCATCACATTGAAGTAAAGAGGCCTATGTGCCCCAGGAAAGTTTAGATTGCATCACAGCGTGTACTTTTCATGACCAATGTGCAAATCTTTCACAGTGCCTGTGTTAAAAAATATATATATATTTTGTATGTGGTTATCCTTCCACCTTTGTTAAGGTTACATGGAATACTGCATTTTGGAATTTTTCGGACCAGAAACAAACGTCAGCTTTCCAATTAATATACACTCGCTACTGCTGCGGTGGGTTGGCACCCTGCCCAGGATTGGTTCCTGCCTTGTGCCCTGTGTTGGCTGGGATTGGCTCCAGCAGACCCCCGTGACCCTGTATTCGGATTCAGCGGGTTAGAAAATGGATGGATGGATACACTCGCTACTGCAACAGTGGAAAAACTTTATGAAAAGAAAGTGGATTCTTTGAGGTAACCTGAACTTTTCTTGTTGACCATAGTTCCTTTGCTTCAATGTGAGCATAATTTCAGGTGGACCACTACCCACACCCTCCCCATTACTTCAATGCAATCAGGATTTCACTGATGAGGTCCCCCATTAATTCAAAATGAGACAGTTACCTAACCCTCAAGGACACTTAAAAGACAACTGCACCATTATAATCCACTTAAAAGAAATGAAGTTTCTCCTTCCCTATTGACTTCAATGCATATTGAGAAATTTAGCAAAATCCCCAAATACTTCCATGAGTTTGCTAAATTCAGACCAAAGAGAATTCCATGGAGTTTATTCATCACTAATGCTCACGTGCACAGAGCGCACTGAAAGTCTTATATGCATGGGATTAATCAACCCGTCACCACATTGGTAATCTTACCTCAAAACGTCTCCCTGCCTTGCCTCAATTCTGATCCAACCAAGAAGCAGGAAAACAGGGATGCTTAAGTACCCAAGGATCAACATGGCTGTCACGCATTTCCACAACACTGAGCTCAAACTCTGGCCCAGTCCTGGACTGTGTGGAGCTTGAAAGTTTTCCCCATGTCAGTGAAGGGTTTTTCCTCAGCTATTCATTCCTCATCGTAAAGCTGTTTAAGTCAATTATCCCAAAAAAAAAAAAAAAAACTAACAATGAGATTGAGCTTTTGCGGCCACATTAGAAAACTCTCTAGTCTGTTGAACTGCTTTTCAGTTGCTCCTCATAGAACACCATTTTAATGTTACAAACTACAGAGTCTTCTCAGGCTCAAAGAATGCCAAAGGAGTCCAAGTTACGATATCTCATCCACCTGGTCCCTAAAAGAAATCAAGACACACTGGACACCGACCATTAATTGGAGAACCTGGTCAGAAATCCTTATCGATCTCTACCACCACAGACTATGTGTGCAGACTTCTCTCTCTGTTGCACATTCACATTTACACACACGT
Organism: Polypterus senegalus; assembly: GCF_016835505.1. Lineage (NCBI taxonomy): Eukaryota > Metazoa > Chordata > Cladistia > Polypteriformes > Polypteridae > Polypterus > Polypterus senegalus. The sequence continues at coordinate 67,975,770 of NC_053171.1, read as the reverse complement.
ACACACATGGGCAGACACACTGATAGATTGACAGACAGAAGGGATTTTATTGGTCCACAGGGGGTAATTTGGCCTTTTACACAAGTTAAATAAATAGATAAATTATAGCAAACAACAAAATCCTCTCGTATACATAACCGAATGACTAAAAAGAAAGAAACCCGTCTGACTTGGCAGTCCCAGTCCCAGAGAGGTGCTATATAGGCGTATTGCTGTTGGTATGAAGGAGCCCCAGTAAGTGTTACTTGACACAACTCTAATGACTAAATCATTAGCTAGAAGTCCTCAGGGTTGGTGTGTTAGAGAGAGGATGAGCAGCTTTGTTCATAATGGCATTCAGTTTTGTTTTAATTAGTATCTCCTCTGCTACCTTCAGGGGGTCCAGAGCGCGTCCCAAAACTAAGCCTGCCTCTCTCAAAGTGATTTTTATACACAAGTCAATTTTAGTTAGAATGAACTTCACAGGACAGAAAAAAATAATCTGTATTAACAGGGATGTCTTTATAAAATAATTTGCACAAGGCGTGGTCTTTCGTTACATACAGTTGACAAAGCTGATTGCGAACTTGGAGGCAGCGTCTATTTTCGTCTTGCTAGCATCAATGGCTGCAAGAAGTTAAAATTTTATCAGTAAAGTAAACTGCCATAGTTAAATAAACAGTACTCCTTGGCGTCCATAGCCCACTGTCAGTATTATTAGACACTGAGATCCACTGGGAGAGGGTCCCCTTGGTGCCCAAAACACCTCATATACTAAGAGGTTTTTAGTATTATTGCACCTAAATTACTTACGCAAAAATAACAGTAGTTACTCGTTTATTGGAACAAAGGAGCTGCAAATGGCTAAAGAGTAGCAAGTATAACACTTCAGTTTTTTAAAAGAAAGTACACTGTATTTATATGATTAAAAACCTTTGTTTGCACCAATATTAACTAAATAAAACAAAAAATGTGGTGATCTAAGGATTTCACTCCATAAACAGTACGCTACCAAGAGAGTTTATGCTGCCCAACCCTGGAATCAGGTCTGTTTTTTTACTGCAATCTGTTAATTCATATTATTTCAAGTTTAGTTGGCACATTTCATAGCATTGACAACTTTGACGGTTTGACACCAAGTATCCCCCTGTTCGGAATCATTCAATCTCTTGCACCTTCACAATCTCTCAAAATAAGGACTGCATTTATACATATATATAAAAAAACGATGATATGGGAATGAGTGATTCCAGTCATGGAGCAAGGGGGCAGAGGAGGAATGATGTTTGTTGGGGGTGGTTTTGCTGCTGACTCTGCCTGTGATTTATATAGAATTGAAGGCACATTTAGGCAGCATGGCTACCACAGCACCCACTTGACATTATTTTGTAGAATCTAGGTGGATATAACTGGAAGGCTTGTTGTACAGAACAGACAGTTCTTTTCAAAAATGTTTAATGTTCTAACATGTTGCATGTTGATTAGCACATGTAAATAAAAGCTTTGCCATACTCTGTACACATGACAATAATGACCCTAGAAACCAATTCTGCAGCTATACACCTTTTCTTTTTAATTTATTTTTTAATAAAAGCAAATAACAATCCATACAATCAAATTAAACTTAACAAACCAAAATTCAACCCCCCACCTAAAAGAAAGAAAGAGAAGCGAGTGAGCCAACAAAGCATATCTTTGAAGCAGCAAGGAAGGAAAAGTATCCTCTTCCCTGATATAGAAACTTACTTTAAAATGTTATTTATTAGATCCCCTAGATTAAAAAAGCTTTGTACAGATCCTCTGAAAGAGAACTGAATTTTTTTTTATCAATTTCAAATAGTATATAACGGACTTTAAAGTGGTGGGTTGGGGTTCTTCCAATTGAAGTCTACATGCTTGTATTGAGGTTAAGGCTAGTACAATTTGTTTGCCTTTCTCCACTTTAAGCCCATCGTACAAACTGTTTATACAAGGGGCCTCATGCGTAACGCTGTGCGCAGAATTCACACTAAAATATGCCGTAAGGATAAAAGTGGAAATATGCGTATGCACAAAAAAAATCCAGATGCATACAGTTAGGTCCATAAATATTTGGACAGAGACAACTTTTTTCTAATTTTGGTTCTGTACATTACCACAATGAATTTTAATAAATTATGTGAATTTCCCCTTGGGATTAATAAAGTATCTATCTATCTATCTATCTATCTATCTATCTATCTATCTATCTATCTAAATGAAGCAACTCAGATGCAGTTGAAGTGCAGACTTTCAGCTTTAATTCAGTGGGTTGAACAAAAAGATTGCATAAAAATGCGAGGCATCTAAAGCATTTTTTAACACAATTCCTTCATTTCAGGGGCTCAAAAGTAATTGGACAAAATAAATAACTGGAAATAAAATGTTCATTTCTAACACTTGGTTGAAAATCCTTTGCTGGCAATGACAGCCTGAAGTTTTGAATTCATGGACATCACCAGATGCTGGGTTTCCTCCTTTTTAATGCTCTTCCAGGCCTTTACTGCAGCGGCTTTCAGTTGATGTTTGTTTGTGGGCCTTTCTGTCCGAAGTTTAGTCTTCAACAAGTTAAATGCATGCTCAATTGGGTTACGATCAGGTGACTGACTTGGCCATTCAAAAATTTTCAACTTCTTTGCTTTAATAAATTCCTGGGTTGCTTTGGCTATATGTTATGGGTCATTGTCCATCTGTATCATGAAATGCCACCCAATCAATTTAACTCCATTTAGCTGGATTTGAGCAGACAGTATGTCTCTAAACACCTCAGAATTCATTCGGCTGCTTCTGTCCTGTGTCACATCATCAATAAACTCTAGTGTCCCAGTGCCACTGGCAGACATGCACGCCCAAGGCATCACACTGCCTGCCTCCACCGTGTTTTACAGATGATGTGGTATGCTTTGGATAATGAGCTGTTCCACGCCTTCTCCATACTTTTTTCTTGCCATCATTCTGGTAGAAGTTGATCTTGGTTTCATCTGTCCAAAGAATGTTTTTCCAGAACTGTGCTGGCTTTTTTAGATGTTCTTTAGCAAAGTCCAATCTAGCCTTTCTATTCTCGAGGCTTATGAGTGGCTTGAACCTTGCAGTGCACCCTCTGTATTTCCTTTCATGCAGTCTTCTCTTTATGGTAGACTTGGATATCAATACGCCTGCCCTATGGAGAGTGTTGTTCACTTGGTTGGCTGTTGTGAAGGGGTTTCTCTTCACCATGAAAATGATTCTGTGATCATCCACCACTGTTGTCTTCCATAGACGTCCAGGTCTTTTTGCGTTGCTGAGTTCACCAGTGCTTGCTTTCTTTCTCAGGATGTACCAAACTGTAGATTTTGCCACTCGTAATATTGTAGCAATTTTTCGGATGGGTTTTTTCTGTTTTCGCAGCTTAAAGATGGCTTCTTTCACCTACATGGAGAGCTCCTTTGATCGCATGTTGTCTGTTCACAGCAAAACTTTCCACATGCAAGCACCACACCTCAAATCAACTCCAGGCCTTTTATCTGCTTAATTGATAATGACATAACGACGGACTTGACCACACCTGCCCATGAGATAGCCTTTGAGTCAATTGTCCAATTACTTTTGAGCCCCTGAAATGAAGGGATTGTGTTAAAAAAATGCTTTAGTTGCCTCACATTTTTATGCAATCTTTTTGTTCAACCCACTGAATTTAAGATGAAAGTCTGCACTTCAACTGCAAATTCATTGTGGTAATGTACAGAACCAAAATTAGAAAAAAGTTGTCTCTGTCCAAATATTTATGGACCTAACTGTATTTTGGGTGTATATCAAATTAATATCATTTTGGATGAAAATCTTTAAATGTCTATCATACAGACTTGGTGTCACAATCACTCATAATCCATTAACAGCTGTGTTTGGTGTTCTCAAAGGTGGGCTTATAGTGGAGAAGGACAAACAAATTGTAATTGCCTTTACTGAGTTGTTTCATTTAAAATTAATTGTTTTAATGTACAGAACCAAAATTAGAAAAAAGTTGTCTCTGTCCAAATATTTATGGACCTAACTGTAAACTGTGCATTCTCCAACTTCCACGTTCTTCCGCTCCAATAAATCCCAGTCAGTGTGAAAAGTAACGCACGTGCACTCGCCTGCTGTTCCACCCCATCTCCTCCCAGAATTACGTAGTTTATTTTGCCATTAAAGTAGAACATCATAAACTTCATCTTTAAATCGTTTAATTTACTAGTTTCTCAAATCCCATTGTAACTAAAGTAGCACGTTAAATGCTTTGTTTTGTATTTGATCTTCTATGTGCTCTGTGTGTGTGAATCATTACGGGCTTTCTCTTCTTCCGACCGGAAACAGAATCCATTACATTCATGATATTACTGCTCTCTGAATACTGAGATGTATACTTGATATCATTTTCATGATGATAGGAATTAAAGCATGTTATTAAACATGGGAACATGGTGGCACAGTGATAGTGATGAGCTGGTGCCCAGTCCAGAGATTGTTCCTGCCTGACACAAGAAGCTTGCTGTGCCGTGCGCGACCTTCAATGAAATACACCGCGTTCCAAATTATTATGCAAATTGTATTTAAGTGTCATAAAGATTAAATATTTTGTTTTTCAATTAAACTCATGGATGGTATTGTGTCTGAGGGATCTTTTGATCATTGAAATCAATCTCGGACACCTGGTGATAATTAGTTTGCCAGGTGAGCCCAATTAAAGGAAAAACTACTAAAGAAGGATGTTCCACATTATTAAGCAGACCACCATTTTCAAGCAATATGGGAAAGAAAAAGGATCTCTCTACTGCCGAAAAGCGTGAAATAGTTGAATGCCTTGGACAAGGTATGTAAACCTTAGATATTTCACGAAAACTTAAGCGCGATCATCGTATTGCTAAAAGAATTGTGGCTGATGCAGAGCACACACGGGTTCGTGCAAATAAAGGCAAAATGAGGAAGGTTTCTGCCAGACAAATACATCGAAATAAGACAGCAGCTGCTAAAATGCCATTACAAAGCAGCAAATAGGTATTTGAAGCTGCTGGTGCCTCTGGAGTCCCGCAAACATCAAGGAGCAGGATCCTCCAGAGGATTGCAGTTATTCATAAACCTTCTATTCGGCCACCCCAAACCAATGCTCACAAGCAGAAATGGTTGTAGTGGGCCCAGAACTATATGAATACTAATTTTCAAACAGTCTTGTTTACAGATGAGTGCCGTGCAACCCTGGATGGTCTAGATGGATGGAGTGGTGGATGGTTGGTGGACGGACCATGTCCCAATAAGACTGCGACATCAGCAAGGAGGTGGCGGAGTCATGTTTTGGGCCAGAATCATGGGGTGAGAACTGGTCAGCCCGTTTAGGGTCCCTGAAGGTATGAAAATTACCTCTGAAAAATATGTGGAGTTTCTGACTGACCACTTTCTTCCATAGTACAAAAAGAACCACCATGCTTTCCGTAACAAAATCAAGGAATACCTCTGCATCATTGGCTGCTATCGGCATAAAAAGAGAGAAACACGTGGTGTGGCCCCAATCCTCCCCTGACCTCAATCCTATTGAGAACCTTTGGAGCATCCTCAAGCAAAAGATCAATGAGTGTGGGAGGCAGTTTACATCCAAACAGCAGCTCTGGGAGGCTATTCTGACATCCTTCAAAGAAATTGAAGCAGAAACTAGTGCTGGGCGGTATACCAGTTCGTACCAAAAAACGTTTTTTTATTTTTGTTATGATATGGATTTGTCTTATACCGGAACACCGGTTTAAATAGCCTAAACAACGTTCTGAACGTGGCGCAGCGGGAAACTGCTGCACCGCAAAACAGGAATGCCGCAGAGTACATGCATTAGTGGAGGTATTGAGCACTGAAAATGAAGAGAGAACATTCCTAAACGGAAGCTGTAGCAGACAATAAAGTTGAACATGACACAGAAGAACTTTTTAATGAAAAAGGGTGCCGTGTCTGAAGATACTTTGGTTTTAAAAGTTCAGATACGGACCATTATGTTCCAATGTGTGAATCCTGTTTCTATAGTACTGGACTACTGGATAATACTGCAAGCCAATTTTTTTTTCAATACTGTGTAATGTACCTGGTTGCTGTTTAATAGTGTGACGATGCCGGTTCCCTACAGACTCCCTCTTCCCACATGGGAATCTGTTGAACCAACACCGTTGATAGTTACTGTATGACCGAGATGAGCTGAGAAATCTCATTGAAGTCAGGGGGTGGTGGAAAGTGCTCAAATGCTTTTGTTAAAAACAGTCAATAGTAAAACTGAAAGTGTCCATTGTGCAGTGTTCAGAAAAATACAGTATCCAAATAAATAGCAAATCCATAAAACCAGTGAAACGTGGGGATAAAGTCCATAATAAATAAATCCGTTAAAATAGAGGTTAAAATGCAGTCTCTCCGATCGCAGCACACCACCTTCTGTCTCCAAGTGCTCACCCTTTACGGGCGTTACTGGCGGAGCCTTTGCAGCACAAACTGCTTTCTGCCAACTCCTGTGTTGGCTGCCGCCACACTGCGCAGTCAGACCGTCCGAGATTGGCACACCTCCCGTCTTCCTTCGTGCTCACTCAGACACTCCTCGGATCCATTGGGTGGTCTTCCATTTCGTTCGCCCCACTCTACACGCTTAGTTAGTAGGATGAACCAGCCCCTAGATCGCCTATGCCTGAGCTCGCTCATGGAGCCCCAGCTTGTGCTGCCTTCACCTTCCTGGTGTCTGGATCATCTCCCATGACTGCCTTTTCCCTTCTTTAACCTCCTTGTGTTCTATCTTTTCTTTTTTGCTTTCACCTATCCTGCCGGCTCATAAATATACATCTCTGTCGGGCAGTGCCTTATTCACATGCCGCAGTAAGCCGATGAATCAATAGAGAATGATCGGGTGCGACTCTCCCCAATCACCTCATCAATTCCCAGCAGTCGTGCAATCGCGCCCACAGAGACGGACATGGTGAACTGGATTTAAAAACAGACCTTTTTTTTTCTTTAGCCGCAGACCCACTATGCCACAAATAGCATTATAAATGCAAGTTGCAGTTTTATTATTTATGTATGTAGCTTAGCTTGAAGCAAGGTCCATATTAATGCAATTTGCCTTAATGACAGTTCAGCTGGTAAAGACGTCATCACCAAGTTGCACTTGTTTTATTTTATTTTATTTTGGTGAATACTGTGTAAGGTACCTGGGCTTGAATTCTTGAAGTAATAGTATTATTACTGGAAGATGCACTATTATTTTTTTATTGTTAATATTTATTAGTTTAAATATTATGCAGTTTAATGATGGTAAAGTTGTTAAAAAATGTCACTTTAACATGTCAGTGAACAGAGATTGTTAACATTAACAGAAAGTGTAGTTGGTTTACAAAAAATATTTAGTATTCATTCCTTTTCTAAGACATGTTCAGTGCAATACAACTTTTGACAAGCACCTCTGTATATTTTACTAAGTCTAAATGCCTCTTTGGATGGTTGACAATATGTTGTCAAAATTATACAGTAGTTTAAGTTTTGGCAAAATTTGTTCAATAAAAAGGTTCTATATTTTGACTGCATTTGTCATGCAATGTGATTCCTTCTCTTCATTAGTGCCATCCCATTGAAAACTATCACTTTATGGGGCCATGCAAACCTGTATTAATACTTGTGTGCACATTAAAATGTTTTTTTGTACAATGTACAATGCTCATTACAGTGGAGTAGGTTATTCTTAGCCAGTCTACCGAAGTAATTGCAGTGGAAAATGTGGTTAACATCCATTCATGCATGGGTAAAAAAATACTGTCGAATACCGTGAAACCGGTATAATTTAGAAAAATACTTTGATATAGAATTTTGGTCATACTGCCCACCCCTAGCAGAAACTGTCCAAAAACTTACAAGTTCAATGGACGCAATAATTGTGAAGCTGCTATCAAATAAGGGGTCCTATGTGAATATGTAACTTGACCTGCTAAGATGTTTTTGATTGAAATAGCTTTTCATTTCAGTAAATATGACCTCCTAATGCTGCAGATTCAACAAATGACCATTTTCAGTTCTTTACAACCTATAAAATGTTTTGAAACTCTGTTGTGCGTAATAATTTGGAACAGTGCATTTTAAGTTTTTTATTTTTAAAAAACGTACCGTTATTATTAGGAGGTTTGTTCAGTAACATTCGAATTATACTCTAATGGTTGATACTCAAAAATGATGCTGACTGCCACTTGCATCGACTATTTAGGAAAATCAGAAATAAATATTATTTGCATAATAATTTGGAACATGGTGTAATTTATTGCAGCAGTACTGTCTCTTTCAAACATACTAACCCCCAATTCTTGTCCTTCATTTTCTTTCTCCAAGTAACCAATCGTAACACAATCAGTTCTGTAATAAATGTTAAGCCATCTGTAAGCTTAGAATGCCGATTCTTCAAAACTTTTAAGGAACATTGAAATATCTTTGTAGTACATGTTTAATTATTCTATCCATCTATCTTTCCAGTGTCGCGCCAGCCCCAGCAAGAATACAGTGTGAGGCAGAAACAATCCCTGAACGAGGCAACAGATTGTCGCTAGCACTGCACCACCGTGTCCTCACATGTTTAATTATTAACAATATAGGTTATTCAAATGATGTTAGCATTTTATCTGTATAATGTAATAAACATATTTTGCTGCATTTCATCTTAAAAATGATATCGTCATCATATGTAAATATGCGCTTTATAAAGTGGCTCATTGTTTTATTTGGGAAAATGGTTCAAGGGATTAGAACATAAGTAGGCAAAGAATCAGAGAGAAGAGGTCCAATACTTCTATTTTATTTACTTAATCAACTATAATAATCAAACATATAATGCAGACATACAAAACAAAACAATACTTACAGACATATAAAAAGACCCAGAGCCATCATCCTAGACCAGTAGACTGAGGGGGCCCGCTTGTCAGTCTTGTCAGAGGACCAACTCATGTGCCTTTCAAATACCGGGCGGTGCGCAGTCCCCGGTTGAGCCTCCAAAGAAACTGAGGGCGAAACCTTCCCTTATATACTAATTGAGCGTCCTTGCCCAAGCCGGCTTACGTGCAAGCAGTGTATACAGAAGTGATTAGTTTCAGCACACACACCTTTCCACGGGACGCTGTGTTGTTTTGCACTTGGTCCTGATGATGACGACACCTGGTACCAAAAGGCACACAAAAATAAGAGCTGTGTACAGTAAAGCCCCTCGAAGTGAAAAACAAGTCAGCATGCCCCTTTATCCTGACGGGGACGGCGTCTGGTACCAAAAGGCACACAAAAATAAGAATTGCGTAGTGAAGCCCCTCGAAGTGAAAAACAAGTCAGCTGTATCTTTAGAACATTCCCGGCTGTTTCTCCCAAAACATTAGTAATGCAGCTGGGTTTCGCGCTGAAGCAACCAACGCCCATCTGCTCTCTTGATCCCCCCCTCTCTTTAGAAAAATCCTTCCATTACACTCATGTTGTGCAATATTATAACTGTATCGCAAGTTTACAGTGAGGTAATTGTACTAATAAGTACAAACAATTCTGCAAGGAACAATTGATGGACTGATTGATTGTGTTTATAGTTCTTGGGATGAAACTGTTTCTGAACCATGATGTCCCAACAGGAAAAGCTCTGAAGCATTTGCAGTATGGGAGCAGTTCAAATAGACAGCATGGCTGAGGCGGCGTGTGCTTGAAGCTGTATACCAATAATTCTCTTTCTGATCAGTTTGCACGCTCAGATACAGTGTTATAAATAATCTGAGTGGTGCATTGAGAGGAACAACGCTAAAGCAGCTATGGTATTTGGAATAGTTTGGCCATTCCATTGACCATTATATTATTACAGGTTAATTACAATCGGATGCCTTAACACTAGAATTACCAGAGCCTACGAAAAAACTCGTAATTCCGTCCCACCTTAAACTGCTTCTTAAATCCCTTCACACCTCTCCGCCAGAGCCCTTTGTCTTCTAAATGTGCTGATAAAGAGAAGCCGGCTATTCCATCCCCCCACCAATTTGGAACGTGCACAAACTTCTCTCAGCTCATGCCTTGATTGAGTATCTGGGAGTGAAGTGGAGTTTTAGAGTGAAATAACAGATCGTTGTTTGGAACACACGCATTTCATGTCTGTTCCGTTTCTACAGTAATCTGTGTCAACACATTGTTAAAACAGAAACTTTTTTTATATTCTAGTAGTAGATGACAAAATGTAGGCATAAACTATATAATGTATGAAGCCTGAAGTCCAAATAGCAAAGAAACATTTTCACAAGAATAACACAATTGCACTTTTATTCAAACATATAACTGCAGAAAGAAAAAGCCGCCTTAACATGCGACATTGACACCAGTTTACTATAACTGACTCCGTGGTTCAATAGATACAGCCCCCGCTTGGGAATCAAGGGTCACGGGTTCGATCCTGCACCCCTCCATTTTGAGAAGTAAACTGTTCTTAGTCTTACTGTTTTAGAATAAAAACATACATTTGATTTCAGTCTGTAACAGCCGGTGCAATTTATGATCCTTGTAAAGGTTAGCTTTTTTTTTTTATTCACTTTTCACTCTCTCAGTCGCGTTCAGAATCAATCCATACAACCCCATCTGACACGGCTGTTTTCACTAAAGACGCTATAGCTCTGCAGTGTACCACGATGCATACTAATGCCCCGGTTCTGACACACAAACGCTGGCGAAGCTGCCTTCTTCGTATCTCACCGTCACTTGCTTTTCTTTTTATTCAGTTTTATTGAGTGTTCCTGCCAGTCCCGCATGTTGCTGTATGCTTTTCTTTTGCACCCAGGACATGCAGAAGAAAGAATGGTAAAGACCAACCGGCTATATGCAATCATCAGACACTCCCCATCTGCCCGTGTCGTTCAAACACAGGAACATATATTGGTGTAAAAGTATAACAAAAGTGCACTTTTATTCAAGTGCACTTTTTCCATCGCCTTTTCCTGTAAGAAGCAGTGTACACACTTCTCTCTATGCTGTGGTTTCTATTACACACCTGAAAGAAAGACAATATATGTGAAAATATAATCGCACTAATGCAATATTATTTGAAAACGAACAGCGTCAGATCGGGTGTGAATTTATGCAGGAACTGGAAATTCTCTGATGCGGGACCTTCCCCCAGGGAAGAAAGTACAGTGTCAGGTGCTCATTCAGTGTAATAGAAACCATAGCACAGAGAGGTGTGTACACGGCAACAAGTACACGTGTCGTAAATGTAGGAAGGACGGTCCTTGGGTGTGTGGGAACTGTTAATATTTGAATGTGATGATTTTATATAGCACGGAATGAAAATCTTCACTTCTTAGCATTGCACCATGCAAGATGTCGTATCAATCGCCTACTGTATCTTGCTTTCTTTTTTCTTCGGTTATACAGGTAGTTTTGAATAAAAGTGCACTTGTTTTGTTTGCGAAATGAAGTGTCTGCGTGCACTTTTCGTGGCATTACACGATAGGGCAGATAATCAATTCACGTCTTGTTTAATTTTTTCCATGTAGACAGCAAAATTGTGTTGAAAAAGAGCTTTACATGTACTTGTGATATTTACCCCTAGATATTTAAACCAATCTGCCAAGTTAACTGAGAAGGTACCAAGTCTAATATAGTGTGCTGGAGAGTTCACTGGAAAAAGCACAATTCTTTTTCTTTTTGAGTCCAGATATCTTTTGAAAATCTGCTAGTGTTTTTAGGACTGCTGGCATGGAATTTTGTAGGTCAGATATATACAGTACCATATCATCTACATATAGTGATATTTTCTGTTGAAGTGCTTCTCTGAAAATACCCTTTATCTTTGATGCATTTTGAAAGTAAACAGCCAATGGCCCAATGGCAACTGCAAAAAGTACAGGTGATGGAGGACATCCTTGTCGAGTACTGTGTTCTAATTTGAAGTAGTCTGAAATAATGTTAATACAAATTGAGGCTTAAGGACTAGTACAGAATAGTTTGATCGACACACAAATGTTTGGGCTGAACCCAAATTTGTGCAACGTAGTTAATAGGTGGTCCCGTTCAAATATGTCAAATTCTTTTTCTGCATCCAAAGATGGTAAGATCTCTGGGATGTTAGATTTAATGGGTGAATATTTTATGTTGAAGATCAGGAGCCAATTGTCTGACTTTAATAAATCTGGTTTGGTCTTGTGATATTACCAAAGGAAGTACTTTCTCAATCCTTCAAGCTAGAATTTTGGAGAGTATCTTAACATCATTATTCATGAGTGAGATTGGCCTGTATGATGCACATTGTAGCAAGTAAGAGAGAAATAAGAAGGCATGTGAAGGAGTTTACCTCTGCCCATGGATTTAAACTTATCTACTAGAATATTGATTGCTAATCTTACACCTTATGATTAAAATGGTTTTATGGATTATTTAATTCTTTATTTCAAGAACAGCCTTGCATGTTATTTGTTTGTTGCAACATTGTTAAACAAAAGCACTCAGCACACTATGCTGTCTACTGCTGTGTGCATACATGTCCCCAGCTCATCCACAGACATGATTATTGATGACCTGGGTTCAAGGATGCCGCAGCCAACCTGGGCCTTCACATTGAGATTGAAGGCTAAGCAGCCAACAAGTACACAGCATGTGTGGGACCACCTCAGGGGCTGCTGGAAGAGGCTGGCTGTGTCACCAAGGCAACTTAAAACTATACGGTATGTGTTATTTCTAAGTTTTGATGTCTTCACTATTACCCTTAAATTTCAAAAACAAAGACAAATCCCTTCTGTGTGTCCGCGTGTCCAAATGTCTGGTTTGTGTTGCACTTTTCACTTTCCATCTCGTCACAGGCAGAAAGGATGTATACTTTTATTTTGTAACCACTCATTTTTCTTTTAGTTTTATTTACTAATGACTTGAGTTTGTAAAGTTCAACACAAGTGCTATTTTCCTTCCAGGATCTGGCCACCAAGAATATTAAAAAAAGAAACACCTTGGTGTGTCAGGGCTAATGATGTGCTGTTTGTGGATGAGCGGTGAAATGAGTCACACTTGAAGAAGCCAGCCTCGGCCGTTTACAGGCCCTCTTTATTACCGACACAGTTTGGTCTGGTTTGGTCTTGTGATATTACCAAAGGAAGCACTTTCTCAATCCTTCAAGCTAGAATTTTGGAGAGTATCTTAACATCATTATTCATGAGTGAGATTGGCCTGTATGATGCACATTGTAGCAAGTCCTTATTTTTCTTAGGAAAGATGGTAATTAATGCTTGGCGAAAAGTTTGAGGTAGAATTTTGTTGTCTTTAGCTTCTGTAAACACTGCTAATAATAGTGGAGCTAACTTATTTGAATTTTTTTAATACTTTTTTTCTGGGTAGCCGTTAGGGCTGGCTGCTTTCCCACTTTGAAGTGAGTTTATAGCATCTAATAATTCTGAGGGTGTTAGAGGTTTTATCCAGTTCCACAGAAGTAAGAGCATCTAGATGTGGTATCTGTAATGAGTCATAGAACTCATCATATTTTGTCTTATCTTCTTTAGACTTAATAATATAAAGACTTATTGTACTATCTAAATGTGTGGGTTATATATTTATGATCAATGATTTTATCTCCGTCTGTGCTGGTAATTGCTGTCATTGCATTATGGACTTCTTGCTTGTTGATTTGTTAAGCTAAAATCTTATTGGCCTCCTCTCTGTGTACGTAACACTGATGTTATGATTTAAAGATAAGCTGTTCCATTTCTTTAGTAGTCAAAAGGTTAAATTCCGATTGCAAAACCTGTTTTTTTTCCTAAAAAGTGCCTCATTTGGGAACCTGGTGTGTTCTTGATCTGTTCTGGTAATTTCATTGACTAACTCAGACACCTTCCTGGTCTCCTATTTATTTTTGTGGCAGAGATATAAAATAATCCTCTTAAAAATGCCTTCAGAGTTTCCCAGAGTATTCCTGCAAAGATCTCTGAGGATGCGTTTGTCTCTAGAAAATAATCAAATTTGCTTAGGTATGAATTCGGTACAGTTCTCATCAGCTAATGACAAGGAATTAAGATGTAAGCTAAGAGATGAGTGTGTAGGGCAGGGGTCCCCAACTCCAGTCCTGGAGGGCCCCGGTGGCTGCAGGTTTTCATTCTGACCCTTTTCTTAATTACTGCGCTGATTTTTGCTGCTAATTAACATCTTTTGAATTCATTTTAATTGACTTGTTTTTTTTTAAGATTTGCTCCTCTAATTGCTTCCTTTCTTTCCTCAAATGGCACCCAAACCGAAATAAAATGTGAAGTCAGTAAGCCAACAGAAGACCAATTAAATCAGAGCCTCAAACTCCAACCAGTTTCATTCCAAGCAGTTGCTTAATGAGGCACCGATTCTTGTTGTTAATTAAACCCGTTCTTTAATTCCGTGGCTTGTTGCTGCTCTCGTTGTCCAATAACAGACATTTCTGAAATTGTGCATTTTCTCTTTTCTAAGAGCTCCATTAAAATGTTTTGTGGAGCTGAGCAGATCAACATTCCTGAGGCCTTCACCTTTCTTTATTTTCAGATAGTGTATGATGGTCACAGTTTGCTGGTCCTGTTGTGGCTCATTTTATATCTCATTATTGTTTGACTGCTAATTAAGGGGTCTGAGTCTTCATGAACAAGTTAAATAAAATGAATTCAAAAGAAGCGAATCAGCAGCAAAAACAGGTCACTGATTAAGAAAAGTGTTGGAATAAAAACCTGCAGCCACTGGGGCCCTTCAGGACCAGAGTTGGGGACCCCTGGTTTAGGGCATAGCAAGTTAAGCTACATAGTCAGAGGGGTGTGGTCAGACAAAACAACAGCATCATACTTACACAATTTGATAATGGGCAAACAATTATTGTCTATGAAGAAATAATCAATTCTTGAGTAAAATGATTAACTTCTGAGAAGAAGGAATGTGCTCTTAGGTTAGGATTTAAAAACCTTCATGGGTCTAATAAGTTCTGATCTGTTATTATTTTTGAAGTATTAGATGTTATTGCCAGTGTAGCTGAAGACCTATCCAGGTGTTGATGTAAAACACAATTAAAGCTAATACGCCTTTCCAAACAGTTTGTGCTTAACTGGGCCACCATTTGCTGTTGAACAAGTGACATAAAACACAACTCCATGATTTATAAGAGCTATCCGATGATGAAGGAGAGCAATAAAGTGCTGTAGCAGATGACCCACCCTCCACAGTCCCCTGACCTAAACTGAATAGAGATGGTCTGGCTTTGTGGGCACAGCCAAGGAGTTAGGCTGCCACGGGGTGTTTGGCATGGAGGTGAGATGATTGTTGAACTGGTCAGTTGCTCCACATTGGCACTCTATGGAAAGTATTTAGGAGGCGCCACAGTCACATGAGTACAAAGAGAGTCCGACTAGAATAGAAAGCAGAGAAAGACAATGACAAATAAAAGGAGATGGGGATTGTTGGATGTGGTAAAGCGGGATGAGAGATGAGAGTCATTTGTCTCACTGACTCATTCTATAGATTGGGACGGGGAGCTGAGTGAAACAGGTGGAAGCACTCTCGTCAGCTAAACAGCCATAAGGTGAGCTGGCAAGACGAAACGAGGCCACAGGTGCTAATGTGGAAGAAGTAGGTTCTGAATTGGCAGCTCCCAAGGATGGCCATGATGCTTTGTGAACTGCAGGTACCAGCAGAAGTGGCAGTTCAGGTGCAGGAAGACGTGGCAGATCGTGGGGGTGTGGCGTGCTACGTCTGAGGGAATTCGTAGGGTCCTGACGAAAATGAGGTAAGAGAGAAATAAGAAGGCATGTGAAGGAGTTTACCTCTGCCCATGGATTTAAACTTATCTACTAGAATATTGATTGCTAATCTTACACCTTATGATTAAAATGGTTTTATGGATTATTTAATTCTTTATTTCAAGAACAGCCTTGCATGTTATTTGTTTGTTGCAACATTGTTAAACAAAAGCACTCAGCACACTGTGCTGTCTACTGCTGTGTGCATACATGTCCCCAGCTCATCTACAGACATGATTATTGATGACCTGGGTTCAAAGATGCCGCAGCCAACCTGGGCCTTCACATTGAGATTGAAGGCTAAGCAGCCAACAAGTACACAGCATGTGTGGGACCACCTCAGGGGCTGCTGGAAGAGACTGGCTGTGTCACCAAGGCAACTTAAAACTATATGGTATGTGTTATTTCTAAGTTTTGATGTCTTCACTATTACCCTTAAATTTCAAAAACAAAGACAAATCCCTTCTGTGTGTCCGCGTGTCCAAATGTCTGGTTTGTGTTGCACTTTTCACTTTTCATCTCCTCACAGGCAGAAAGGATGTATACTTTTATTTTGTAACCACTCATTTTTCTTTTAGTTTTATTTACTAATGACTTGAGTTTGTAAAGTTCAACACAAGTGCTATTTTCCTTCCAGGATCTGGCCACCAAGAATATTAAAAAAAGAAACACCATGGTGTGTCAGGGCTAATGATGTGCTGTTTGTGGATGAGCGGTGAAATGAGTCACACTTGAAGAAGCCAGCCTCGGCCGTTTACAGGCCCTCTTTATTACCAACACAGTTTCAGCTCCTCAAATAAAAGGGAGTTTAGTGCATTTTAATTAAAGGGAGGTTACGGGAGTGGAATAAAAGAACAAAGAGACGCAGGCGCTTAAACGGCACTTTGATTTGCTTCCGTTTTTTTTTTTTTAACCCTGCCTTAATTTCTTCTCTTCATTTGTTCTCCCAAATGTCCAAATGTTTGCCCTTCCCAATTAAAACGACAATTAATCAGACGAAAGACTCTAAGGCAAAGATAAACAAGTCAGGCACCGCTGGTAGGTTCATTACAAGCAGCTAATGCCTCCCTAATGGCCAAATGAAACCACAAGTTAAGCGCCAGGTGATTACTGCCAGGATGGGGCTCTAAGGCAGCTTTTCAAAACCACTGCTGGACATCCCTTGGCGTGTTGTTATTCCCTCCACCCCAATTACTGAAGAGAAGCTCTAAAATGGCTACATTTTTTATCCAAACGAATGCAAATGAAAGTACTTGTTGCTGGAACTAATAGCAGCAAAGCAAGTGAAGAATAGAGTTATATGACAAAAAAAAATGTTAAGGGATGGTCCATCCATGCACATCACAGTTTAGTGATACCACAGAAACCATTCAACATATGATTTTACAAAAAATGAACAGGAAACTGAATGAAGTGAACAACTTCAGTAATACATAACGGAAAACTAAACCCATCGGGTCAAGTGAAGTCAACGAACTGTACAGACAGACAGATCAGTCCAGGGGCGTCTCGATGCTCCTCTGCACAGATCTATTGTGGCCCATCCATCCACATGAGGCGTCTCTCCACTTCACAGTAAGGAATTCCTCAGCAAGACCGGCAATCAAACGCATGCAATCCCAAAGATTAGGCAGTGGTGGAAAATAACGAAGTACAGCTCCTTTGCTACGGTACCTAAGAACATTTTTCACAAAGCTGTACCTTACTTAAGTAGGATTAGCTGGATACTTTTGACTTTCATGCAAGTTTGGCTGCCTGACAAACTGTTAAATTCCTTTTTCCCCCCTAGCCCCCAAGACTAAAGAATTCCTTTGTCTTAACTACAGTAATGAGAAGTGTGTCAAAATTATAATTGTTTAAGAAATATGTTGAAATCCTATGATAGCATCAGTGCCGGCTATGAGTTGTAGTGCAGGGAGTTTGTCTTACGCCACTTCATTCAAACAGAATATTTGGACTTCTTTTTTTTTTTAAATGACTTGGCTGTTTTTATAGTTCAGTCAGTCTTTGGTTTTATTTTCTTGGAACAACTATTCATTGTGCAAATCTAATTCACAGAATTGAAGATTTTTTGCCAAGGATGTCTGTAGCATAATCTGCATCAGGCTTAATTAAAATGGCACAACTTGAACTGTTTTTGTATTTCATTAGACACATCCAATTCCACATTTTACTGGTGCACTAGGAAATACAATCAACTTTTACTTTAATACTTTAAGTATATTTGGATATTTGCTTTTATTTAGGCAGAAAGGTAAACTTTTGCACATGTATTTGTACTTTTACTTAAGTACAGTAAATTGTTTGAGCACTTCCTCCACCACTGCATTATGCTGTGTCAAAAATGTTTACTTGAAATACTGAATTTGCTTAATTGTTCATATTTTTCCATGAGGTCCAAATCTGCACCAGGACAAAGTCATACTGCCTTAATTAATATTTATTTAACCATTACAGAATTCATGTTGTGACCTTTTGATGTACTGTATATCATATGATAGTATTACATAGTATCTTCATGTTCTGTTGAGGTAATTCTTAATTTCATGCTGTATGGCCCTGTTATTTCTCAGTTTCCGACAGCTGATTTCCTAGTGTTTACAGTAGTCTGGGATGGGCTGGTACACTTCATGGTGACCACAGCTGACCAATGTCCACCAAGAGCAGCACCACACCACCAGACCGAGGCAGCATCCAAGGATGGCTCTACACCAGGCTGGCAGTCCCTGATGGCACCAGTGCTCCGTTAGGCCACTAGATATCAATTTGGGCCCAATGGACAACATTTCCCCAGCAGCAAGCTGAGTATAATTTAACTGAGCTCCAGTATTTTAAGCACAATAAAATAATGGGTTTTGATCCAAGAATTTTACCTTTTTGTCATTAACCATATTTACTCAGGCCTGGAATTGTATATAATTACAGCTAAACCAGAGTCAGATTTGGGGTGATGGTAATAATTCGCTTTTATGGTGTTATAACTGAATAACTCTCAGGAAAGTGGATAACATAATATTATGCTGCAAAAAATTATGAAAATCTCTATGTGTTTTGCCACTTTAAGGAAACTCATCAATATTCCCCAAAACACACAACAGCGTGTAAACAAAAATCTGTAAAGGCAGTTTTAGAACAAACTGAAAATGAAGCATTAGTTGAATCACGTAATAGCGATGACAATGTGAATTGGTCATCAGACACTGACACTGATGTATACAATCTGTAAGACTGAACTGCTGTGATATGCCTGCTGAATTCAGTTGCATCACTTCAAAAGAGGTCCACCGAATCAACAGGCTAATTAAAAGGGCAGGCTCAATTATAGAATGTACACTGGACCCCCTGGTGGTCATAGCAAAGGGGAGACCTGAAACAAAACTGAGTGCCATTATAAACAATGCAGCACATTCTCCCTGTGATGTACTAGCACTTGCAGGTAACAAATTATTTAGCAAAAGTGTGTCATTAGTCCCGTGAAGTCAAAGCTCATGAAGATCAGGCACCCGAGTGAGCAAGGGAGTATCACCATCAGCACCACGTGATTGGAGACGGTTAACAAATTCACCCATCTGGGGAGCAGAGTCTGCCATGCTGGTAACGCTAAGACCAACGTTCAACGCCATACCAGGAAGGCCTCTGCCAGGTTCTATCTCCACCAATCCATCTGAGTGTCAGCCTCAGTCTCCCACTAGGTCAAGCTACAACTGCACGGTTCCGTCACTGTCCTGACAGTAATCGATGAAGAAGAGAATAGGAAGATGTCAGTCAGCATAGTGAAGAAGATCAAGCATTCCACCATTACTGCCTATGATGAATTTTACCGATCGGGTGACCAATGAGGAAGTTTTACAGTGGAACTAGTCTCCACGTCACAGTGGCATAGCGATGACTCCGATTAGTTGGCAATGTTCTTCACATGTCCAGACACCACATTCCCTGAGTAGCCATGCACTGGGTCCCCCCAGGGACTAAATGGGTAAGGGGACACCCATGAAACACCTGGTGGCAAACTTTCATCAGTGACCTCAAACTAGTCGAAGTGTCTTGGGGAGAAGCTGAAGCACTTTCACGGGTCTGACAAGGGAGGAGGGATCTCATCGCCTGATGTGCTTAATAGCATGAACTAACTCTAAGCAAGTGAGTGTCAAAAATGCTACTGGGGCTCCTTTAACTAGGAGCCTACTCACTAGGACTGTAATTGTCACCAATCTAAGAACTCATTCATCATAACTAATTAAATAGCAGATGCTTATTTGAGTGGAAGGGAATGGAAATGGACAATATTGGTGCCATCACAAAATGCTGCAACTACAAGTCAAGGCAATTCTGTTAGCAGTCATACGTCAGTAGCACCCACGACATCCCTCTTAGGGCCAATGTAAGCTTCTGATAATTCACAGAACTGCAATGCCAGAATGAACTTTGTGTACTGGAAATATTAGAATACAAGAGCTCAAGAGCGTAAAGAGTGACCTGTTACAGAACTCATATGCTTGGACTAAGCAAGAGTAGATGGCATGGCCCAGGAAAAGTATATGACCTGTTAAATCTCATTAAAACAAATTAATTTTCTTATAACTGAGATATGCTTTGCAAGGCAGGGCACGGCACTGGTGTCAGGGAGGTGCTTCAGAGGCCTGATCAATTGCAGCCAGACCCTGGCCACTGACCCTAATGCGGACTACCCATCCTTTGATTTTTCATATTGATAAAGTGAATGCAAAACTTCAAGGAAGAAATCGTTCTTCGATTTTATATATTAATAAGACAATTGAGAAGCATCAAGGGGGACATTTCGGATTGCTGCCTCCCTCAAATCTTCAATTTTTTATGTTGATTAAATGACTTGAAGGGATACTTGAAATTACAACACCCGCTATCCCTCCCCTGAATTTGATTTTATAAATTGGTAAACAGTTACTGTAACTTCAAGGGAGGCCACAAATTCTCCCACCCCACCCTGCTCTTTAATTTTTATATCTTGGTAAGACAATTGTAAAACTTAAAGGGGGGGGTTGCTCATTCCATTTCCATTCCCAGCTAGAATGTGCACAAATCACAGAGGGGCTAAGACCCTGATATATGCAAATCCTAAAAATGCCCCTGGGGCAGGGGCAGGCTTGCATTGGTAGACAATTGGGATGCTTAATATACCAGTAGTGGAAAAAGTATAAAAAAAAAAACTGCAGTTTGGGATTTTCAGTTTAGGAATTTAATGTAACCTTTCCTCTCAACCTAACCCCTATCCCCTCCACGCCAACCATAGACAATCGCTATTGCAGTTGAGGAAAAATGCTACTTTCATAGTATTGGAATGAAAATACACAATTTGATGTGCTCAAAACTTGACAGGGGACCCAATTTGCTTTGTTGCGAGCAGGACTTCAGAGCAATGAAGAAGGAAGCAGTGCATAGGGCAGTGTGATGGAGCGGTGGCGCACCAGGGGTTCTACAGTAAGACGAGGGATTTGGGAGATATCCATTATTTGCTTCAGAGCTGTTTTGGTACTGGTACTGTGGTTCAAAAGTTGGTATCAATGCCAAAGTCAAAATTTTAGTATCTGTCCAACACTCCCAGTACACTGCAACAGTTAGATGGAGAGCTTCAGCTTTGAGTAGACAACAGTCATCAACCAGCCAGCAAGCTGCAAACCATGATTCAAAGCAGAAGAGAGTCAGATAAGGACCCTGTCCAAACACAGGAGGTGACATCTGCCACACCTGTAGCTTTGTACTATCCTTTAGGGAGACATCCTTAAATACTGAACTGCTCTTGTTAAATGTAAAGCTTCCATAAAGTTGGTGAGAATTGTGCTGCTTATGTATGTTTATTAAGATCACAATCAAATATAAGGACATGTGGGCTCTTGTTTGTCATCACTCTATTCTGGGCACCATGAGAGCTGCACTCCTTATACACATGTTGTCATTCAGAGTCTGAAAAGAGCGACTATGCAAGTGGTTATATGGTAAAGGCAAGGGTCCAGAAGAATGACTCTTACATAAGGTGATTATCCCTTGGAAATGGGCTGGCTAAGAAAGAAAACCATAACAGGGACTCGTCCTTAGTCCAAAATAAAAAAAACAATAAAACAAACTACTATAAAGCTACTCCCATAGTGGGCATAAATGAGATTTCTGCAGTTTTTTCACAGAGGCTAACAAAAAAAAACTTTAGAACCTGTTGACATGTAAGGAAAATTCTGGAAGTCTCAAATTACTCGAAAAACATGAGGTGTGCATCAAGACCCACATATAGTTAAAGGAAAATTTAATGTAAGCAATAAATGGGACACATTTAAAAAAAACTGACAGCAGCAAATACAAGGAAAAGAAAGAACTGAATGGGGGTGCACACTCATGGAGGACACTGCATCCTCAGTAATTTACACCACCTCTTTTATCTACAACAGACTTTACAACCAAAACAGGACATCCAAAGACCCCCAAGAAATAAATACAAAGCAGATTGGCTGATTCTGCCAAACAAACATTGAGGGCAGCCATGCCAGCTTTATTTAAATGAGAGCATAACTTTTACAAGTATTATTTTAGGAAGCTACTTCCATAGCAACAACATGATTTACTAAAATCTTTTACATTGCTTACAACAAAAAAACACAAATGTGATTGTAAACTTGAGTTGTGTGAATTAAATTTAAGTTATTTCACTCTGAAGTGGTGAGTAGCTAGCCCTCCTGCCCCACAGATCCAGCACAAGTTCAAATCTTGGGCTTTTCATTGTGGAATGTACACGATCACTCCATATCTGCTTTTCCTTTCGGTACTCCATTTTACTTCCAAAATCCCCAAATGCATGCAAGTTAGGCTAACTGGCAATTCCAAAACATCCCTGCGTGTGTTTGAATGGGCACCACAGTGGACTAGAGCTGTGCCGATGGCTATCAGGAGAGGCTCCAGCACCCTGCATGGCTTGGAATTCAATTAAGAGTTTCTGAAGTGGTTATCTTATGTTACTAATTTTAGGTTTACACCCAGTTATTTTGAATTACAAAAGTGTCAGATATTAATTGCATGAAAAGATAAAAACATTTTGCATGTAAAATAATCAAAAAACCTCCAAAGTTAACATCATGTATGGTTTAAGCCCCAGAACAGAATTAGGTAAATTACAAAATGGATGAATTATGAGAACACCCATAAAAAGAGTAATGTAAAAAAAAATAAGTGAAACTCTGCATCTAGTACATGAGGACAGTGGCTGTAGAGAAGTATTCAACAAAAAGTTGCATATCTATCACCAATAATTTCTAGAAAAAACACACTACACCGAGTGAAGCGTAAATGAGTGGTCTCTAGCATATACAGTGATAAATATTTTTTGACTTTATTTGAAATGGTAAAGAGTCAGGAAGTTGGACAAATGTAACATAGTATTAGATGGTGTTTGAGACACTTGTCCCTTCATTAAGGTGGCTATTCTGTTAATTTTATTCTGATTAGCTTCTATTTATGTTATCCGGCTCTCTGATGTTTCCTCTAATTTGAGGGTGAATTCCCTAAGAGGCGGGGCCACGTGCCCTGCACCATTAAGGGACCGCCCCCAGCTAATAAAGGCAGGCTGGGAAGTGAAGTCCTATGACGGCTCATTTGTACGCACTCTGGATGAGTTTATTCAACATTGTGAGTTTTGTTTTCTTCTTTGTGTTTTTTTCTGGATTTCCAATTCTTTTTTGATAGATTTACGGATTGCTGTAAAGACTGTGTCTTTGGACTTGCTGTTTTTCAGACTGCCTGCTGGCAACTCATTTTTGTTTCTTTTTTTAAACCTCTGAATTCTTTTTTTCTCATTAAATGAATGTTTGTATTTATAAAGCTTCCAGTGGACTGTTTTGATCAGGCTTTTCCATAGAGGTCAATTTTATGATCTAACTAAGTATTTAATTTTTAGATACCCAGGATGGATGGATGGATGTACATTTGTTTTGGGGTTTTCTTAAACAAGGAATCTCATTCTGATGTTAGTTTTTTTAATAACATGCTGCTAGGAAAATGTTAACATCTTCTCGCAATGCCATTCTGTTTGCTGTATGAGCACTGATATTTTGCTGATGTTGCATCAGCTGTTAGTATTGCAAATCACCCATAAATCCTCTGGTGTGTGTAACACAAGGTCATCGGCCCTTGCAGTTTTTAAATAATCCAAGTATTGGATCACAACATCGTTAGTGTATTTTTTTGTTTTTCAACCTTCTTTCTGGCTACCAAACTTTCTTTATGGCATTAGGGTCTTTGATTTCTGCCTTGCATTCTAAATGAGGCAATCGTGTGGTATGATTTTTTTGGTTGCGACTCTGACTTCTCTTTGACCTTTCTTATTTTGGTTCCTTTACTCAACTCTCTCTGTAACCTTTGGAGGTCTCATAGTCACTCCTCTGATCCTTCTTGCTCCATGATCTGTCTTGTAACTAATCTTTCACATCACAAGAAACATTTTGAGCTACATCTTTGGTGGTGGTGGTGTTGTTAAGTGGAGCCATACACCTTCCACCTCTTAATGATGGTCCTAATTGTGTCTCATGGGATACTTAATACTTTAGAAAGATTTTAAATACATTTCTTGACTAGTTCCACTCCACAATCTTATGGTGCTGTTTCGAAGTGCACTTCCAAGCAGTGAGACTGTTGTTTATATAATGAACTAATCAAACTCACAACAACTGGTCACAGGTTTGTTGTAAGATGATGAATATACCTACATAACTTTACAAATTCAATTATTCAGGTGCTTACTTAGGACAGGGACAGTATTTAACATTTAATAGGCTGTTAGGTACGACAGAATACACTCAGTGCCTCTTCAGCTAAGGAAGACAGGCGTTTCGAGGTCAGGTTGGTGATATGTAGCACATACAAGTAAGAACTGCACATGTGACAATAATGACCCCATAAACATAAATATAGTCACTCACTGTTATAAGATTTCCCAATATTTGTACAAAGTTTTAGAATTTTGTTTTTACTTTGCTAGTGGTAAATGTGTATTGACAAAAATGGAATGAGCCCACTTGAATGCGTTTTCATTTCCACAGTATAATACAACAAAAGGTATACGTTATGAAGTTTCTTTTAATTTCCATAGTTCCCATTACGAGGCATTTTGCATTTCACTCTGTGTTACTTTGTGTTTTTAAAATGCATAGCACTGTGGGCTTGTAGACGTAAGTGTAAAAATAAATTGAAATGAAAAGAACTGCATTTAATGTGCCAGCAGCTATTATGCAGTGACTCTGTCTAATTATTTCATATTCAGTTACTGAAATTCTACATCTTTACTCAACTCATGAACAGCATCCCAAGACACAGGTTTGTGATTTGCCGTATTGGCCAAGTCGTTCGAGAAGTGGCGCCGTTGTCCTGGTAACATTGCGTGCCTGTGGAAAGGCAGCCTGCAGTTCATTGCAGAGGTGCAGGCTGTTCTCGGGATGCGTGCTTCTGGGCTTGAATTGTCCTTCTGTTTCACTTCAGAAGGATGAATGCACAGGCAACTCCTGTCACTTTAGAGATATTAAATAATCCCACAGAGTTAAGTAGGTTGATGTACCGCTAACGATTTAAGACGCTAGGGGCACCTTAATTCAAATCCCTTTTGGTCACAATCTCTGCAGACTTTCCCTGTCATGGTCCTTTTTCCAATTTTCCCGCATGTCCTCCACATAAACATGTTATCCCTCCCATTAACCTACGACTCTGATGTCTCACTGAACTTAATATCCCAAACTCCTCTCTGTACATCAATGCACCTCACTGAAAGTCATATTATAGTACTAAAGCCCTTAGTTAGCTACTATTTGTTCTTCAAATTTGAAGAAACATGGAGGATCAACCTAATTCTTCCTTGATCTGACACACACACATACACACAGGCATACACACCCCTATCGTCCATAATGATGCTCTCCATATTTGGTACTAAACTGATCTGTTTACACCCCAGTATGATGGCACTCACTGTTGGCAGTCACTGAGGTCCAGGTTTTCTGCTCTCTCCTCTACCTTCTTGTTCTATCTTGAACCCCAAACAGCCTTCAAGGCAAATGGTGTCCTGTTATCCACTCCACTTCCAAACTACTGTCTCTGTAATTTTTCTGGTTTATCGTCTCCAAACCAGTGGCATTCATATATGCAGGCCTATGGAAAGCATCTTCTAGACATCTTCCTTTAATTGTCATCCCTCATTCTCTGAATACTCAGAAAACCCAAATTATCAGTAAAGTAAATCAAATTCATACATTGCCAATATCTTACCCCTCATAAACTTTATGCCAGAAGTTGGGTCCCGGACCCATTTGTCACTGGCACATTTTTGCATATAACTTCATACTGCCCTCTAGTGCTGGGCGCAGGGCTCTAGACTAACTTTTTGCACTGGTTGCACTGGTGCGCCTAACTTTTTTTCTTAGGTGCACCAGCACAAAAGTTAGGTGCACCCAAATTTTCAACCGCATCACATTTAACACCACAGTTTTACACGTTCACTTTATTTATTTATTAATTTGTTTTTTTTTTTATATCGCTGTCCATATAGGCAATATTGACTTGTAAATGATTAACTAACAATCTGGTCAATATAAAGTTCTTTATTTGAAGGCAAGCACAATTCTACAAGAAAGGTAACTTACTGAAAAAGTGTTGGTGCTTAAAGTGATTTACTGAGCTGAAATTTAAACTTAAAAAATCTCAAGATAAATTAACTAAAAAAGAAAATCTAAATTAAGTGTTATAAGGGCTTCATACTGAACATCTCATGGCTCAATGTCTTATGGACTATCCTCCATTGCAGTCACATGCCCCTCGGATGGCTAACTCCTGTAGTTTGGCCTTCTTGATCTTTGGTCTTGACTAAACCAGCTGGCCACACTCTCTCTAGCATCAAAATCTTCCAGACTTGGGCATGAGCATGCTCGACTTCAATGTGTCCAATAAGTATATTCACCGGTCTTCCTCTCCGCAAGATACGACCGTACACAATGATGCATTCCTTTGTGGCGATATCTGTGTCTCCATCGATCAGGAATGCCATGTACGCACTGTTCGCAATTTGCACAGACGTCTTTTTTCAATGTATCTGCGATGACTCCTATAAATTGGCGCGCGACATCATTGCTGTACGTCAGGTTTACGTTCAAGCCATTTTTCTTCATAAGAATTATTTCGGACTTGAATTTAGTGAAGGGAAGTTCTTCTTTTGCAATATTGTAGGCAACGTTAAACTTAATTATCATCTCGACCTCGTCTGATGATCTGTTTGCTGCTGCCTGCCGCTGAAAGACAGCGGGGAGAGGGGACACTTGAGCAGTGCA
Source organism: Polypterus senegalus (assembly GCF_016835505.1). Lineage (NCBI taxonomy): Eukaryota > Metazoa > Chordata > Cladistia > Polypteriformes > Polypteridae > Polypterus > Polypterus senegalus. The sequence goes on along the minus strand of NC_053171.1, from coordinate 67,948,694 downwards.
TTTATCGCGGCATGTAATGTGTTTTATAGATGCACTGTGCTTTGTCAGCGTTTCAATTCTAAATGTATTAGAACCAGTCACAAATGCACTACTGCCGGCCATGGTCTTCCCACACTCTTTACAGTAAATACAGTGCATTATATTATCGGCTTTACTGTATCTTAGCCAGGAAACTGGTCAAGCCACTCTTTTCGAAATGTATACACTTTACCCCTTTTAAGTTCAGTGGGCTCGGACTCGATCGTATGTGGCTCATTATCTAATGCCGTCTCCGGACCAGGGCTTGCTATAACTTGGGAGGTTGATGGCTCCGTGTCAGAGCATTGGTTATGATTTTCGGACGGATCAGGCCCTAACTTAACATTCTTAACTAAAAAGCTGTCAATCGTTCTTTTCATCTTCTCTCATAATCCGCGGCTATATCCACTGTTTACCTGATGGGCTACTCACCTCTCTCTGTCTGACTGCATCACATGCATTTTCAAACGTACACACACGTACAGGAATATCTGGACCACGGCCAATCGGGGGGGGGGGGATTCGCACTCTAGAGCCCTGGGGCGGTATACCGGTTCATACCGAAAACCGTTTTTTATTTTTTTTATGATATGGATTCTTCTTATACTGCAACACCGGTTTAAATTGCCTAAATGACATTCGGAATGTGGCGCAGCGGGAAACTGTTCAAGTGGGGACCTTTTTCACTGCTACACCGCTAAACACAGATTTGTTGCACTAGGGCTCTTTTTCACTGCTACACCACCAAATAGTGGGCGGTAGCTTATGTATGCCGCGCGGTGAAAATGGACAGAGAGCATTCCGAAACTGAACTAAAAGTAAAGTTGAACATGATGAACAGAAGAACTTTTGCCGAAAAAAAGGAATCCGGTGCGTCGCCTGGAGATAACTTTAGTTTTAAAAGGTCAGATGTGTAAATACTGTTTCTATACTACTGGATAATACTGCAAGCCAAGTTGTAATTGTTTTATTTGTTTTCAATGCAGTGTAATGTACCTGGGTACTGTGTAATAGTGTGACGACATGTTGACTTTATTCTCGTAATTTGTCATTAAAGTAGACCATCGTAAACTAAACTTCATCGTAAAATGAATATTTAATTTACTAGATTTTCTCAAACCCCGTCATAAGTTATATAGCACATTAAATGCTTTGTGTTAAGTGATTCTTAAACTGACTTATTCTTGCACTAAGAGATGCGCAGCACACACAGAATACATTCACTTCATGATCTTCCTGCTCTCTGAACATTTAGAATGCTAAGATAAATACTTAATATAATTTTCATGGTGAAATGCATTAAAGCATGCATTAATCATATGGGGGCACGGCGGCGTGCCTGCCTTGCATTTGCATGTTTTTCTGGTGGGTTTACTCGCGTGCTTCAGTTTCCTTTCAAAGTCATGTAGGATGTGGGGTTTTGTTGTGCTATATTGACCCTGCTAGTGTATGTTTTGCTTGTATTCATCCTGCGATGTGCTGGCGACTCTTTCAGAGATTGGGCGCAACTCTGAACGGATGGCATAATTAAACATGTATAACGAAGATATTTTTAAAGTTCTGAACACTCTGTGGGCTAAGTTTATAACTAGTTTTAATTTCACAAAGACGTTTATCGTGTGGTGATTGGTTATGTGGTGAAAGAAAAAGGAAGGAAGGAAAAAGGAACTGGGGTTTTGGTACGTCAGATAGAGACAGCATGCATGCAATAAAGATAGCCTGCTCAGAAGAACATGCATTGAATTCTGTGTTTGTGTCTCCGACCAGCAGATCAGAAACCCAACATTTGCACAATATTTAAGTTAAACCTGTGCGATAGCTATTCATACATCCAGTTTTTTGGAGCCTCGTCACACCTGCCATAAAGTTCTCTACACTGAACATACACCTGGGGACCCCTTACTGCAATGGAGCAGCACTACCGCCTCACTACTGTGCATGTGTAATACCTGCTTTAATGCATTTCATCATGAAAATGATATCAAGTATTTATCTTAGCATTCTAAATTTTCAGAAAGCAGGAATATCATGAAGTGAATGGATTCTGTATGGTGATTGCTGTCTTCTCTTAGTGCGGAGGAAGTCAGTTTAAGAAGCGTAGTGATTAACCACTGGGTCGGGGAACGTAACACAAAGCATTTAATGTGCTGCATTAATTTATGACGGGGTAAATTAAGTAATTGATTAAACATTGATTTTAGGAAGAAGTTTAGTTTACGACATTCTACTTTAATTATGAAGTAAACTATGAGAATAAAGTGGAAATGTCAACTTTAATCTCAACATAAATGGCGAGAATAAAGTGGAAATGTTGACTTTGTTCTCGACACATAGTTTGTTTTTTTCTTCCCAGTATAGCTTAGCTTGAAGCAAGGTCCATATTAATGCAGTTTGCCTAAATGATGGTTCAGTTGGTAAAGATGTCATCACCAAGTTGCACTTGTTTTATTTTATTTTAATTTGGTGAATACTGTGTAATGCACCTGGGCTTGAAGTCTTGAAGTAATAGTGCAACTATCAGTAATAATACTATTATTTATTTTATTGTTATTATTTATTAGTTTAAATATTATGCAGTTTAATGATGATAAAGTTGTTTAAAAAGTCACTTTAACGTGTCAGTGGACAGAGATTGTTAACATTAACAGAAAGTGTAGTTGGTTTACAAAAAATATTTACTATTTATTCCTTTTCTAAGACATATTCGGTGCAATACAATTTTTGACAAGCACTTCTGGATATTTTACTAAGTCTAAATGCCTCTTTGTATGGTTGAAAATATGTTGTCAAAATTATAGTTTGTTTTTGCAAAATTTGTTCAATAAAAAGGTTCTATATTTTGACTGCATCTGTCATGCAATGTGATACCTTCTCCATTAGTGCCACCCCCTTGAAAACTATCACTTTATGGGGCAATGCAAAACTGTATTAATACTTGTGTGCACATTAAAATGTTTTTTTTTTGTACAATGTACAATACTCTTGACAGTGGAATAGGTTATTCTTAGCCAGTAATTGCAGTGGAAAATGTGGTTAACATCCACTCATGCATGGGGAAAAAAATGCCGTTGAATACTGTGAAACCGGGATAATTTAGAAAAATACCGTGATATAGAATTTTGGTCATACCGCCCACCCCATCAGCTTCTCATTTATTCTCTCATTTAACACTCCCGTTCTGTCCCACATATTCCACTGCTTGAACACCTCAGACAATTTTATCCAGTTCTTGGGAACAAATGTGTCAAAATAAGTCTTAGTTTCTTTTTAGAATTCTCAATTTTTTTTTTTTGCTTACATTTCTGAAAATCCCTTTTCTTTAACCTAATCTCAATTGACGTTTCCGTGGCACAGATCAGAAGTTCATGTGGCCCTGTGAAAGACATATTTGGGTCTATGGTGGTGTGCAGTTTTAAATAAATAAAAACAGGAACATGTGTGATAGCATGGCAGAGCAACTCTGGGTTGTTGATGCGGTGATCAGCTGATTGTGCATTCGTGTTCTGACACGTGAGATTCAGTCGATTGCCTCATTAGCACAATGGGGTCTGTAACCAGCACCAGCACACTAGAAAACCTAGTATAATAAAAGGGAGCCTGAGCAGTAAACAAGAGAAACAGTATGAAGAGAAAGCCAAATATCGAGAGAGAGGAGATCGGAGGTTAAATGAAGAACAAAAGCAAAGTAAAGACCATGGCTTAGGACGACACAGTCGTGGCACCTTGCTAAATGCCTGGGTTGATGGCAGGCCCATGCCCATGTAAAGGTTGACGTCTCCTCTCGCTGCACACACCCCTAAAGGATCCTTTAAGATATAAATACACCAACACTTTTCTAGTTTCTTCCTGTGAGTATGTCTTGTGTTTAAATTTACGTATTTGCAACTTTTCTGCTAATTTTTGTTTACCAGTAAAACATTTATTAAGTCCATACTGAAAAAAGAATTGCATCTGCTATAAAGGTTGATCTTGCATACTGACCACTACTAGGATCAGCGTTATATCCATCCAACATTGGCTGCTACAACTCAGTGATGTTATGCTTGCCTCACAAATCATCATGGGGAGCTGGGAAAAACACTTTGGCTGATCAAAACTATCAAGTATACATAATTTCACTTGTTTATTTACTGTAATAGTAGAAACTCACAATTTTCCTGTAAAATGGAGTATTACTGTACATGTTTTTCTAAATTTCCTCAATATCTTCACAACATCCAAAACAGCCTCTGCACAGACTACTCCAGGCTTTGTAGCAAAGTTTGCACGTGGCTGGTCAACATGTATGCTGAGATAAGCAACACTAAATGAAATAAGGTTGTTATAAAAAAGGACACCTGAGTTTCAGATAATTCTCATGATGTGTCTCTGTGTCTTACTGTGCACCTAACCCAAAAATAAAAGCTATAGCCCGCTTTGTAACAGAACTTTTATAATCAACAAACAACTTCACCATTCCTTTGGACCCCAGTGGAACATAACAACACTCCACCTTAACTAGAGTAAAAATATGCCAATGCTTGGTTGACACAGCGCAAAGTAAATCTCAGGACAATATCAAGTAATGCCAGAATGAAAATGTCACCATAAACCTGCCAAAGCCAAACAGGATCTCTGCTCCTCAGTGCCAAGCTCCTTGCTGCTTTCCAGGTAGTGAAACCAGCAATCCTTGTAGAAATTCTGGCAAAATAAAACTAAACTAACATATGGTGGTTAAAGTAGCTAAGACAGCATCAACTGTTATTAATTACTGCGAAATTATGCATAAACCAAATTTAATTTCTGCATTTAATTTAAACTCTTACTATGTTTTATTTTTTAATGAAAATCAAGCAAAAAGAAAAAAAACTCAAAGACTTGAGAAATGATCGCCCCGATGGGAAGGTTGATTTACCCCACGCATGCTTTTCTGCATTCATCTAACACTGCTGAAGATTCTGTGTTTTCATTGTTATTACGTTAACATCAGCTTCAAATCTAAGATCTGCGACAATTTGGTTTCCAATGGTAATTCCTCCTCCTACATAGATCTTTTCCAGTATTTTTTCTAATAATGCTCTGAACAACAGTGGAGACATTGAGTCTCACTGTTTGGTTCCCATTGTTGTCTCTTCCCACTCTAGCAGACGGTAGAGACTTCATGTAACTCTTTCAATGTTCCAACCAGCCATGCTTTCCAACGTTGCCCACAACCCTTCATGCCAAACCGAATCAAATACTTTCTCAAAATCCACAAAGCCATGGTAGATGTTTCGGCAGCTAGACTTTGCGTCTTCTTCTAACAATCATAACACCAGGATCTATTGGACCTTTCTCCCGTCTCTCTTAAAGCCAGTCTGTTGGACTGTCGCCCTGTCAAATACTCATCCTCCTGTTGAAGGAGATTCAAAACGACTTTGCTCTTGTGTGGTATCAGTGCTACTGACCTGTAATTTGCGCATGCTTTCAATTCACCCTTCTTTGGTATCATCACCATAATTGACTTGAACCAGTCTTCCAGCCACCTGCCAGTATCCAGATTTCCACACATATTTTGTGTTTTTCTATATTTGTTCCTCCTACCTTAATCAGGTCTACTAGTATTCTGTCTATCCCAGAACTCCAATTGTTCTTCAGGCTTTTGTTTGCCCTTACTATTTCTACAAGTGTGATCTTCTTCTGTTTCATGGACTAGCTTTTTTACTTTTAGTCTATCCAATGTAGTGTTAAATCGGTGCTAAACTTTTGACTTTGGTATCAATACCAGCTTTTGGGGCTCAGTACCAGTACCAGAATGATTCCAAAGCATATAATGTGTAACTCCAAAACCCCCTTCATACTGCAGCCTCCCAGATGCACCACGCACTTGCTTGACTCACAATCACACCAAAGCAAAAATTTCCCCCTCGAGTTCCAGTTTATAGAAGTATGTAATCTTGTTTTGTGAAGTCTACAAAAAGGATGTTTATCGTCAATTGCAATAGTGAGTGCCAAGGGATTGGTGGGATTAAGAGGAAAGCTAACATTTACTTCCCATACTAAAATTCCAAACAAATGCTGGTACTGTACCTATTGTAAAGTTGAATTTGAACCCTGGTCCAATGTGCACCTGGAATGTCAGAGTCTCATATCCTTCTGAGCTTATATTTAAAAGCTGATGCTGTTATTTTATTATTCACTATGATAATTGTATTTCTTGTTACTTTATATAACCTCTTAAGATAAAATGTTATATTTATGGCATAACCATTCTTCTATAGTACTAAATTTCCTGTTTTTTGTACCAAGCTGGATCATAAAATTAATTAGGCCATTGTTGTTTACTTTTTAGAAAACAAGATGTACGTTGTGAAGTTCGCACCTCTCCTAAAATAAAAATAAGAATGAAAAAATAATACAGTACATTTAAAATGTCATGTACATCCTAATCAAACAGGACTATCAATCAAATTGTTGTCATCTAAGGAATCAACATCTGCCATGTCCCGTTAGCAACTAGGTGTAACCAATCATGTGAAAAGTTTCCTGAATTTGTTATGAATTCCTTTTAAAGAATAGTGACCTAAGCAATGGATTGTATAAATAGAGTGCAGAGGACACTTTTGTCTTTGCAAAAACACTAATATGATGCTTTTTGCCTCTTCGGAGATTTAGATAAAGAATAACGATTGACGTATTCTGCCAGTGTTTTATTGCTTAAATCAGGGCATTCCAATTGTCTGTATTCAGAATTTTCGTCCACACTTCCATTTTAAAATCTGGATTTTCTGTCACTTTACCAGTACTGGTAAACCGCGCAACCCTAATCCAATGTCTGCGTTTTATACACATTTGAATCTGTGAAAAACAGGTCATTTCAAAAGGTTCACATACTTTTTCTTTGCTACTTTATGGTATATTTTTTACTCACGCTTAATAGACTAATTTAACATACAAAATAATAAGAACTCAACAGGATCCTAACTCTACCCCTGAATCTGGGATGGAATTACCTTTAGATGACCCCTGAGATTGTCTCCCAATCGCACGTGTGTGACAGCACAATTGTGTTTGTCTATAACCATGATGTCGAAAAAGCTTATATTACAGATTTATGAACAATTATTGCAGAAAAACAAGTCATTTCAAAGGGTTGATATGCTTTTTCTTTGTTACTGTGTGGTGTATTTTTTCCTAATTTTTTCCAGATTTTGATTTGAGTTTATATACTTTTTAATAATCTCCCAGGAGAAACTGTCTTTTCGCATGACATTTTGGGGGTCAGTCTTTGTTAAGATACACTGGAGAAATTCTCAGGTTAAGGGCCTTGCTCAAGGGCTCTTTTCTGGCAGTAATGTGAGCTGAACAGGCAACCTTCCAGATTTTAACTAAACACATAAAATAGCAAGAATCCAGTAGAAGCCTAAGGTCGGGTTTATACTGCGATGTGACGTATGCTCCAGCGGATGCTACTGCTATGCAAGTGGTGTACTGTTCATACTTGCGCAAGTACTTACATAAATCTAGAAGATTCCACCAGGTGTCAGTGCGAGACATCATCACGGTGAGAAAACATTTGGCTTCGCTGTGTTGTGAATTGCCTGAAACATTAATTAAATTCCAAGGACACTTTGCCACAATATCTCTGAAAAGGATGTTTAATAATTCAATCCATAAATCCAGTGATGTGCCCATTTCAGCAAGCATGGGGCGCAAGAAAGAAACAAAATCCCTGGACGGGGCATCAACTCATCGCAAGGTGAACACAACCACACACACACACTAGCTTCATTTTAGCATCACCAAATCCCCAAACCTTCATGTATTTGGAAGGAAACCGGAGCACACTGTGGAAACCCACCAGGAAAACATGCAAACTCCAGGCAGGGAACACCAGAGACGTGACACCCTGCGAGGCAGACCGTCCCTCCACAAAATGAGTAATTATTATCAGTGTTCATTATTTAAATGAAGTTAACGACTTATCTGTAAAATGTAACACACATACTTTAATGCATTTCATCATGAACATGATATCAAGTATAAATCTAAGGAATCTGAATGTGAGGAGAGTTGGAATATCATAAATGTAATGTGTTCAGTGTGGTGATTGCTGTTGTCAGTTAAGGAAGCCCCGAAGCAGGTAGCGATTAACAACTGGGACAGTTTTAAGATGATGTTTACAATGGTCTACTTTAATGACAAAGTAAACTACAAGGTTAAAGTGGATATTTCAAGATTAAAGCCGAAATATCCAATTAAATCACAAAATAGACCTTTTCACAGTGTTCTTAATTTTCTTATCTATGGCTCAAATACGCTTTCATACATTCTCATTCTGTTGTGAAGGTGCAAAAAAAAAAAATAGCACAGAATATGGTATGTGAGATTTTTAAAACGTACCGTGTCATTATGTTGGGAAATATGCGATGCGTGAATATAAAAGCACCACAAATGTATTTGTATGTCAGCTTCACCACATTCATCAAACATCAAAGCACGCGCATCAATTCTGAAGGATCCACAAAGTGGCTTTCTGTCACATGTAGATAGTAAACAGAGACTCTGACGTTACATTCCAACTTTTAGCACACTGCGCTCCCCAATTTTTTGCTGGTACTGCAACTCACACATACATCGCGTTAATTTCTGAGGACATGCTCAGAAGACACATCAACTGAACACTGGGAATGCGTGGCAGCCATGATGCAGGCACGTCCACGTTCTGAGCGTGAAGTATATGCCTTTGATGAAGGCCAGATCACAGATTTATAACAATACATTTCATTTGCCACTGTATGGTGTATTTTTTCCTCACTCTTTATAGGTTAATTAAAAACACAAAATACCAAGAATCCAATAGAAAATGTGTACTTCTCAAAATCCAGTTATTTAAAATTAATAAATGCTTGGCTATTAAAAAATAGGGAAAAAGACGGTCAGTGCTGGGCCTCCCAAAACACAGCTGCAGTGCTAAGACTAAAAGGCCACCCACTTGCCTTGTTGGCATCACTCCTGCAAGGAGGATCAGAAGGCATGCCAGGTGTATCTGAACAGGTGGAGTCATCTATCAAAGCAAACATTAAAGACAAATCCCGCAGAGTGCCTGGCACCAACTGCAAGAAAGATCGCCATAAACGTAGCACACCTGGCAAGAAGGCATGCAGTGAACCGGAGCAGTCACTGCAAGCAAAAAGGAAAAGCATGAGAAGAAAAGACCTTGGCCATAAGAGCAGTAAAGGTTTCATCCTCAGTTGGGCAACCCAGGCAAGAGCAGGTGGAAAAGAGGTCTGATTCCTGCCTGGCCGAGCGGCAGGGCCTGAAGTCAACATTCTAACCTGCTACTTAGTCAAAAAATGTTTATTATTTGGGGATGGGGATCAGAATGCAAATTGATGATGTTGCCTGCAGTAAAAACATCTCACCTTAGTGATGCCTTAGTGACAAGTTGACAGAGATGGGAGTAGATTCATACCTGGTGGCATGGATCGTGGACTATCTTACAGACAGACCTCAGTATGTGCGTTTCGGGAACTGCAGGTCTGACATTGTGGTCAGCAGCACAGGAGCGCCACAGGAGACTGTACTTTCTCCGGTCCTGTTCAGCCTGCCATGTGCAAAAGTTCGCCGATGACACTGTTATCGTGGGCTGCATTAGGAATTGGCATGAGGAGGAGTATAGAAACCTAATCAAGGACTTTGTTAAATGGTGCGATTCAAACAACCTACACCTGAACACCAGCAAAACAAAGGAGCTGGTGGTAGGAGGCCCAGGCCCCTCATGGACCCCGTGAACATCAGAGGTGACTGTGTGCAGAGGGTGCAGACCTATAAATAACTGGGAGAGCAGCTGGATGATAAATTGGACTGGACTGCCAATACTGATGCTCTGTGTAAGAGAGGACAGAGCCGACTATACTTACTTAGAAGGCTGGCGCCCTTCAACATCTGCAATAAGATGCTGCAGATGTTCTACCAGACAGTTGTGGCGAGCGTCCTCTTCTATGTGGTGGTGTGCTGGGGAGGCAGCATAAAGAAGAGGGACACCTCACGCCTGGACAAACTGTTGAGGAATGCAGGCTCTATTGTAGGCATGGAGCTGGACAGTTTGACATCTGTGGCAGAGCGATGGGTGCTGAGCAGACACCTGCCAATCATGGAGAATCCACTGCATCCACTGAACAGTGTCATCTCCAGACAGAGAAGCAGCTTCAGCGACAGACTGCTGTCACCGTCCTGCTCCACTGACAGACTGAGGAGATCGTTCCTCCCCCACATTATGTGACTCTTCAATTTCACCCGGGGCAGTAACCGTTAACATTATACAAAGTTATTGTCTGTTATACTTGCCTCACACTCTGTCCTTGCATTTTTTAACTTGCACTGCATTTTTATCACTCTTTAATTAATATTGTTTTTATCAGTATGCTGTTGCTGGAGTATGTGAATTTACGAGTGAGTGAGTGAGTGAGTGAGTGCCTGCCTGCCTATTACAAAGTGGAAGGTTCAAACTATGTGTGCCTCAGAATGCTACATCACACATTAGGCAGCAAAAACAGGTCAAGGCAAATGTCCATTTTGCAATCCCCTCATTATCTTTTGCCACATAATGCTTTGGAATGATGTTTTAAATAAAAGGTCCTACAAAAACAGGACATGGTATCAGACTCTAACCACAGTCACTGATGTTGTTTAACCCCTTAATTGGTGACACCATCCTGCGATCTTAAAAAGACTCTGACGGGGAAATACAGAAGTCTGACTCAAAATGTCAGAAGGCAAAAACTATAAGGATAAAAGACAACGATCTGCTAATGATGAAGGCATTCCTAGTGAGGTCCCTCTGAACTTCTGAGAAAGTGAATCTAATGAAAGGAGACACAGCGCTCTGCCAATTATTTGTGCTACTGGTGTTAATGGTGCAGTGAGGCACCACAGTGGGCAATGCCCCTAGTTTGCAGTGTCCAAATTCTGCCTGTTGTTTTCTGTTTTACTTCCACAATTAAATGACATCCTGCTAGTTTGGACTGTCGCTGACCACAGCGGCATGCACGAGTGTGTTTTGTGAAAGGATCGCTGAGTCAATCTTTACAGCCGTTTCTGGGATGGATTCTAACTTGCTGCAACCTTAAAACTAAAAGGGTAATGTTAAAAACATGGATGGATGGATTTACATAATTGCAAATTTCAACACTGATTGGCTATGGCAGTAAATGTGTTCTCATGTAAATGCAACATGAGAATAAAAGAAAAAGAGATAAGCCGCACTTGGAAAGAGGAGAAAAAAAGGACAAAACAATGAATATGAATCATCTTCTTTTGGCAGAAAAATCCTTGAAAGTTGAGCACTGAGACAAAGGGAAAAAGCTTGTGGAATTCTTGTTAAGGTCACATGGAGAAAAAGAAGCAATGAGGACGAGACAATCTGTTATGTAAAGCAGGAACTCACTTGTGTAACCAGCATCATAAGACAGAATATCATAAAGAAATTAAACAGATCGATAAAATCATACAGAGTCGGACACCCAAGGCTAAGAGCATCATGGCCACCTGCCTGTCACCAAGTGTATGCTTCAAGGTTTCTGCAATGCTTCTGATGTAGGACTCAACCATTTGCATGATTTATGCTTTAATCCAATCACACCTCACTGACAAGCTCTAAACCTTGTCCACATCTACAGATACACAACAATTCAAATGAAACACAAAGAAAAGGAGTCCACTGTTCTCAGGATAGGCTCTGCCCAATGACCCCCCACACTGGGCTGGGCAGACAGAGAGGAATAAATACACAAATAACTCTGTGCTAGTTGAACAGGCAGAGAAAACTGAACAGAGTAGCCATCGAATTGAATGACAGACATACAGGGATGGAAAAGGCACTATATGATAGATAGACAGAAACATCCAGACAGAAATTGATAGGAAAGGCACTATATAACTGATAAATAGAAAGACAGACATATAGAGAAATGCAGACAAATAATCCTTGGAAAGTCATTAATTAAAAATCTCATAAATTCTATATGGTAGGAGACTGAGAGACTGAATTTGTTTCAGCAGTAAACTGGCTAGAATGTGGACCGGAGCATTAACAAGTTGTATAAGCTCCGGCCATTCATTACAGCAACGGTTTAAACCAGTTCTAGCTTGAGACGCCTAACCCACTGGCAACTCCAGACAGAACTCTGATGCAGTGCCATAAATGAGGAACCACAGGCTAAAGGCAGGGATGCCGGGACTGAGGACGTAATGTTTTGGTTCGGACTAAGAGCTGCACAGAGCTGTGGCTGGTGCATCGGCAGATCGAGGGGGAGAGCAGGGAAGCCGACAACCTGACCCCCAAATTGTTTAGTGAGAGGCTGTGCTTTCAGGAGCCTATTTCCCCAGTGATGATGATGCAAGGTAACGGTTCAAAATCACAATGGATTACAGCAGTTTCTATTTTTAAACATTTCAATAATATTCATCTTTTTCAATTTGACCAAAGAGCCCCAGGATTAAGTCTGTAAACTGTCCATGCAATGAAATCTCACAGCTAGAACTCCACTTCTTCTATTTGTCTCCACTTGAAACAGAAGAGGATACCAAGCCAACACTTGGTTGGGCTGTACAGAACCATGGAAAAGTATTTGCCCCTTACTGATTTCCTATATTACAGCAAATTAGTGACACTGATTTTTTAGGTCCTCAATTATAATTAAACTTTAGCAACACTAGAGACCCTAGTGAACAACTAACATTTTTTAACTTACTGAATAAACAAATTATCCAACTCTACCTGGCACTGTGCAAACAAGGAACTGTCCCCTTGGATTTTATAACTGCTGTGCATCACACTTGGCTTCAATCACTACCACCAAGTAACCCCTATACTTCAATCTCAGTGTTTCACAACACGGTGGAGGACTTGTAGCCCACTAGTCCTTGCAGGATTCTTTTAATTATTGGCACAAGGGCAGGCTGTTGAGTCGCGGTCATGCCACAGCACCTCATTAGCCATTCTCATAAGAGCGAGCTTTTGCAATTAGGACCACCATCTTGCTGCATAACCAGTCTACGCTTTAGCTCATGCAAGGATGACTAATGACTCATGGAAGGGGAAAAAGAGGGGGTGGTTGGCCAGCATCTGAAATTCAGAGGGGGCTGGTGAAACTTCAGTTGAATTGTATAAGGTGGGGCTGGTGATATTTGGGTTGAAATATTTTTCTTACCTTCACTTGAACTCCCTGTAAAAAGCGAGGCGTAATAATTATTGTTCTCTACTTAAAATTTGGTATTACAAAATGAGTCAGTTTCTTTATTCAATTAATTGATATTTTATTATTTGATTAATAACCTATGCTCAAATAAACAGTAACATCACATCAGATTCAACTTTATTACAGTCATTATTTCAGTACTCATACTATGACAAAGAAATACAGTTTAGAATCTGACCAGCAGTACAAATAATAAAAATGCTTAGTTATACAATGGGAACAGACAGTTTAGAGCAGGGGTCCTCATTCACAGTCCTGGTGGGCCGCAGTGGCTACAGGTTTTCATTAAAGCCAGTTTCCCCAATTAGAACTTAGTGCCTGCTGATAACGAAACTTGGTATTTAACTCTAGGCCTTGTTAGCACTTTCATTCGTCAAAGACAAATTTTAGTTACATTGTTGATCAGAGGTCCTCATTTACAGTCCTGGAGGTCCGCAGTGGCTACAGGTTTTCACTTCAACCATTTTCTTAATTTGAACCCATTTATTTACTATTAAAGCTATACAGTTCTTGGGATATTAGTTATCTGGCCTGTTACAATTCAGAACCCTTACTGCCTATTTTAGTTTTTAGCAGCTACATTTATGTTTTAATTGTTGCCTGTTTAATTAACTTTAGCAGTTTAACAGCTACAGAAATATGGAAGATTATTTAAGCCAAAATTAAATGCAATCCACCATTGTTAACTATGTTGAAATGGATGCATATGCAAGTGGGCTCTTTAATTTTGGCATAGTTTTATCATGTCATCATCAAAAACATGTCATCCAAATGAACAGTTGCATATTGCATAGATTGTGTGTCGTAACTAAAAGCAAAGCAGACGTATTGCGTTTCGCTTAGTGGCTGCACGGAGTTCACTGCATTTCAATTGGAGACGATGCTTTAATTGTACCAAAACTGAATGTAATTAAATGACCAACTGGTGTGAAGAGGTTGGGCAAGGGGCATCAACAGTTGGGGAAAAAGGCAATCCATACCAGAAAAAAGCACTTCTTTAGTCTTCTGGTGCTGGCCCAAATGCACCTGTATCGTTAACCTGTTGATAGGAAGGTAAACAGTCTATAGTTGGGGTAGAAAATGTAATGGATGATACTGTGTGATCCTCCATAGGCACTGCTTGTGATACTGGACCTCAACTGCAGGCAGGGGCCATTCGATCAGCGAGAGTACAACTGCCATACCACAATCTCCACAGTGCAGCAGTAGACATTGGTGAGGATCTGAGTTCTTAGTTGGGCTTTCATCTGTTCCTTTAAATAGAACTAACGCTACTCTACCTTTTGACAAGGATGGAGGTGTAGAGAGTTCAAGAGAGGTCCTCAGAAATGTGGACTCTCAGGAACTTGAAGCTGGAGACATGCTGAAAAATTGTCCCATTCAAACAGATGGGGGAGCAGCTGCAGCCTTTTGGCTTCCTGAAGTCCATGATGAGCTCCTTGGTCTCCTTGACGTTGAGGGTAAGGTTGTTGTTGGAGCACCATGTCTCAAAGCACTGCACCTCCTCTCTGTAGGCCACTTCGTTATTGTTACTGCAACAGTGGTGTTGTCTACAGATTTGATAACGGTGTTGGAACGATTGAGAGGAACATGATTTTATCTTTCACTTCTACCAAAATTCAACGTCCTTAACAGAGTCAGAGATGTACAAGACAACATATTTATTAAATAAGATATACAACAAAGCTATGCACAACTATTGTAAGGAGGCTCAGTTCACATGATAAACAAACAAAATGAAAATAAAATTATCTGCAAGGCAATATATCCTGTAACAGATGCATGAACGTTGACAACTTACAACAAAGGATTGTTCAAAAGCTAATTTGGGTGCTGTTTTTAATAAAGAATGGAGTTGCCACCAGTGTGAATCAGATGGATGAGGGCTTAAGCTGAGTTGACAAGTCACGTTAGGTGAGAATTAGTGGTCAGTGTAGTTATCTGAGAACCAACCAAGTCCAACTGTCCCATTGACCACAAGTTAACAAAGGTTTTCAAACAAACCTTTCATGCAAAACTGAGGGGGTGTGACCTTTCTGGTAAGGGGGGCAATGCCAGCTTTTGAACCCCCAAGTCAGTGGGTGGCAGTCTGAAAGAGGACACAGTGTACACAGTGGACCACTGGGCTTTGTCTCATCTGTGTGCATTTTGAGATCAAAAGTGAACCTTGTTCTGCAGTCAGTTTATCTTTGGAGTTATTGAAAACCTTTTAATATTGTGTTATATGGCACTCAGCTCAGCATAATCCTAAACAAGATTTAAAACTCAGAGTGCTGGCAATGCCTAAGGGGCGACAGATGTAGGCAGTAGGAAAGTCAGCTTGCAGCCATTTTGAGTGGTTTAGGAAGATTAACAGATTACACACCTGCCATGGCCACCAACCAAAAGACCCTAAATCTAGAAGCACTCGTAATGACAGTGGGAAATGCTTCCTCATTAACTTTCTTACTTCTCCAAAACCCTACTGGCTGATTACTTTCCAAAATAATTATTTTACAAAACCAGATATGCATAGCACTTGACTTTCTGTTCATAAAGTTGTGATTTTAACTGTGAAATATTTCAGGTTTATATCAGCATGTGGCAGTAAGACTTTCACCGTACTCTATGCACATGACATTAATATGCTATTTTCCAACCCGTTGAATCCGAACACAGGGTCACAGGGGTCCACTAGAGCCAATCCCAGCCAACACAGGGCGCAAGGCAGGAACCAATCCCGGGCAGGGCACCAACCCACCGCAGGACACACACACCCACACTAGGGACAATTTATAATTGCCAATCCACCTAACCTGCGTGTCTTTGGACTGTGGGAGGAAACCGGAGTACCCGGAGGAAACCCACGCAGACACGGGAGAACATGCAAACTCCACGCACCCGGGACCCGGGTCTCCTAACTGCGAGGCAGCAGCACTACCACTGCGCCACCGTGCCACCCTACTTTATGTTATATACAACGGAATTACTTTATATATAACAACTAGAGAAAAGGCAAGCAAAATGACACCTTTTATTGGCTAACTAAAAAGATTACAATATGCAAGCTTTCGAGGCAACTTTTCTCTACATTCATAATGGCTAACACGGTACAACAACCTAGTACTATATAACAACTAGAAGTTGTCTTCTTAGAGCAAATTCTACTGCAGTGACTCAGCTCAAAATCAAGATGCTTCCAGCTACAGTGCATCCAGAAAGTATTCACAGCGCATCACTTTTTCCACATTTTGTTATGTTACAGCCTTATTCCAAAATGAATTACATTCATTTTTTTCCTCAGAATTCTACACACAACACCCCATAATGACAACATGAAAAAAAGTTTACTTGAGGTTTTTGCAAATTTATTAAAAATAAAAAAACTGAGAAATCACATGTACATAAGTATTCACAGCCTTTGCTCAATACTTTGTCGATGCACGTTTGGCAGCAATTACAGCCTCAATTCTTTTTGAATATGATGCCACAAGCTTGGCACACCTATCCTTGGCCAGTTTCGCCCATTCCTCTTTGCAGCAAGTTGGATGGGAAGCGTCGGTGCACAGCCATTTTAAGATCTCTCCAGAGATGTTCAATCGGATTCAAGTCTGGGCTCTGGCTGGGCCACTCAAGGACATTCACAGAGTTGTCCTGAAGCCACTCCTTTGATATCTTGGCTGTGTGGTTAGGTTTGTTGTCCTGCTAAAAGATGAACCGTCGCCCCAGTCTGAGGTCAAGAGCGCTCTGGAGCAAGTTTTCATCTAGGATGTCTCTGTATATTACTGCAGTCATCTTTCCCTTTATCCTGACTAGTCTCCCAGTTCCTGCCGCTGAAAAACATCCCCACAGCATGATGCTGCCACCACCATGCTTCACTGTAGGGATGGTATCGGCCTGGTGATGATGCCTGGTTTCCTCCAAACGTGAGTCCTGGCATTCACACCAAAGAGTTCAATCTCTGTCTCATCAGACCAGAGAATTTTGTTTCTCATGGTCTGAGAGTCCTTCAGGTGCCTTTTGGCAAACTCCAGGCGGGCTGCCATGTGCCTTTTACTAAGGAGTGGCTTCCGTCTGGCCACTCTACCATACAGCCCTGATTGGTGGATTGCTGCAGAGATGGTTGTCCTTCTGGAAGGTTCTCCTCTCTCCACAGAGGACCTCTGGAGTTCTGACAGAGTGACCATCTGGTTCTTGGTCACCTCCCTGACTAAGGCCCTTCTCCCCCGATCACTCAGTTTAGATGGCTGGCCAGCTCTAGGAAGAGTCCTGGTGGTTTCAAACTTCTTCCACTTACGGATGATGGAGGCCACTGTGCTCATTGGCACCTTCAAAGCAGCAGAAATGTTTCTGTAACCTTCCCTAGATTTGTGTCTTGAGACAATCCTGTCTCGGAGGTCTACAGACAATTCCTTTGACTTCATGCTTGGTTTGTGCTCTGACATGAACTGTCAATTGTGGGACCTTATATAGACAGGTGTGTGCCTTTCCAAATCATGTCCAATCAACTGAATTTACCACAGGTGGACTCCAATTAAGCTTCAGAAACATCTCAAGGATGATCAGAGGAAACAGGATGCACCTGAGCTCAGTTTTGAGCTTCATGGCAAAGGCAGTGAATACTTATGTACATGTGCTTTCTCAGTTTTTTTATTTTTAATAAATTTGCAAAAATCTCAAATAAATGTTTTTCACGTTGTCATTATGGGGTGTTGTGTGTAGAATTCTGAGGAAAAAAATTAATTTAATCCATTTTGGAATAAGGTTGTAACATAACAAAATGTGGAAAAAGTGATGCACTGTACATCCAATGCAAACAATTGCCACATTTCATTTGACCCGAGTCACTGGGTTTTCGATTTATTGCGCCAATGTGACTTCTAGTCACAGGGGATATCAGACTTGCTGACTGCAGTTGCAGTCACCAGACCATGTCAATTTACATGGATCATAATCGACCGGCAAGTCAAATTTAGTGACTGCATGATGACTTTCCAAGATGGATGGACAGACAGATAAATCAGTTTGATCATGGAAGTCTAAAGAGAGCTCCTTGGAGTCCATGGCTTGGTTTTTCCCGGCATAAGGTGCAATTCTAAACAACGTCCAGTGAATTTGGATTGCCATAGGTGAACTTCACTCAGGTTCTAGAAACATCAAGGAGAAATAAAGCATGCAGAAGACATCCATCCATCCATTATCCAACCCGCTATATACTAACTACAGGGTCACGGGGGTCTGCTGGAGACAATCCCAGCCAACAGAGGGCGCAAGGCAGGAAACAAACCCCGGGCAGGGCACCACCTAGGCTCAATTTGGATGGCCACAGCAGAGTGTCTGAACATTTCTAGAAATGTGTGATTTCACTTTCTGATTTTTTACTAAGTTTGCAAACATTTCTGAAAGCACTTTATCATTTTGGATTATTGAGTGTAGACTGATGGGCAAAATTGGCAAATGTATCCATTTAAAATGGAATCTACAACACAATAAAATGTGCAAAAACTGAAGGGTCTGAATACTTTCAGAATCTGTTGTATAATGTATGCATTTGTCTGCTTATCCATTATATACTGTAATGCCTTTTCTATCTGTCTATCTGTCATCTAAAATATAGTAACTTTCAAATCTATCAGTCTATCTATCCATGCATATATCGACTGATTCACTGATAATCCAAGTACATCACTGCTGCATTTATCCTCCATTGTTCAAATGTTGCACCAGAGTTCAGGCTCAATGCAGGAAATTCTTTCTCGTGTTTAGTTTATTTGATACTAAATGTCCCTGTGTTCTGTCTGCCATACTTCTTGAGCTAACTTTAAAAAAAAAAGCATTTTAAGATTTACTGGTAGCCATGCTTCCTCTTTAATTACTTACTCTACAGAAATAATCTGAAATATAAAGCTATTCTTCTGAGAATGACTTGGCATCTATACATGAGAACGTCCTTCATACTGTACATTCAACATCAGGAATGCCTTTTCTTCTGGCTTCATGCTGCACATTTTAAAATCAATTCCCACCTCATACTAACTGCAATTACACAACATTTTCTAACTGCCATCTACAATCTACAGACTTGGGTTGCCTACTCAAGAGAAGCTGACCCTCAGTAGAAGAAAGAGGAGGGTTGCTGTATCACACTTGCTATGCAGGAGGTCCTGCCCAGTATAAGAATGAAGGACAGAAATTAGGACAAACAGGTAATAAAAAAGAAATTCAGTTAGTTAGTTAACTAGTTAAGCAAGGAAGCAAGCAACATGTTTCATTCCAAAACAGAAAATTAAAAGACAAAAATCATGTCAAAAATGGAACAAGAAGACCGAAGTAAACTAGTAACTCAATGGGAGACACTCTTGGGAGCCCAAAACCCTGAAGAGTGGCACTTGATCTCACCTGAATTGCAACTGAGGACCCAACAAAGAACTGATTCCTGATGCCCCTTTCATCATGTGACTGGAGCACGGCTATGGTTGCCCAGCAACAGAGAGTGATAGCAGGGGCCAGGAATCAACTGTACGTGAAAAGCTGGGCCACAGGCAAAGCCAAGGCTGCTTTCAATTAGCCATTATAAAAGAACTTGTAAATATCAGTATCTAGGCAAATGGCATACCAACACCAACCTCACACAACAGACCTGATATGATTTTGTGTCATTTTTAAGGCTTGCAGCTGCTGAATCTTGACTGAGGATTTCAGCTACACAATTAGAAAGCACAGGTGTGGCCGATGCCCTCTCGACTTTTCATCACAGTTCCAAGTCTCCTTATCATGATGTTACCTCATTTTGGCAGTCAATCAGTGTGAACGTCTGCAGTCAGCTTAATTTTGGCCATCTTTTTACTTTTTTCAAACAGACGCATCTCTTGGCTCCAGCGTTTGATCAGCAAGCAGCCTTTTCTCTGTTAGCACAGTCGGAACACTCACTTTTTCCATTCATCATTTTGTTCCTTTTTAATTTTTTTTTTTTTGGTTCGGGGTGTGTTTGGTCTTGATAGAGTCCTAGTCAACCCCATTTACTCCTTTATACTCTTTATTATATACTTTACCAGAACAGGATGGCGCAGTGCTTGTGCTTCTACTTTGCAGTAGAGAGGTCAGGGGTCAAGTCCCAGGTCCACTCTGAATGAAGTTTGCATTCTCTCCCCTTTATGTCTGTATGTGTGGGTTTCCTCCCACCATTCAAAGAAGTTCAGGTTAGGTTAACTGGCTATGCTAAGTTGACCCTTTGTGTGTTTGGTGTGTGTGATGGACTGGCCCCCTGCCCAGAGTTTCTTCCTGCCTTGCAAACCATGGTAGCTGGGATATTTTAGTATGAGTAAGTAATTAATGATAAGCACATGCATGGTAAAAAATCACAGCATTTTTCTGGATCTTCCCTTATCATTGGAGATTTACACCTAACCAGTTCTGGTTTACATGAAAAAGAACTTAAATTCTTGACATCTTCAACATGTGCTTCAAAAACCACCACCATCATACCATGCCGAAGAAGTCCTCTGCCTCCTGCCTCAATGACTATCACCCTGTAGCACTCACGGTGGTCATCATGAAGTACTTCAAGAGGTTAGTCTTAGGCTACTTTAAAGCTGATCTTCTCACATCACATAACCGTCTCCAAATTGCCTATCGCCAGAACTGTTCCACTAAAGATCTCATCTCAACTACTATTTATCTGGCTCTGTCTCATCTGAACCAAAGAGACACTTATGTGAGGATGCTTTTCCTTGACTTCAGGTCAACGTTCAACTTCATCATCCCTCAGAACCTCATTAAAAGGTTGGAGCTACTAGGCTACCACACTTCCTGATGCAACTGGGTCCTGAACTTCCTGACAGAGGGACCCCAGACAGTCCGCACTGGAAACAACATCTCCAGTACCATCACACTGAGCACTGGTGCCCCCCAGTGCTGTGTACTCAGCCCACTTCTCTTCACTCACCTGACTCATGATTGTATGGCATACAGCTTTAACACTATAATTAAGTTTGCGGATGACACAAGGGCAGTGGGTCTCGTCAGCAATGGAGATGAGTCAGCTTACAGAATGGAAATACGATGATTGGCAGATTGGTGCAAGTGTAACAATCTGTCTCTTAATGTGAATAAGACGAAAGAGATGATTGCTATGAGTGCTATGCTCTCCACACCCCATCACTCATTGAGGGTTCTGTGGTGGAATTAGTTAGGAGCACCAAATTCCCTGGTGTGCACCTGGCAGCTGACTTTACTTGGTCAACAAACACCACCTCCATAGCCAAGAAGGTGCAGCTGTGTCTCCACTTCCTTTGGCAGCTAAAGAAGGCAAGACTACACGCCCCCCATTCTCACCATATTCTACCGGGACAGCATCGGGAGTGATCTGACCATCTGGTTTGGGAATTATAGTGTCTCCACAAGGTCCTACAACAGATAGTACACACAGCCATAAAGACCAATACACAGTTGCATCTGTGAAGAATACGGTATTGTGAAGGACCACTGCCACCACTCTTCCAGGTCTCTTTGTACCACGTCCATCTGGCAGAAGGTATTTATCTGTTATATTTATAGATATATGTTTATGTATGTGTTGGACTGCGGTTGTCCTGTTATTTCATGCCACTGTATGCTGCAATATGGTGTATGGGTGATATGACAATAATGGCACTTGACTTGACTTTACTTGAAAATGAAGAGTCCCATGTGCAGTCAACATTAAGAAAGCAGAAAGGGTCTTTCCAAAGGCATATGTACAAGTCATTATCAGTTCCGGAGGATTCTAGGTTTCCGATTGTCACATTTTAGAGTCCAGTGGAATTCATACTTGCCTGTAATAATCGAAATGCAACATGTCGCCACTCTCTAGCACCATTAATGAGCAGAACTAGTCAACCTCTTATTAGAACATTAGAACACTCTAGACAAGAACAGTTCATTCAGCCCAACAAAGCTCGCCAGTCCTATCCACTTATTTCTTCCAAGAAAACATCAAGTCGAGTTTTGAAAGTCCATAATGTCTTACTGTCTACCACACTACTTGGTAGCTTATTCCAAATATCTATCTTTCTTTGTGTAAAGAAAAACTTCCTAATGTTTGTGCGAAATTTACCTTAACAAGTTTGCTTCCAATTGTGTTCCCGTGTTCTTGATGAACTCATTTTAAAATAACAGTCTCGATCCACTGTACTAATTCCCTTTATAATTTTAAACACTTCAATCATGTCACGTCTTAATCTTCTTTTGCTTAAACTGTAAAGGCTCAGCTCTTTTAATCTTTCCTTATAATTCAACCCCTGTAGCCCTGGAATCAGCCTAGTCACTCTTTTCTGGACCTTTTCTAGCGCTGCTATGTCCTTTTTGTAGCCTGAAGATCAAAACTGCACACAGTACTCAAGATGAGGCCTCACCAGTGCATTATAAAGGTTGAGCAGAACCTCCTTGGACTTGTACTCCACACACCGTGCTATATAACCTAACATTTTGTTAGCCTTCTTAATGGCTTCTGAACACTGTCGGGAAGTCGATAGCTTAGACTCCACTGTGACTCCTAAATCATTCTCATAAGGTGTATTCTCAATTTTCCGACCGCCCATTGTGTATTCAAACTTAACATTTTTACTTCCTATGTGTAATACTTTACATTTACTGACATTAAATTTGATCTGCCACAAATTTGCCCAAGCCTGTATGCTATCCAAGTCCTTCTGTAATGATATAACAGATTCCAAATTATCTGCAAATCGACCTATCTTGGTACCATCTGCAAACTTAACCAGCTTGTTACTTATATTCCTATCTAAATCATTTATATATATTAAAAATAGCATATATTATAAATATATTAAAAATAGCAGCAGCCCTAGCACTGACCTCAATACTCCTGTGTTCCTTCCCTGAAAATCTCAGAACACACTTGTCATAACTTAACGATAGCACAGCTACAATGCAGCAAACAGCCTGTTTAAACGAGGAATTCAATTAACAACAAAATTGAATTTAAATTAAGAAATTATTTGAAAATGAAGCTAGGCCTGTCCATCATGCAGACTCTCACCAGCTGCAGGAATTTAGATTTGTTAGGTAGCCAGTGTGATGTACGTGAATTTTGTACCTTACATGGAATGACTTATCAAAAAACAACATGAGCTGGTCTTGTCCGTTGCATGAGAAGAAAGCCTAAGACAGTGCTAAGCACTGCCACACACGTGCGAGTAGGAGGCAGCTAAAGGGCCTATGTAAGGGAATATTATACGGGTGGCTGCCCCAAACCTTTATGATGTCTTTTGGTCATTATTCTGACAAGACATTTGCTTTTATATTTGAGATATTTTAATAATTTTAATATTTTAATAATTGCATTTTAATTGTTTAAATGGAACTGCACAAATAATTCTTAAAACATGAAGAAGAAACAAAAGGGAGAGTCAGATCCCAAAAAAAAAAAAGAAAAATACTTAAGGCCTGCTAAAGTCTAAGCTGGTGTCAATTTCACGTCACATTCCACCACACAGTGAGGCTGAGAAGACAGATTGAGGCCCCAATCAGCTGGGATTTCCCAGTAAAGCATCCAGTCTAGCCACCAGTGGTTGTTGGTATGAGGCAAGTAGTGAAAATTCAGCCATTTCCAAGTGGAGAATCCAAACCAAGGAGGGCCTTGTCATCGTCAGTAACCATTACCAACACCCCAAACGTTTGCCACCTCAACACATCTGGCTGCAGGGCACTGTCAGAGCACAGTGCAGAAGACTGTCAAACTTCTGGTGGATATAAAAAGAACACACCTTAGAACAGACAAACTGAACCAGGATGTGAGGGATCAAGAGGTATCTGCAAGCAGTAATTCTGATGTAGAGTTGAAAGAAAATCTTGCAAAAATGGATAACAACATACAACATAGAGGGAAAAAACAGGGAATTGAGATGGATTTACCTTATTTACAAAATGTCTGAATTAGCCCAAGCCACCCTAATTCAGCCTGTTCATAAGAAACATGATTTTCTTCATGAGGTAGAGGTACATAATGAACAAGAAAAAATGGTCCTCAGAAGAAAAAAGGTGGACTCTTCTCTCCAAGTGGGAGGTGAGTTACTTTCTCAAGTGGAGGAGTTTAAGTACCCCAAGGTCTCATTCGTAAGTGAGGGGAAAAGGGATGGTGAGATTAACAGACAGACAGGGGAGGCAAGCACAGTTATGGGGTTGCTAAGTTGATTCATAGTGGTAGAGAAGAAGCTGAGTGAAAAGAAAAACTACACTTTGACGAAATTAGTATTTCATGAATGTCCCCCCCAACCACCATTATTTCAATGCAATTGGAACATCACAGGCATTAAGAAGGAAGTGGTGTGTAGTGTGACACAGTGCATCAGGGAGGGCAACAATTGTGCAGCACACCTAGAAGGCTACAGTAAAATGAGGATTTTGGAGTTATCCATTATTTTTTTCAGAATTGTTTTGGTACCGGTAACAAGGCTCAAAAGCTGGTTTTGATACCAAAGTCAAAATTTTAGTACTGATCCAACACTAGTCCAGAGGATCAAAAATAGGGAGGCATGCCAAACAGCTTGATAGCATGTATAACTACACCTCAAAACAGGTTGATTGGTATATCTTACATGTGTGTTTTCTAGTACCCATGGGGCACTGAACAAAAAGAGGAGTTCTAAGTGTTCAGAAGTAATTCTTATGGGCACAGCAACTACTACTGTTTCCTTTCCCAGGACAGAGGAAGTAATACTCAATGAAGGGTGACATCACCATGGTGCCGGTCTTTCCCGACTCCTTCCCTTTCATTCCTGATGACATAAAAGAGGAAGGCTGCAGGAAGATGTCGTCATTTGACCTGCAGCCTATCTAACAAGAACACGTCAAGGCACTGCAACTGATTTACTTACCCTGTCAAAGCCTCCCAGTGTGATACATGGCTTCCTCCTCTTAAGACCCCAAATTCCTTTTCAGGTATATCGGCTATTATTTCACAGCAGCTAATACCACTGTTGAAAATCGGTCATTGAGACGTGGCTGAGAAAGATTAGTGACTAACTACAAGTGACTATTTATATCCCTAGATATTTACCGTACTGTTAATGATAACGCACTACTAAATTTAGGACTAGTAGTAACTGCAACTCCAAATAAAACCTTAAAATTGTCATGTGGGCAAGATTCAGATCTAAGAGTACAACATCAGTAAAGAAATCTCTTCAAGAGAACTGCAGGCTGCCTCTTATTCTCTTGTAATTGCTGAATTGCAAATGACATGTGACAACGAAACATATGGAAAGCATACGAAGAGAAAGGCAATCGAGCACAAAGATGTGAGTGCATCTATGTATCAACATTCATTTAACAGTAGCAGCAGCAGGTCTAAAACACAAAACCCACATCTGCTAGGTACGAACTATAATGAAAGGGTTCTATTTTCACTTTTTAAATATCTGCTTGGAGTGGGCGGACTGAATATGTTGCATCCCGGCACATTCATTTCACTTCGATCTGGATCCCTGCCATTAGGACAGAGCTCTTCTTTTGCAGACAGATGTGTAATTCATATTTCAATTTTGTTTTTCTAAGTAATTGAATGAGACACTCTGGTGACTTGTGAAGGCAGTCATTTTTTATTTATTCATTTTTAGTTTGACAAAATAATTATACCCCTTCCAACCCAGTGCTGGATTTAGCGCTAACTATCCTGTTGTTTTTAATGTCAGTTTTAATCATTGAAATAACAATTTTAATGTTCATTAATTAACTGTAAAGCAATAGAGATTGCAAAGGAAATGAAGATCACGATGCTTTGATGCAGCAATCCCAACATTTAATCAATAATTTTACGGGTGCAGAAATTCCAACACAGGGTCAAGGGAGGTCACAGCCTACCTCACCAGGATTAGGCAGACAACTGAAACCTTTCAGCCTCACACACCCACACTAGAAAAGAATGAAAAGCACCATCAGCTCCACAGTTCCTAAGTGGACTACAGATGACCTCTGGATCTGGAATAACCTAATGCTGCTGAAATGGTCACCTGTTACCAAAGACTTTGAAACAGATAAGTGGGATTAGTGTTGGATAAGTGCTAAAACATTTAGGTCGGTATTGCATCTCAGCCTCTTCTTGGCTACGATCAAGTCTGCGATCTGTTCTTTTCTCCTTAATTACTGATGGGCTCCTGCCCATCTCCTGCCAGAATTTTGAGAACAGTGACCAAGACTGGTGGGGTTAAGGTATTGTCCCGGTATTGCACTACTTCTGTAAGAAGTTCCAGAGCGGAGTGGTGGTTCTGAGGCTAAAGATCTGTTCTGGTATATGGAAGATTGCCGCTTCCAACCCTGTGACTGCCAGAAGGGATCCTACTTCATTGTGCCCTTGAGTGAGGTCCTTATCCTGAAAATTACTCTAGGGGTGCTGCACAATGGCTCACCCTGTGCTCTGACCCCCAAAGCTCATGCAAAAAGACAATTTACCCATGGGGATTAGCAAAGTATATCAAATCAAAAATCAAAAGGATCACCTGGCTAGGAGACACTAGTCAATACTCCATACTAGAACTAGACAGCATCCCTATTCTGGGTAATATTTTGTTGGTTTTATTAAACACCTGTCTGGTACTTACTGTATAGCAACTCTGATAATCCCCTCAGGGATTAATAAACTATTTTGAATCAAAATTAAAAATATCTGCTTTCAGAATAGTCATTATCACCACCAAAGTGGTTACAAAGCTTTACAAGAGAAAGTTACAAATAACAAATAAGATTAGGAAATAATATTAAAGAATAAACAGATAACTTCAAAACTTCCCATCTTAATTCAGCTTCCTTGATGTGCTGCACAATACACCGTGTCCTTCTTGATAGCTGAACAATAAGGGGAGGCAATTCCCATGAAGTACTAATTGTGTCAAAGCGTGCAGTTTTTTGAAGTCTACGCAGTGGACAGTCTTCCACACCATAGATAGATAGATAGATAGATAGATAGATAGATAGATAGATAGATAGATAGATAGATAGATAGATAGATAGATAGATAGATAGATAGATAGATAGATAGATAGATAGATAGATAGATAGATAGATAGATAGATAGATAGATAGATAGATAGATAGATAGATAATCAATTAAATTAAACAGTGATAACAATGAACGTATATAATGTTAACGTTTACCTCCCCCCAACCCAGTGGAACTGAAGAGTCGCATAGTGTGGGGGAGGAACGATCTCCTCTGTCTGTCAGTGGAGCAGGGCAGTGACATCAGTCTGTCGCTGAAGCTGCTCCTATGTCTGGAGATGATCCTGTTCAGTGGATGCATGGGATTCTCCATTATTGACAGGAGCTTGCTCAGTGCCTGTCGCTCTGCCACGGATGTCAAACTGTCCAGCACTGTACCTACAATAGAGCCTGCCTTCCTCACCAGTTTGTCCTTCTTTATGCTGTCATCCCAGCACACCACCGAGTAGAAGAGGGCACTCGCCACAACCGCCTGATAGAACATCTGCAGCATCTTATTGCAGATGTTGAAGGACGCCAGTCTTCTAAGGAAGTATCGTTGGCTCTGACCTTTCTTGCACAGAGCATCAGTATTGGCAGTCCAGTCCAATTTATCATCCAGCTGCACTCCCAGGTATTTATAGGTCTGTACCCTCTGCACACAGTCACCTCTGATGATCACGGGGTCCATGAGGGGCCTGGGCCTCCTAAAATCCACCACCAGCTCCTTGGTTTTGGTGGTGTTCAGTTATAGTTGGTTTGCGTCGCACCATTTAACAAAGTCCTTGATTAGGTTCCTATACTCCACCTCCTGCCCACTCTTCATGCAGCCCACGATAGCAGTGTTGTCAGCAAACTTTTGCACGTGGCAGGAGTTGTATTGGAAGTCCGAAGTATATATAGGCTGAAAAGGACCGGAGAAAGTACAGTCCCCTGTGGTGCTCCTGTGTTGCTGACCACAATGTCAGACCTGCAGTTCCTGAAACACACATACTGAGGTCTGTTTTTAAGATAGTCTGTGATCCATGCCACCAGGTATGAATCTACTCCCATCTCTGTCAGCTTGTCCCCAAGGAGCAGAGGTTGGATGGTGTTGAAGGCGTAAGAGAAGTCCAGAAACATATTCTTACAGCACCACTGCCTCTGTCCAAGTGGGAAAGGGATCAGTGTAGCATATAGATGATGGCATCCTCCGCTCCCACCTTCTCGTGTTATGCGAACTGCAAAGGGTTGAGGGCGTGGCAGACCTGTGGCCTCAGGTGGTGAAGCAGCAGCCGTTCCATGGTCTTCATCACATTTGACATCAGAGCGACAGGCCGGAAGTCATTCAGCTCACTATGACGTAACACCTTTCCGACTGGGGTGATGCAAGATGTTTTCCAAAGCCTCGGGACTCTCCCCTGTTCCAGGCTCAGGTTGAAGATGCGCTGTAGAGGACTCCCCAACTCCAGTGCACATGCCTTCAGCAGTCGTGGAGATACTCCATCTGGACTTACTTCTTTACTGGCACAAAGTCTCCTCAGCTCTCTGCTTACCTGGACTGCTGTAATTCTGGGTTGGGGGAAACTCTTTCCTATGCTGGTATCAGCAGAAGGATGGGTGGAGGGTGCAGTACTCCAAGTTGAGAGTGGGTTAGGGTGGTCAAACCTGTTGAAGAAGTTGTTCATCTGGTTTGCTCTCTCCACATCTCTCTCGATGGTGGCACCCTGCTTCGAGCTGCAGCCAGTGATGATCTTCATCCCATCCCACACTTCCTTCATGCTGTTATTCTGCAACATCTGCTCCAGCTTTCTCCTGTACTGCTCCTTCGCTGTCTTGAGCTGGACTCGGAGTTCCTTCTGCACGCGCTTGAGCTCATGCCGATAACCACCTTTAAAAGCCCTTTTCTTTTGGTTCAAAAGTCCTTTGATGTCACTTGTAATCCATGGCCCATTGTTAGTGTAGCAGCGTACTGTTCTTACTGGAACTACAATGTCCATACAGAAGTTGATGTAGTCAGTAGTGCAGTCAACAACATCCTCCATGTTCTCACTATATGATCCTGCAGAATATCCCAGTCCGTAGTTCCAAAACAGTCTCTCAGAGCCTGCTCTGCCTCAGGGGACCACTTCCTGAATGAGCGTGTGGTTGTAGGTAGCGCCCTCACTCAGTGGTTTGTAGTGAGGCTGAAGCAGAACCAGGTTATGATCTGCTTTCCCAAGCGCAGGCAGCGGGGTGGCACTGTATGCATCTTTAACGTTTGCATACAGTAGGTCAATAATCCTATGTCTCCGGATGTTACAATATACATACTGGGAGAAGGCAGGTAATATTTTGTCCAGCGTCACATGGTTAAAGTCTCCAGCGGTTAGCACTAGTGCCTCACGGTGCTGTGTTTGTAGTTAAGCAACAGCGGAATGGATGATGTCACCTGCTATCTCCATGTCCGCCCGAGGAGGGATGTAAACAATAACAACAATGACGTGTCCAAACTCTCTGGGCAAGTAATAGAGACACAAACTTACGGCGAACAGTTCGATGTCCCTGCAGCAAGTGAAGATTTTGACTTTTACGTGTCCAGAGTTGCACCACCTTGTATTCACATAGAGAGCAGGTTACTCCTCCTTTCCACTTCCCGCAAGTATTTGCGTCTCTGTCCGCTCTAACTGTGCTAAACCCGGGTAGCTCCACGTTAGCATCTGGGATGTTAGTTGTTAGCCACGTTTCACAAAAACACAACAAACTGCATTCTCTGTAGGTCCTGACATTTTTCACCAGCGTGGCCAGTTCATCGATCTTATTTGGTAGTGAATTCACATTGTCCAGGATCACAGAAGGCACCGATGGTTTGAAATGCCACTTTTTCGCAAGCCGCTTCGCTTTTAACTTAGCGCCAGCTCTGCTGCCACAATATGACCTTCATACTTCATCAGGTAAATAGGAAATCACACCGGCGCGGGCATTTGCTTTCAGCGCTTGAAGTTGGCTACTTGAATAGACAAGTCTCAGCATGTAAAAATCCATGTCCAAGTAGTAAAAAGTGTCCAGGGAACAAGTCCACATAAAAAAGTAGTAGGAGTTAACTGTGAAATAGAGAAAAATAGAGAAAAAAGGTAGAAAGATAAAGTCATACACGGAGCTGCTGGAAAGGCTGCCACTCGCGGCGCCTGAGTCAATTGAGTCAATAGCGAGTGTCGAGTGAAGGGGTGGGATTGAGAGGAAATCTTGTATGTTTACTTCTAGTATCAAAAATCCTGAAATGCTGGCAACTGGATCGTTTTAAAATTGGGGATTTTACCACGTAACCCTACTCTGAATTGTTCCTTACTTGTATCTCAGAAGAAAATCAAAAACCACCGTATGACTGCAAGGTACCTGCAGGCAGATTTGGCTGAGATAGGAGTGATGGTGCACTGCTCTACTTTGCTGTGCTACTTAAACAGAAGTGGCCATCATGAAAGAACACTTAGAAGGAAACCTTGCCTACAATCTCCCCACAGCAAATAACATCTACATACGACAGATGCATTTTGGAACCAAGTGCTGTGGGTGGGTGGATGGATGGATGGATGAAGTTAAAATAGACAAAGGTTTCTTTGGAGACAAAAAGGAGCAGTATTTGAAGAAAAGATGACCTTACCCACTCAAAAGGGTGGATGTTTTATGTTTTGGGATTGTGTGCTGTCTGCTATTGGCACATGAAACATCTTGGGAATTCATGGAAGAACGGATTCCACTAAATGTCAACAAATCTTCAATATTAGTCAAGAAACTGAAGCTGCAAAAAAGAATGTCAACATTCCAAAGCACACTTTGAAATCAGCTATGAAGGACCTCAAGAAACATAAGGTGGAGCTTTTGAAATGGCCTCACAGTCTCCAGACTTAAACATCACTCAAAACCTGTTGGCAGATGAAAGGTACACCCGGAGTATCTTGCAGATAGTAGCTCTCAGCAAGGAAAAATGTCCAAATGAATGATTTAAATTACTCACAGATGACTGAAAAAAAACTTTGTTGCAAGCTGGAGGTTTTTTTTAAAGTGGGTGTTATTAATAAGGTTGTCCCTCAGTATCCACAGACGAATGGTTCCAGGACCTCACGCGGATATCAAAATCTACAGATGCTCAAGTACCATATATAAAATTGTATACTATTTGCATATAACCTACACATTTCCTCCCATATACTTTAAATCATCTCTAGATTACTTATAACAACTAATACAATGCAAATCTGCAAATATTTGTTATATGGTAATAATTACATGGAAAAAATTCATATGTTTTAAGTACCAACGCAACCATTATAGCCTAACTACAAAGCACACGTCAGCAACAACATAACATTTTCTTTCTTTTAGCACTTACAGATTTCTTTCATCTAATGACCTGACACAGGATATTTAAAATACAAATACATGTAGAAAATATAATTATAAGTTAGGGTTGTGTGGTACAGTAGACCCCCCACGAAGTCACGGTTCAGAGTTTGCAGCCTCAGTCATTCGTGGATTTTTCCTTAGAACCTAACTAATAATTGTTAGTGGAAACTGCAAATCTCCTCCATAATTTTTATGGCTTTTTCGTGGCAATACTGTACTGTAGAGAGAACAGGACGCAATTGTAGAGAAAAATGCAGCTTGGGATAGTGAAAGCAGCCAATAGAATTTGAAACTACAACCCCCAGCAGTCCCTGCAGGGTCTCTGAATGGTTTTCTGCTGAGGGTGCTGGTGCAGTTGAGGTCAAAGGATGTCAGCGCGGATTTTAAAAAGGGGGCCGGTGACCAAAAGCAAAAAAAAAAGTTTTTGTAATTTGTGTTTCAAGTTCCTGTCTGTCTGCCTGCCTTCTGTTGGGTTACCTGTACTTATTCATTTTTTCCTGGATCGTTTTGTGGTTGACGTCTGGATTGTCTGCCATCTGCCTGTGTACATGAGGACTGTAAGTGGATTCATGGGCATCCTGCAAAGAAAGGAGCGCTCCAGAACCCGTCCACCCGTCTTCACCATTTCAGGAACGAGCGGTAGGACTATCTTTACATTCCCATTCAACGTGTAGATCTCTGGACTATCTATTTTCATCATTACATTTCATCCGTTGCCGTTTTTCATGAATTTTTTCATGATCTACTGTGTGTGTTTTGTTTGTGCTTTGTTGTATTTAATGTGTAATAGCCGTAATGGGAACAGGGGTGGTATCGTTTTCTTATTTCATTTGTTTTCATTACTTTCTTTATTTGCTGTTTGATTACCGGTTTGCTTTGTTTTTGTCTCTGTTTGTGAGTGTGCACGGGTCAGGTCAATGCTGGGTGCGTCCCTGGAATCTCCACCATAAAAATAAATAAATCACAGTCTTCTTGACGGTGTGAATCTTAGCAGCACCAGACCACTACAGCGTTATTCATTTCTCCTTGCTGCTGATTGACTGTGATGCATCTCCAGCTGAGTGTTCTTGTGTTTTCCTTTTTGTTCCTCTTAACCCTTAAATTGCCACAACCAGCTATACAGTAGTCATTTCCCAGTGCCATTTGCGAGCACGCAGGAGCTGATCAGTCAGTGCCGTACATTTGTTGAGCAGCCAGCTCATGACCACTGCCAGCCCCTTGTGAGCAGGGGGGCTGAACTTACCCTTAGAAGACATAGGCTCTCCTCAAAAACTCCCTCTTAAAAAACGCTGATAGATTACCTTCACATTGCTCCCTTACTTGCTGCGCTTACTTGTGGCTGCTCTGTCGCGTGATATGCTTCTTGCACGATGCTACGCTTACTTAAAGGCCTGAACAGCACCTGTCCTTTTTGGCTGATTGCTTTGGGGGTTGTGTTCCCCTATGATGTTTGTCTACTCTTTAATCAAGAACTAACTGCATACTGAGCTCGTTTTACTTCTGAAAGAGACATGTTTGTTTGAAGTGTTTGAATAAAGTTCCTGTCTCTACAATCTCCTGTATTTCTGTGCGATTCTGTGACCCAAGCGTGACAACCTGCAATACTGCAACCTCACTGTCCCTGGGACTGAGCCGCTGCACTAGACTAGCCTGTAAGCATCAGCGCTTACCTCTGTGTGTTTGCGTGCAGCCAGTTCAAGCGCAGTTGGCTCTGTGATTTACATCCATGGCGTCAGTTGCACTTTGCACATATTGTTCCAATAGTTTTTTAAATAGTTTTTACAGTTCATTAGCAGTGTGTAAAATGTTCAGTTTTGTAGTAATTGTAATGCTCTTTGCATGAAAAAAATATGTTCCATTATAGGGCTGTGCGATATGACCAAAATCTTATATCCCAATATTTCATTTCATATCCCGATATCACGATATAGTACATTTTCTTTGTATTCAGTGAATAGTTTATATAATCACCACTCCTTTTTTTTTCATTTAAATTAAAAAAATTAAAAATGAGAAGTACTCAACTTGTAATTATTTCTGTTCTTTTATTTAGAACATTTGAGCAAATGTTTGACTTAGAATGTAAACATAAAATGTTAATGTATCAAATATAAAACACTTTTCAAAAACAAATTACTAAAGGCCCAATATAACATACTGCTATATAAAATGCCTGACATAAACAAAATGTGAACCTACAGCAGCAATAACTCTCACAACATATATTAAATATAAAAGGATCAAAGCACTAACAACTAAACTATATAAGGCCAATAAACCCTTTAAACAAAATAAATACAAGTCTAACATTAACTGTCAAAACCAAATGTAAACATTGTACTTCAAACTGTAGCAGTAATAAGGCTTACGACAAAAATATATTAAATATATAATATTAAATATATCATTTTTTAGGCTACATTCTAGTAAAATGTTAATTTGCACATCGTAGTGTGGCAAATCTCCGTTAATGAGTTACAGCTGATCACCCGTGCGTGGGACTGGGCGGCTAGCGTGTTGATGCCATCCAGCCCCAAGCGCGGGCGATCTGTAACTCGTTAGAGAGATTTCCCGTTATTATGCAGTTGTGGCGTAAGCGTAATTTTAACAAGATTAACGCTGACAGCAAACGCTGCAGGGAAAATTATGCCTTAAGCAAATTGTTTTGGTAACAATTAATCTTCCAAGCTTTTAACATGCTCGTTTAAATAGTACCTTTACAACTGTAATATCCTACGTGGCCTGCCTCTCAGTTGTAAACTCTCTGCATGCTCGCTCACGTGTTTTTTGCGGAGGTAGTAGAAGAGGTTTGTCATGTTGGAGTCTGTGGTAGTGATCGGTTTGCAGCATAATTTGCACAGTACCGTTTTCTGATCCGTGTCTGACTCTTCAAATCCAAACCATCTCCATACTACAGAGGTAGCCCCTCGTTTAGGAACAAGGTCCTTCTGTGTGGAGCTACCTGGTGTTGCCTCATCTTCATCAGCTATGCTAGTGTGTCTGCATCCACGTGGTGGCCATCAAAACAATGAAAAAAATATTGCCGTAAACAGTTTATTTTGTGACACCACAAAACAAACGATAGCGTAATATGCAGTGATAGACGTTTTCATATTGTCATCCGATATATATCGTTATATCAAACAGCCCTATTCCATTAAAATTTCACTTTTTCTTGTTAATTGTGACGTTTACTTAAAGTGCAGCAAAAAAGTATTTGCCGTCCAGGGATGCATTAACCCCTTAGTATGTGTCAGTTTAAGGGTTAAAGCCCCAAGATGGTATTTTACAGTCTAGCACTGTGGGAGACATAGCAGTACAGTATACAGGTTTACCTTTACATTCTTTATTTTTAGGTAATGTATTAAGCTGAGTTTGAAATTAAAGTGTTTTGAAGGCATATTTAGGGTTCAAACTATGAAAATAGGCATTTTTTAACCACATCCAAAATTTGCGATTTTTTGCGGAAATTTTTGCGGGAACTCTTGGAACCCCACGAATTTTGGGGGTGTACTGTATACCATAACTGGAAAAATAAAACAAAATTAAAAACGGTAAGGCACCAACATTCTGGTATTTTCAGAGCTGGACGTAAACATCATAGTTTCTTTCAATTCCCAATGACACCCCTCCCACGTTGCCACAAATTCCCAATGACACCGCACCATGTTGCTCTGAAGTGCCTGAGATTTCACAGGAGACCCCTACACCATTATTTCTTTGATGTGGTGCTTGGTGCATAAGGATGGCATGGTGCACCTGAAATGTGGCTTTGAAGAATGTTGTGTGTAGTGTGGTGCAATTGGGAGTTCACAGGGATCCTTCCCCTTATTACTTCAATGCACTGTGAACTTCACGATTGACCCCTCCCTTTTATTGCTTCAAGGTAATCGCGACATTGCTTCAGTGCGGTGCAAGAGGGACATGGTCATGAAGAGTGATACAGCGAATTGTGATTGGGAAGTCATGGAGTACATCACCTACTTCCCCTATTGCTTTAATGCTCTTGTGACTTCATGAAGGACCATGTAGAAAAAAATCCATTTTGTAGACTTCAGGGAAAAAAACTACATACAGTGGGACCTCGGGTCACGAACGTCTCCAAACACGTACAAATCAGGTTACGACCAAAAAGTTCACCAAACTTTTGCATCTGTTCACGACCACACACTCGGGTGACGAACAAGCCAGTTTCCCTTCTGGTTAGTATGTACCGATGACTTCCGCACGTGTTCAGTCTCTCCCTGTACATTGTTCTAGGTCAGACGTATGTGCACTCGCTGTAAACTCTGTGCTCTATTTCGTGTGCTTTTGCATTAATTTTGCAATTAACCATGGCCTCTAAGCAAGTGAAGAGTGCTGGTGTTGATGAGAAGAAAGGTTTGAAGAAAACTAATCGAATCGAATCGAATTAAAGAAAGAAATTATTGAAAAGTATGAGCGTGGCGTTCGTGTTATACTGATCTTGCCACTGAGTACAAGAAGTCAAAATCTACAATTTCGACTATTCTAAAGCAGAAAAAGGCCATTAAAGCAGCTGATGTTGCAAAAGCAGTTACAGTGTTAACCAAGCAGAGGCCTCAAGTGCTAGAAGAGGTGGAAAAACTGTTGCTAGTGTGGTTGAACGAGAAGTATCTTGTAGGGGATAGTGTAAGCGAGGCGATGCTAAGTGAGAAAGACAGGAAGTCTCATGGCGATTTGCTGCAAAACTATCCTACAAGTGGCTAGTTCTTCCTCCTCACCAGAACTCAACTCATGCAAGGTTAGTTTTCTTGGTTGTTTTTGGCTAGTTTTTGTATAAATTAAGGATTTTTCAAATTTCCATTTTTTTCCCTGTGTTTAAAACTCATTTTAAAAAAAGTGTTTACAGTGAGCAGTTTGTAAGGCTGTAGCGTGAACTCTTGCAATGTTAGTTTTCTTTGTTGTTTATGATTAGTTTTTGTATAAATTAAGGATTTTTCAAATTTTCATTTTTCTCCCTGTGCTAAAAACTCATTAAAAAAAGTGTTTACAGCAAGTAGATTGTAAGGCTATAGTGTGAACTCTGGCAATGTTAGTTTTCTCTGTTCAAGGTTTTCTCAGTGTTATTCAATGTTTTTACATTTAGTTTACTATTACACTGTGCATTCTATGGTATAATCAACTACTCTTGTGCTTAAAAATCTTTAAAAAAATATGTTTACATACAGTTTGTACGATCTGGAACGGATTAATTGTATTTACATACAATCCTATGGGGGAAATTAGTTCTGGTCACCCAAGGTTCCACTGTACCTTGACGTGATTGGAGAGAGGGAAGGGGTGTTTATTGAGGAGTGATGGCATGGCACACCAGGGAGATAAGCGGGGGTTCAGTGCAACAGGAAAACTGCAGTAAGCTGGGGGTATTTAGAGTTATCCATTTTTTGCTTTGGAACCGATTAGTTACCGGTACTGAGGTCCGAAACCTGGTTTCAATACAGAGGTCAAAAGTTTAGCACCAATCCAACACTGTAACAAAGGGAGAAAATTCATTCACTCTTTCTCTATCATACACTGCACACAATACAAGTAGCAAACGAATGAACAATACGTGATACAAGGTAAGGTGAGGTGAGGTGAGATGAATGATACTCAAAAAAAACAGTGCTGGAGAAATACTGAGGATACTGAAATGGCAGGAGGCTACAGTGGGGTATGCTTACTCATCACTCACATGGATTCAGGGTAGTGCTTGGCGCTTAGCAAATTCAAGTTTTGCTTTCAGGAACTTTCCTCATATTTTGCTATTTCAAGTATTTACGATCCATGGTTGATTGAATCCATGGATGTGGAACCCACAGAAAAGGAGGGCCGACTGTATTGATATAGCAGGATATCCAAACTTTTGCTAATGTCCCATTTACCCTTTTTTCTTTTCAATGAACTTTTCAGTTCATTAAATAAACTGTAACTCTGGTTGTCTGAGCTGTATTTATTATTTTTCACATCAAATTTCATCCAAGGCTTAATTTGAAATGGAACTCTAACAATGAGAGAACACAGCATAGACAGAAGGCTCTCAAAGAAATTTTAAATCAATTAAAGTGCATGACAAGGACCGGAACAAAGAAAAGTGTCTTAAAAATGCTCTTATTTTGTAATTCACGGGGCTCCGTCTACTGAAAATGAAAAGGAGCTTCAGTTTACTGAAGAGGACACGAAACAGGAAGATGAAAGAGATGAAGCGAATATAATAGCAGTGCATAAAAAAGAGGACCGAGGTGAAGGTGCAGCACTGTAAGCCAAAGCTTATCCACAGAACCTTCTGCATAAACTGGTCAGGATCATAAAGCAAATTAAAGTGACAAGATAAAACAGCAAATGAAAATGAGTCTAAATTGAATCTTAGATGTAGATCACATGACAATCCCTCAAGGAGAATGACAAAGCCAGCAGTCTTTGAGGAAGGACAGGAAATGATTTTTGAATTTATCACATCCTGGGCATGCCGCACTTGATGCCCATCAGTACTGTCAAAGAAATCTTTACTTGAGAGTATTAGCGTATTTAACAAATTACGGTTCACATTCTCCTATTGCGACAAATCTGTGTGCTTGCTTGAGTCTCTATAAAGCATACAGGTGATGCCAGCGTTAACACATTAAGGAATACCAAGCAAGAGCTAGGGTGGCACAATAGCCCAATAGTTAGTTGATGCCTCACAGGGGTCTTAGTTGGACTCCTAGTCTGGCTGACAGAGACAGTCAATTCAATAGGCGACCTTGGCAAATGCCCTTCCATCCCACATCCTGCCATGCTATGAACATCAAGAGGTGCACGCTATGGGCACTGAGAGGGGGTCCAACCATCCTCAAGTCAAGTCAAGTTGGGGAGCATGCACTGGTACAGTGCGTTGCCGCACCCACTACAAGACGAAACAACTCAAGATCCTGGTTGGCAACCCCCCAGGCAGACACGTGGTCCAGTCCCACCCTCCAGAAATGACCCTCTATCTGCTGCAGCCAGGTGTTACATGGGTGACCCCTTGGCCTGGTCCAGCCACTTGGGTCCCCAACAATGAGGATATTATGAGCCAGATCACCCTAGCGGAAACACACCACATGGCCATAGTGCTATAACTGACGCTCCTTCACAATGCAGGTAATGTGCCTCATTCGGGACTCCATGAGCAACCGCTCATTCGACACAAAGTCAAACCAACGGTACACAAGGATTTTCCGGAGAGACACAGTACCAAAGGAGTCCAGTCTTCATCTCAGGTCACTAAATAGCGTCCATGTCTCGCAACCATATAACAAGACAGGAAGCACCAGGACTCTAAAGACTTGGACCTTCGTCCTTTTGCATAGATATTAGGAGCGCCATACACCCTTTCCAGTGACCTCATGACCCCCCATGCTCTCCCAATCCATCTACTGACTTCACAGGAAGAGTCACCAGAGACATGAATGTCACTGCCATGGTAAGTAAACCTCTTGACAAGGTCAACACTCTCTCCGCAAACAGACACATTGCTGATGGCTGTGCCAAAGAGATCATTAAAGGCCTGGAACTTGGTTTTTATCCAGGACACTCACAAGCCCAGACACTCAGACTTCTCGCTCAGTCTCTCAAGCGACCCGATCAGAGCCTCCATTGACTCCGCGAAGATCACAGCATCATCAGCAAAGTCAAGATCCATGAATCTTTCTTCACCAACAGATGCATCATAGCCACTGGACCCCATGACTTTGCCCAACACCTAGTCCATACAAGCATTGAACAGAGTAGGAAGAATACACCTCTGACAAACCCCAGAATCAACTGGGAAAAATACAGAGGTTCTGCCTCCACTCTGCACAGCACTCACAGTACCAGTGCACAGGACGGCCATGATATCCAGCAACCTCAAGAGGATCCCGCGAACCCTCAGGATGTCCCACAGGGCAGCTCGATCAACTAAGTCAAACGCTTGCAAAAACCGTCAAAGGCTGCAAAGAAACTCTGCTGATATTTGTATTTGCGCTCCATGAGAACTCTCATGGTAGACTTCTTAGGCATAAAACCAGACTGTTCCGGTCGCTGGTAGATGAGAAATTGATCACGGATCATATTGAGGACGACCCAAGCAAGGACCGTACCCGGCACCGGGAGCAGTGTTATCCCCCTGCAGTTGCTGCAATCTAGGCGATCACCCTTCCCTTTCCAGATAGGAACGACAAGTCAGTTGGGATGATGCCTGTCTCCTAAATGGAAGAGAAGATTGCTTGCAATGCCAGGAGGACAGCCTTACCACCAGCCTGGAGAAGTTCACCCCGGATACTACAGATCCCTGCAGCCTTCCACCCCTCAGCTGGTTCAACACCTGTGCATTCTCAGTGAGATTGGGTGGTTTACAGCTAATTGGAGGATCAGCTTCAAGAACCGTAAACCCAGACATATCCAACGTCCTAGCTGGAGGATCAGCTTTGAACAACTGCTCAAAGTAGCCAGCCCAGCGAGTCACAACTGCAGTATCTTCCATAAGAACCGCTCCGTCAGCTGCCCTGACTCAGATGTGCATAATGCTTTGATTCCTTTGTAAGCAGGACATGGGTCGCTAGACCACAGATTGTGTGTCACTTGCTCCCCATCCTCAAAAGTTAATAATATGTGAATGTGACACCAAGGAGTGCCAATG
Source organism: Polypterus senegalus (assembly GCF_016835505.1). Taxonomy (NCBI): domain Eukaryota; kingdom Metazoa; phylum Chordata; class Cladistia; order Polypteriformes; family Polypteridae; genus Polypterus; species Polypterus senegalus. Next base: position 67,908,500 of record NC_053171.1, on the reverse strand, counting down.
ATGAAACTCAAAGGGGAACGCGAAAAACTGACTAGAACTCCATACTGGCTTTGACCAGCACTGCGGAATACCAAGTGGCGTCACTCATGAAACTCTTGAATCCCCCAATTCCGCCATGCAATTAATACAAAAGGGTACATGGTCTCGAAACTGAGTGGGACAGACCCCCAATTTCCTGGGAGGTTAATAATTTTTAAATGCATGCTATGGACATCAAGTTGCACCCTTGACAAAGCACAAAGGGGAAAACGGGAAACAACCTAGTGCTCCATATGGGCTTCGACTAGCACAGCTAGACACTGAGGGCTGCTGTTCATGAAACTGTCAAATCCCCCCATCCCACCATGATATGAACACCAAGGGTCACATGGTCTGGAAACTGAAAGGGACCCCACCATCCTCTAAGTTTAAAGATATTTAAAGGAGCAATGGACACTGAGGAGCGTCCTAGGGCTCAACATTTGACCGGCACAGTTGGTGGCTGTCTGTGTATATTTTGTACATTGCACTCAGATTCTCTACTTTAATCTTACATTCCAAAGAAGTGCGTGACACAAAAGAGGCCCGACATCCCATTAGAATGAGCGTAAATAAAGACTGTCAAGATCATCAGCCAAGTCAATTATACTTAGGTGATAAGAACAAAAGCCAGAGCCTCCATTTAAACGTGGGGCTAATGAACATCTTTACAATGCACTTTAACAAACAATTACATCAAGTCAAAAGGCCTCAGCATCTCCGTTAATGAGATACTTTTATCTTCTTCACTTTTCAAGCAGGAATTTACACTCCAGGCTCATCACGTAACAGAATCTTATTCAACAGGTGCAGAATGTGAAATGAGAAGAACTGACAGATTCACACTGTGTCAGTCACATTGACAGAAAACATAAGAAATACACTCAGAATACAAAAATTAATGAGAACAAAAAGAGTTGCTCAGTGTCCACATTTTATGATCCATTACAAGTACAAATAGATCACAATGCTGCCAACAAGTATGGCATTGGGGTGTGTCAATGACTAAAGACAATTTTTCTGACTGAGCCAGTGCCACATAAAACAGCTTAAACAGTTACACAGCTCTGGCAAATTCAGCCACAATCTCGGCAGTTCTTTTCTTTTTTCATTCCGTCATGGTACATAAAACCCGAGACTGCAGACAGAGAAGCCTCTCTTCGATTTGAGGGGTCCAAAACATCAATGTTCCTTATTCCTCATCTCTGCATTGCATGGATTAATTGTACTTCTTCATGAGTATCTGTTGGTTGTCACAGCGTATGACAGACTAGACGATTACTTCTGACTCCATTAGATCTTGTACTTGAAGAGAACAAATGAAAATTGATGAAAAATTCGTCAAACGTGACATGGCCATCCGCTACAATGCTGCACTCTCACTGCTATCAGCTTGTGCCAAGTTTACAATAAATCAGTGTCATGGGTCGTTTTTGTCAATTTTTTGGTTTTATTTACAATCACTAAGTACAGTAATATCAGGCTGAGCTGTTTTCATATGGATTACACTAGTACTAGTAAAAACTGAACTCTAAATAATTTTAACACATATTTTAGTGCCATGCATTTCGAAATTGGACTGTCGAGACATGAACACACAGGCCAATCAATGTCCTGCAGTCAACCCTAAGCACCAATAGTTCAGTTAAATAAAAAGACAGTAAAATACTTAAATTATGCAACACACTTAATATATCATGCTATACATTATTATGCCTCAGAGTAAAAAAAACATAAGATATCATTTTTAGTCTAGCTAAAGTTCCTTACCAGAATTACAGTCCTATCTTTTATCCAAGTCAAAACAATAATCAGAAATGAAAGTTGGAAAGTCGTTGCCAAAGATCAGAACACTAAAGTCAACTAAACAAGCACACTTGATAACTCTCGGGAGTTGATTCAACCTTTAAAATGCTGTCCTGGGGCCTCATGTATAAATGGTGCGTACGCACAAAAATGTTGTGTAAGCCTGTTTCCACATTCAAATCGTGATATATAAAACCTAAACTTGGCATAAAGCCACGCAACATTTCCACGGTACGCTTGCGTACGCAAGTTCTGCTCTCGGTTTAGCAAACTCGGGGCACCCAGCATCAAAGCAGCTTTTCTGCTTTTCTTTTTTAGATTCACATCCCTGACGTGGCTTTATAAATACACTGAAATTAACCACATATTGTTTATTATTTATTTATTTATTTATTATTATTAGTTTAATGCATCTGATTGTAATTAACCTGTAACAATATAACGGTCCACAGAATGGCCAAACTATTCCAAATACCATAGCTGCTTTAGCGTTGTTACTCACACTGCACCTTCTTTTTCTTCTTTCATCTGCTCCTGTTAGGGGTTGTCACAGCGGATCATCTTTTTCCATATTACTCTCACTGCACCACTCAGAATATTTATATCACTGTATCAGCAGCTGATTGGAAAGAGAATTACCGGCATACAGCATCAAGCACATGCTGTCTACTGAACCGCTCTCATATGGCAAACGCTTCAATACCTTTCCTGTATGGACCTTGCGGTTCAGAAACAGTTTCATCCCAAGAACTATAAATGTACTCAGTCAAGTGATCCTTGTAGAACTGTTTGTATTTATAATTACAATTACCTCACTGTCAACTTGCGATACACAATTGCACAACCTGAGCCACTTTATAAAGCACGTATTTACATATGATGACAATATCATTTTTAAGATGAAATGCAGCAAAATATGTTTATTATATAATACAGATAAAACTTTAACTTCATTTAAATAATCTATATTGTTAATAATTAAAGATGTGAGAATACAATGTCGCTGCGCTAGCAAGGATCTGCCGCTCAGTTCACGGATTGTTCCTGCCTCGCGCTGTATGCTTGCTGGGACTGGCGTGACACAGGAAGGATAGAGTAATTAAACATGTACTACAAAGATATTTCAATGCTCTTGAAAGTTTTGAAGAATTGGCGTTCTAAGCTTACAGATGGCTTAACGTCTATTACAGAGCTGATTGTGTGGCGGTTGGGTATTTGGAAAAAGAAAAGTAAGGAGACAGTATTGCTGCAATAAATTATTTCATCAAAGGTTGTGCACAATCACTGCACCACCGTGTTCCCATGTTTAATAACATGCTTTAACTCCTATCATCATGAAAATTATATCACTTATACATCTCAGTATTTTAATTATTCAGAGAGCTGTAATATCACGAATGTAATGGTTTCTATGTCCTGTCAGAGGAATAGAAAGCCCGGAAGCACGTAGTGATTCACAAACATAGAGCAAATAGAAGATCAAATACAAAATAAAACATTTAACTTGCTACTTTAGTTACAATGGGATTTGAGAAACTAGTAAATTAAATGATTTAAAGATGAAGTTCATAATGTTCTACTTCAATGACAAAATAAACTACGTGATTAAAGTGAAAATTTCGAGATTAAAGTTGACATTTCGTGCTTTTTTCCCCGCTGTGTCTCTATTTTTTTTTCTTTTCTCTGTACCCAAATAAACTTTCATGTGACACTCAGACGGTGGGCTACAACTCGCCTTTTCAGGGCGACTTTGATATCTGACAACTTCTTTTTTTTTTCAGGTACTGTGCGACTTTGGGAACTTGAGCTTTCGAGTTTCGCTGACACTCTATGTCACTCGACAACTTCCTTTTGTTGTTTATATCACTGTTTAAACCAACAAATAGTACATTTTTCTTTGCCTCCACTTGGTATTCGCTGAAATTCTTCTATTTCCCCCCGTGCTTTTGCCATTGCCTTTTCACAGAACACTGAGCTTAAGGGCTATTTATATTGATTTGCATATTCAAAGAGGCCTAATTCTGGGAGGAGACGGGGCGGGACAGCAGTCGCATGCACGTGCGTTACTTTTCATGCTGACCGGGATTTATGGAGCGGAAGAACGTGGAATTGGGCGAATGCACAGATTTATGCATCTGGATTTTTTTGTGCTTAAGCTTACACCATGTTATAGTGTGAATTCTACGCATGCCGTTTTACATGAGGCCCCTGGTGATTCTTGGGTAGCAACACCATAGCAATGATAAACACAAACATAACAAGAGTGCTAATCTCTCTCTCTCTCATATATATATATATATATATATATATATATATATATATATATACACACACAATATATATATATATATATATATATATATATATACACACACACACAGTATGTGTATATATGTGTGTGTGTATATATATATATATATATATATATACAGTAATCCTAAGCTATATCGCTTTGACTTTCAGCGGTTTCACTCTATCATGGATTTTAAATGTAAGCACATCTAAATATATATCACGGATTTTTCGCTGATTCGCCGCTTTCTGCGGACAATGGGTCTTTTAATTTAGGTTACATGCTTCCTCAGTTTGTTAGCCCAGTTGATTTCATACAAGGGACGCTATTGGAGGATGACTTAGAAGCTACCCAATCAGAGCATGTATTACATATTAACTAAAACTCCTCAATGCTAAAAGATATGCTTCCCGCGTGGCGCTTGTTTTGTTTGCTTCTCTCTGTCTCTCTCACTCTCTGCCTGACGGAGGGTGTGAGCAGAGGGGCTGTTTATACAGTGGCTGTTTGCCTAGAAGATAGGGCGCTCCTCTACAAAATGCGCTTTATCGCGGTGCTTCTGTATACTTAAAAGCAGGTATTGATTTTTTGATTGTTTGCTTTTCTTAGCGAGAGCTTTCTCTGACATTATCTGCTCTTCACGGTGCTCCTTTGAAGATAAGATATGTTTGCATTCTTTTAATTGTGAGAAAGAACTGCCATCTCTGTCTTGTAATGAAGCACAGTTTAAACTAAAGGGTGTTATTTCATGTCTAGAGGGCTCTAATAATGTTAACAGTGTGGGAGAGTTTATAAGGGCTTAAAATATACAAAAATAACCATACAAACATATGGTTTCTACTTGTGATTTTCACCTATGCGGGGGTCTGGAGCATAACCTTGATCGAGGAGGATTACTGTATATATATATATATATATATATATATAAAATCCAATGCTTGTCTGTCTGTCCACTTTACGCAAGAGAACTACTTTCATAGATTTAGATCGGATTTTTTTCTGTAACTTGCTTGAACATTCCGGTTGATTTTGTAACTTCTCTCGTCATGCTAAGAATCATAGTTCTCTTGCAAGAGCGATATATTTGTGCTAATCCAAGACAGAGGCTGTGTGCCAAGGGGAGAGGAAAGTATGACATCAGAAGTGAGGGGCCAGGCAGGGCCCTCTTCACTGTCCTTTTTCAATAATACATGGACAGAGTCACGGGGGACGGCTAGTTTTATTAGTATTATAAAACAAAATCCTGGAAATGAAAAGCATGGCGACGATACGTGATCTTCTTGGAAGTTCTCGGAAGACCCGCGAGACGCTCTCCCAGGGCCGTCTCTTGGGGACGTGGAACATGAGATTCTTGCAAGACACACCCTACTTACAAAAGATATCATATATATCACCCATAAAAAAACACTCACTCGAGTAAAAGCACGTAGCACAAACAGACTCTGTGCTTTCAGCACATATAAAGCATATAAGGACAATACGAAGAATAGAGACCCAAAGGCGTTGGAGAGAGAAAAAGGTAGATAAGAGATTATGAAAGCAGTGGAATTCGAAAGGCTCAAACAAACAATGGTGCGATACACATGTAGAGAAAGGTACAGAAAATGAAAGCAGTAAAATTTGAAAGTATTGTAGCATCCCAGTCAGGTTGAAGCCTTTTTGGTTTTAAGTGACTATTAGGACCGATTGAGGGAGGGCGGAGTACAGTACGGAAGACTGATAGCAGGGTATTGATTGATGTGGTAAAGGGGGGGTAAGACCCGGGGGCGAAGGGGTTGGAGAGGATGCTAGAAAGTTGTGTTTGGGGTTACGAAGTCTGCGATTGATCAAGTAAACCTTTTGTGACACTTTATCACGTCAGTCGCTACAGTATCAAAGATAAGATAGTAAAGATCGCATTACCGCAAAACAAAAGGTGATTAATCATTAGAACCAGGTGTAATTGAAAAAACAGCAGGACAAATCGAGGTCGGAAATAAAAGGAGAAGAGTAGACAACAAAGTCATTTCGCATTTGCATCATTCAATGCACAAAACGTGGATTTACACAATAATAGACCATACGCTATGAGAATCTGTGGTCACACAATAGATAAAGCAACAAGAAGCTTAATTTTAAAGAATAAACACTTCAGTCAGGTGTATATTTATGACTAGCAAAATACCTGCGCTTCGCAGAGGAGAAGTAGTGTGTTAAAGAAGGAAAGAAAAAGAAAAGGAAACATTTTGAAAATAACAGAACATGATTGTCAATGTAATTGTTTTGTCACTGTTATGAGTGTTGCTGTCATATATATATATATATATATATATATATATATATATATATATATATATATATATATATATATATATATATAAACTGCTCAAAAAATTAAAGGAACACTTTGAAAACACATCAGATCTCAATGGGAAAAAGAAATCCTCCTGGATATCTATACTGATATAGACTGGGTAATGTGTTAGGAGCGAAAGGATGCCACATCGTTTGATGGAAATGAAAATGATCAACCTACAGAGCCCTGAATTCAAAGACGCCCCAAAAATCAGAGTGAAAAAATTATGTGGCAGGCTAGTCCATTTTGCCAAAATTTAATTGCAGCAACTCAAAATTGTACGCAGCACTTTGTATGGCCCATTTGTTCTTGTATACATGCCTGACAACATCGGTGCATGCTTCTAATGAGATGACAGATGGTGTTGTGGGGGATCTCCTCCCAGATCTGGACCAGGGCATCACTGAGCTCCTGGACAGTCTGAGGTGCAACCTGGTGGCATTGGATGGACCAAAACATAATGTCCCAGAGGTGTTCTATTGGATTTAGGTCAGGAAAGTGTAGTGGCCAGTCAATGGTATCAATTCCTTCATCCTCCAGGAACTGCCTGCATACTCTCACCACATGAGGCCGGGAATTGTCGTGCACCAGGAGCCACTGTACCAGCATAGGGTCTGACAATGGGTCCAAGGATTTCATCCTGATACCTAATGGCAGCCAAGGTGCCTTTGTCAAGCCTGTAGCGGTCTGTGTGACCCTCCATGGATATGCCTCCCCAGACAATCATTAACCCACCACCAAACTGCTCATGCTGAATGATGTTACAGGCAGCATAATGTTCTCCATGGCTTCTCCTGACCCTTTCACTTCTGTCACGTGCTCAGGGTGAACCTGCTCTCATCTGTAAAAAGCACAGGGCACCAGTGGTGCATCTGCCAATTCTGGTATTCTATGGCGAATGCCAATCGAGCTGCATGCTGCTGGGCAGTGAGCTCAGGGCCCATTAGAGGACATGGGGCTCTTGGGTCACCCTCATGAAGTCTTTCTGGTTGTTTGGTCAGAGACATTCACACCAGTGGCCTGCTGGAGGTCATTTAGTAGGGCTCTGGCAGTGCTCATCCTGTTCCTCCTTGCCCAAAGGAGCAGATACTGGTCCTGCTGATGGGATATGGACCTTCTATGGCCCTCTCCAGCTCTCCTAGAGTAACTGCTTGTCTCCTAGAATCTCCTCCATGCCCTTGAGACTGTGCAGGGAGACACAGCAAACCTTCTGGCAATGACACGTATTGATGTACCATCCTGGAGAAGTTGGACTACCTGTGCAACCTCTGTAGGGTCCAGGTATCGCCTCATGCTACCAGTAGTGACACTGACTGTAGCCAAATGCAAAACTAGTGAAGTAACAGTCAGAAAAGATGAGGAGGGAAAAATGTCAGTGGCCTCCACCTGTTAAACCATTCCTGTTTTGGGGGTCATCTCATTGTTGCCCCTCTAGTGCATCTGTTGTTAATATCATTAACACTACAGCAGCTGAAACTGATTAACAACCCCCTCTGCTACTTAACTGACCAGATTAATATCCCATAAGTTTCATTGACTTTATGCTATACTCTGTTTAAAAGTGTTCCTTTAATTCTTTTGAGCAGTATATATATATATATATATATATATATATATATATATATATATATATATATATATATATAGCATAATACCAGCTCATAGCGAAGTCGTGTGTTAAAGAAGTTATGAAAAAGAAAAGGAAACATTTTAAAAATAACGTAACATGATTGTCAAAGTAATTATTTTGTGTATTTGGCGGCAGCGTCACAAAGTTGTTTTCGTCTAGCTGGATCAGAAAATGTACCACGACGTCTGACACGCCTCCTTTTTACTGTTTTCTCACAGCTTGGATTGCTGCTGTCATAATCGGTTTGAGTCTACATATACGATATATATATACACATACATATCTTCATATCTATATACATATCTATATATATATCTACATATACACACATATATATATATATACATACCTATCTGCATCATATATACACACACATACATACATACTTACACACACACAAATTATATGTGTGTGTGTGTGTGTGTGTGTGTGTGTGTATGTATGTATGTATGTGTATATATTGTGAACGCTGGCCCCGGCACAGACAGACGGACAACATTTTTGCTCCCAACACACCGTTTATTTACACTATGTACAGTATAAAACGTCTCGTGCACTCACACACCCCAGTGCCTCCAGCACTGATTCCCCCAAGTCCAGGGCCCACAGTCCTTGTGCCTTCCTGGCCGCCTCCAGTCCTTCCACAAGCTCAGTCCTTCTGCCTCCCGACTTCCACCGCTGACTGGAGGGAGGCGGCCCCTTTTATGGGGAGCCGGATGGGCTCCAGCTGCTCCCGGCACTTAGCGGTGGCCACACCCTGTGTGGCGGAAGTGCCGGCCGTGCACCCGGAAGCCATCTGTGTCTCCATGGTCGTCTTCCCCCTGGCACTTCCTGGTGTGGCGGAAGTGCCGGGCTCCTGGGATAAATAGGCACTGGGGCGCCGCCTGGCGGTGGCCACGGGTCCCTACAGGGCTGGGCTTCCAAGCCCTGTACCCGAGGCCCCCTGTCTAACCAGGACGGATGCCCCCACTCGGTCTGGAGGAGGCACACGCCCTCCTCCGGTCCTCTAAGGCGTCCCGGCCGGCTCCATCCCCGGCCGAGGGCCACACGGGATGAACTGGCATTGGGGCGCCGCCTGGCGGTGACCACGGGCCCCTACAGGGTAGGGCTTCCATGCCCTCGACCCGTGGCTCTCCACAGAACCAGGACAGACGCCCCCTCGCAGTCTGGAGGAGGCACAAGCCCTCCTCACGTCCTCCTGGGCGTCCCGGGGACCACAATATATATATACTGTATATACACATACATACATACACACAGGTATATATATGTGTAAATATATGTATGTGTCTATATGTGTGTGTATAGCTTTGGTCACTGAGTGCAAGGGAAAAATAATAAAATGTAGTCTATAAGTTATTAAACAGTAAAACATTAACAATTTAAGAAGTAAAGGTACATTGAGCACTACTGGGGTGGTTGCGGGTAAACAAAATTTTAAAGACGGTGTAACAGAACAGGTAAGTAGTACTAACAGCAGCTAAAATGTATATGGATCATCTCTCGGTAGTAGATCCCTTTTGAAAGGCGCTACACGACGGCTGTGGTATAGAAATTACATTTTCTATGTGAACATCCAATTTTCTGCCTCTGGTAATGTGCCTTACCGGCATTACCAGCAATTAAAGAAAATTAGTTTTGTGTCCTCTGCAGTGTTAAGAGAGAAAGGCTTTGGTTTGGGATAAAAGGAACAAAGGTGTAAAGAAAGGGAACTTGCCTTTTTCTTTTATATAGTGTAGAGAAATGTCTTTGCTGACGATATGAGCGCCTTTTGGGGACAGTCGCGGTGGGTTTTGTGTAGACTGGTGAGACGTCCCTGCTATTAATCGGCTGTGATGGCACTGTTGGTCCTCCACACCTGTGTGTGTCTTCATAATCCGAGCTGACGACCTCATAATCGTATACGTGCAAAGAAAGTCGCGCGCCTTAATATTAGTTTGCCGCGGTGTAGAAAAGGGGCCCCGTGTTTGCATTTGTCTGGGCTATAGCTCAGGGGGAGGATGAAAAAAATTAAAAGTGCTCACTTTGACTTAAGGCAGAAGCGCAGTCAGCGTCTCAAAGGCCGGCACAGCTATACACGAGCTATGCGCATGCACCGGCTGCTCGACTTTTGCAGGGCAGGAGATGCCACTTTTTGCAGACACGTTCACGTGATCAAAAGTCTCCGCGCTCTTTGGAGGTCATTCATATATATATATATATAGCAAAATACCCGCGCTTCGCAGCAGAGAAGTAGTGTGTTAAAGAAGTAATGAAAAAGAAAAGGAAACATTTTAATAATAACATAACATGATTGACTTTGTCATGAGTGTTGCTGTCATATATAAATATATATATATATATACATATATATACACACACACATATACATATATATACATATACACACATATATACAGTATATATACATATACATCTACATATATATACATATATATATATATGTGCTGTGACGAGTTGCTGGGGCTCGAGCCGGCCGGGACGCCTGGAAGGACCGGAAGCTGGGTTGTACGTCTTCCGGGCCACGAGGGGGCAACCGCCCTGGAACAGAGGAGGACCACAGGAGAGGAACAAGGAGGCTTACGCCTAATTTAACCTGTGGCCACCGCCAGGGGGTGCCCCGAGTCTCAGAGGGCCCGGGATTGATTTACTTCCGCCACACTCGGGAAGGTGGAGGAGAATCCCTCCAGGGACGCCCGGAGTGCTTCCAGGTGCTCTTCTGCCACACCAGGGAGTGACGTCAGAGGGAGCACCTGGAACACATCCAGGAGAGAATAAAAGGGCCCGCCTTCCTACAGTCGGGGAGCTAGAGTCGGGAGTGGGAGCAGGACAAGGCTCCCTTAGAGAGAGGAAAGGCAGTCCCAGGGACAGTGTGACAAGGGACAGAGAGAGAAAGGCCTGGGATTAAGGTGATTTGGGCAAGAAGGCACAGTGGACTGTGCGGGACTGAGTTGTGTGTGGTGTAATGGAAGAAAAAATAAAAGACCTTTTGATAAAGGTGCGGTGTCTGTTTGATGGTGTCTGGGCATGTCTTACAATGGCGCCCGAACAGGGACCTACTGCCTGTTCCAAGGCAGGGGACCCCAAAAATAAATATTTTGTGAGCTGCCCAGCACCGCAGACGACCTCACACACTCGCCGCATGGAGGCGGCCCGCGCATACACCGTGGACGAATGGCAGATCACCCAGGGGCCGCGAGAGGTCCGCAAGAGCTTCATGTCCTGCCCATTGGGGGACAGGAAGAGCAGCCAAGGCAGGAGAGCTGCGGACTCCCCAGTGGTCGCTGCCCCTGTAAGAAATGGAGTTGGCACAGCCATGGAAACGGTTGGCAGGCTGTGTGATGCAACCAAAGACGGGATCCAGGAGGTAAGTCCCAAGCCCGGCGACAGTCGGCCCGAAAGACTCGGGCATGCCGAGTCCAGCGTCTGTCTTTCAGATGGGGCTCAAAGGTGAGCACTTTTTCGGCGGTCACTCTCGCCGGCTTCGCCCTGTGGAGCTCTCTTCTGGGTTGTCCTCTGCCTTCCCCTTGCTCGAGATGGACGTTCCTTGGTACCGCCTCTCTCCAATCATCGGTGGGCACACAAGACACGCCGTCCAATCCCTTGCCTGTCGCAGGGAGGGCCTTCAGATCCGCTTTCACCTTCTCCCTTCTCCCGAGGGGTTGAGGAGACCGGCTGCAGCACCTCTGCCGCTGCCTCTCGAGACGCGGCGGATCCTCCCTCCTCCACCCGCCTTAACTGTCAATCCCCCCACAAACACAGTCTCTCGGAATTTGCATAAGCACAGCCTTTGACCAGCAATTTGAACTTAGTTAGAAAGTGATCAAAACTGTCGTTTATACCCTGCGTCCTCTCATTAAACTTGTATCCCGCATTAGCCGTGGGTATGACAAACGTCAGCGGCAGCCTGTCTATGAACTTAATTTAAACTTTAGGTTTACACCGTGCTTTGTTTCCGAAGTAGCTGCAGGCATGAATATGCTTGTACAGTATGTGTCACTCACTCGCTTCTTACTGTTTTGCTGCCTTCTCAATTGTATAATGCATGTTTTCTTCAGCGCTTTTTGGAGCTCTTCCTGGTTTTCTACGTAATGCGTTGACAGTCAGTTCATGTGATTACGTGGAGGTGTGATGATGTCACATGAAACTCCGCCCCCTACGGCCATCGAGCTCAATTCCATTACATTATATGGAGAAAAATAGCTTCCAGTTATGACCATCACGCGTAGAATTTCGAAATGAAACCTGCCAAACTTTTGTAAGCAAGCTGTAAGGAATGAGCCTGCCAAATTTCAGCCTTCCACCCACACGGGAAGTTGGAGAATTAGTGATGAGTGAGTGAGTGAGTCAGTGAGGGCTTTGCCTTTTATTAGCATAGATTAGGCAAATTTGCTTAAAAATCTGAAAGCCCCTACTGTTGTCCTTGTTTCTCACAGTCTATCTGTAAATTTGTCTGCTCACTTGAAACAGCTCCGCTTCTAGTGTAATGATTTTGCTGAATTTGGGGACATGTCATGTGAAATAAGTTGGGAAAAAACACTTTCCACAGAGGTATCTTGAATACAGTAAAGAGCTGAAATGGACAAGGGTGATTACGGTCTTCCAGAAAAAATTTCAAATTAAAACTCATAAAATATACTGTTAATTAGCTAGGAGTTGACTGGAGTTCCCAATTTATTTTTAAAGTACAAGTTTGGTATTTTTCAATTGTACAGTTATGTATTCACAAACATGATGTTTATGCATTTACCACGCTAAATTGTGTTCTAAAGTCAAGCCTTTTCTATACATTTCAAAAAAGGTCCATTTTTAGTGGGTCGCCAACTTCGGGTCTTCATTTATTTATTCATTTAGCTGACATCTTTATCCAAGGTGACTTACAGAATTTGAGGTACAATCGGTTACATACTGGAGCTGCGTCTTTTCCAGGTTCCCAAAGTCGAATAGCTACTGAGATGGCAAGGTAGGATCATCATGCGTCAAACAAGTAACAAAAGAAACTTCACAATCCAATAAAGTTTGTTTTAAAAAGATTCAGTAAAAATATAAAAAGGAGCAAATCATAAAACTCAGAAAAAAAGGTTGTTACACGCACAGAATAAACGGCAAAAAAGGGTTCCTCCTCTGTTTCATTACAATCTTAGCTTTCTCGTGTTAAACTTTCTATACTTGGTTGTGTTATTTCTCAATGGCAAACTTACATAGGCTTCACTTAGTACATTAAGTACAGACGTTCTGTACATATGGTTTGAAACTGTTTGTCCTTCGTGCCGTCTTACCAACTGTGGGGGAGATCATAAATTGAGCTACTCTATAGTCAGAGGGACAAGAAATAATTAGAATATTCCATTTATAATTTAGCTTGTGGAGGTTAATAGAACCTCCCATTGACTATGCGCTAATATACAGGCATACATTTTAACGCAACTAAGAAAACATTTCTTTATCACAAAACTAACTGACAAATGGCTACGACACATAGTATGCCACACACTGCTTGCCAACCTAAGCGTGACTTTAAGGTATCTTGGTTACAGTATGGAGGTCGATGGAAACTGTAAATGCTTTTTTTTCATAATTTTATTTTCGCACCCTGGAAACTCACATATCCAAACCATTTCTCTCAAAAGATAAAATCACACTAAACCGTTCCTGCCACGTCCTTGGTATTGTGTTGATTTACTTCCGTATTTATGTGAGGACTTTGCCTACAAAGACAACTGCTGGTGGTCCCAACTACCCTAAGTGAACAGAAAACTTATCCTCACCTCAAGAAAAACAGTACAGGAATATGTGATAAAATGACTATTTCCACATCACTTATGTTGTCACATATATACAGAAACAGAGAAGGCTTACATTGAAAAATTTTCCCACTTTAATATATTTGGTACGTTTTTAGGATTTCCAGTCACAACTCGTGCTTCACCGCACTTTTACAGAGGTAACTATTGACTCTGACCTATATTTTAAATCACATATTGATCAGATCACTGGGACAGCATTTTTTCACTTAAGAAATATAGCAAAAGTTAGACCTCTTATAACATTGCAAGATGCTGAGAAATTAATTCATGTTTTTGTTTTCAGACAGCTAGATTACTGTAACGCACTCCTCTCAGGACTAACCCAAAAAAGACATCAATCGATTGCAACGAGTGCAGAATGCAGCTGCTAGAATTTTAACTAGGAAAAGAAAATCTAAGCACATTTCTCCAGTTTTGATGTTACTACATTGGTTACCTGTGTTATTCAGAACTGACTTTAAAATACTGCTTGTGGTTTACAAAGCCTTAAATAATCTCTCTCCATCCTATATTTCAGAATGTCTGACACTCCAAATCATAACCTTAGATCTTCAAATGAGTGTCTGCTTATAACTCTTTTTTTATTTTATTGATTTAATAATGAGTTAATTAGTGAATAAAGATAAATGGAGAAGAAAAAGCAATGGGGAGAGAATCTGCTTCCTCTGTGCTTTAAAAGCTTATTCAAAAATGTTATTGATTAGATCCTGCCAGGTTCTGAAAAAGATCTGCACAGATCCTCTAAGTGAGAATTTGATTTTTTCCAGTTTCAAACAGTATATAATATCAGTGACCCACTGACTTAAATGAGGAGTGTTAGGATTTTTCCAGTTGAGCAAGATAAGTCTGTGTGCCAATAGTGTAGTGAAGGTAATCTCAGTTTGTTTGTCCTTCTCCACTTTAAGCCCATCTGGAAGTACACCAAACACACCTCTTAATGGGTTAGGAGAGATTGTGACACCAAGGCTATCTGATAGGCATTTAAAAATATTGGTCCAGAATGATGTTAATTTAGCGCACGCCCAAAACATGTGACCCAATGAGGCTGGAACTTAATTGCAGTATTCGCTGGTTGGATCTTGCCCTGGAAACATTTTGGACAGTTTTAAGCGAGACAGATACACTCGATATACAATTTTCAGTTGAATAATTGTATGTTTTGCGCGTATGGAGCTCGAGTGAGTTCTCTGCATTGCTACCTTCCACTCATTTTCTGATACATTGAGTGATAGATCCTTATCCCATTGTCCTCTTGGATCTTTGAAAGGGAGGGACTGTAAAATGGTTTTATATATTGCAGAAATGCTGTCTGAGTCCTCAAAACTGAGCAGTATTTTTTCCGGAATAGAGGTAGGTGGGAGGTGAGGATTCCAAGAGCTAAACTTAAAAGAAGTGGTGAGGCGGCCTCCTGCTGTTATGTACCTAAAATCTGGAATAGCTTGCCAATAGAGATTCGCCAGGCTAGTGCGGTGGAGCACTGTAAAAAACTGATAAAAACTCATTATTTTAACATGGTTTTCTCATAGCTACATTTTAGTTTAACCCTGATATTCTGTATATGCATTTAATTATCTTTTTTTTTTTGTGGCTCCGAAATCCGTTCTAACCCCTACTTTCTCTGCTGTTCGTTTTGTGGTTTTCATCACCCAATCAAAGCACCGTGCAGTCCCTACATTGATGGATTGCAGGCCAGAGGTCCACATGACAATCATCATCAAAGTCTTCCTTGTGAAGCCTGTAAACCATGAGGGCTGATTGGGATCATTTACTGTATGTTAGGAAGAATGCCTAGAGGGGGCTGGGTGGTCTCATGGCCTCGGAACCCCTGCAGATTTTATTTTTCTCCAGCCATCTGGATTTTTTTGTTTTTTTGTTTTTTCTGGCCTCCCTGGCCATTAGACCTTACTTTTATTCTATGTTAATAAGATTGCCTAATCTTATTTTTATATTTTGTCTTTTTTCACTTTTAGCTACATCATTTTGTATGAAAATGTGCTATATAAATAAATGTTGCTGTTGTAATGCACGCCTAACAAGACTAGATATATATATATAGTTAATAAAGTAATGATACTGTGTATCCAAATTATAACACCAAAAAAACAGAAAGTGGAATGTGGTGTCTTTTGAATGCAGAAACAGCCCTCTCATATATTAGACTAGCAAAATACCCGCGCTTCGCAGCGGAGAAGTAGTGTGTTAAAGAAGCAATGAAAAAGAAAGGAAACATTTTGAAAATAACGTAACCTGATTGTCAATGTAATTGTTTTGTCACTGTTGTGAGTGATGAGTGTTGTTGTCATATATATATATATATATATATATATTTACACACACACACATAAACATATATATATATACAGGAAGTGCAGAATTATTAGGCAAGTTGTATTTTTGAGGATTAATTTTAATATGGAACAAACACAGTGCTATCAGTCAATCCAAAATGTTAATAAACCTGAAACCTGAATGTTTCTAGCGGAAATGTGAGTGTGAACATCATCAGGGGAATACATATGTGCACAATTATTAGGCAACTATTAGTGTGCAGATTTATTATGCAACTAAAGGAAAAATGAAAATTTTCCCATCTCACTTGTTTATTTTCATCTGTTATAGTGAGAATAATAAACAAACACCTCAAAATTTACAAATAAACATCTCTGACATTTAAAAAAAAATAAATCAATCAATGAATGACCAATATAGCCACCCTTCTTTCCAATAACAGTCATAAGCCTTTCCATTCATGGAGTCTGTCAGTTTCTTGATCTGTTGACGATCAGCTTTTTGTGGAGCAGTGACTACAGCCTCCCAGACACTCTTCAGAGAGGTGTATTGTTTTCTCCCCGTAAATCTAGCGTTTAAGAAGTGCCCACAAGTTCTCGATAGGGTTTAGGTCAGATGAGGAAGGGGCCATGTCATTATTCCTTCATCTTTAAGGCCTTTACTGGCTGGCCACGCAGTGGAGAACTTGATGCAAGTGATGGAGCATTGGCCTGCATAAAATCATGGTCTTTTTCCTGTATCACTGTTTGAAGAAAGTGTCTTGAAAAACTGGCAGTAGGTTTGGGAGTTGATTTTGAGTTCATCTTCAATGCAAAAGGTCCAACTAGCTCATCTTTAAAAATACCAGCTCATACCAGTACCCCACCTCCACGTTGGAGTGGAGCTCTGTGCCATTACTGATCCACAGGTCCATCCATCTGGTCCATCAAGAGTCACTCTCATCTCATCAGTCCATAAAACCTTTGAAAAAAATCTGTCTTCAGATATTTCTTGGCCCAGTTTTGACGTTTCAACTTATGTTTCTTGTTCAGTGGTGGTTGGGTTTCAGCCCTCCTTACCTTGGCCATGTCTTTGAGCACTGAACACCTTGTACTTCTGGGCACTCCAGGTAGGTTGCAGCTCTGGAATATGAAAGTACTGGAGGATAATGGGTTCCTGGTAGCTTCACGTTTGATTCTTCTCAAATCTTTGGCAGCTAATTTGCGTCTTTTGTTCTCAACACGTTTCTTGCGACCCTGTTGACTATTTGCAACAAAATGTTTGATGGTTCTGTGATCACACACCAATATCTTAGCAATTCCAAAAGTGCTGCATCCCTCTGAAAGACTTTTTACAATTTTTGACTTTTCAGAGTCAGTTAAATCTCTTTTTTGGCCCATTTTGCCTGAGGAAAACTCGCTGCCTAATAATTCTGCACACCTTGATATAGGGTGTTGATCTCCTTAGGCCACACCCTCCCTCATTACACAAATACACATCACCTGACGTGCTTAAATCCAATAAGCATTCAAGTTAATACAGCTTGGAGTTGGAATATACGCATTAAAAATGATGATATGGTCAAAATACTCACTTGCCTAATAATTGTGCACACAGTGTACATATCTATACATATACAAATATATACATACATATATATATCTACATATATACACACACATATATACACACAAATACATATATATATATACATACATACACACACACATATATAAACATATACTGTATATACATATACATACAATCTACATATATACACACACAGCTATTTCGTATCAGTGCAATACGCTGTTTGTTAAAACGGTTGACTCCCGCTCTTACGTGCAATAACAAATCAAATCATTCAGTTGTCTTTGCTCATATGTCATTTTAGAGCTGGACGCCTGGCATCTTTTTTTGGCCACAAGTTCGTTTATTTTTGGTGTGAGGTTCTGTGTTGTGGAGATTCTCAGGATGGATTGCAGGTGCTCATCAGTGAGGCGACTCCTGTGTGCTGTTTTGTTAGTCTTTATCACTGAGAAGAGCTTCTCACACAGATATGTGCTACCAAACATGCACAAGGTTCGAGCCGCATGCAGACGGACTTTTTTTATTCTTCAAAGTCACCAAAGCGCCGTGCAAACTCAGTGCGCAATAACTCTAGCTTTGCAATAACTTGCAGCATCATAAGGTAGACTTGATTAGCGGTAAGTGTTGGCAAGGCAGCTGAAGCGCTGCATTATGGGATCTGTAGTTTATTGTGTTACCAGCGCTTCATATACCGGGCCATTAATAACAATAATACAGTATATAAAATGATCTCGGGCGGATATAATTACACCGGGCGGATGTGGCCCTGACCCTTGAGTTTGACACATATGGACTAAATAGAACTTGAAAAGATATATTTTTCAAATGTGATCGCACAATTCAGATAGAGTTGGCCAGACTACAGCCTGCATGCCTCAATAAGTCATCCTCCCTCGCTCTTACTTTTTACCGTTCATCTAATGAATACACTGAGTATGGCTTTACCAAAACAATCATTGATGGCGAATAAAGTATCCATTATTAGTATATAGATCGGGATATATATATATACATATATATATATACCAGCGTATCATAGCGAGAAGTAGTGTGTTAAAAAGCTAGAAAAGAAAAGGGAACATTTTAAAAATAGCGTAACATGACTGTCAATATACAGTATTTGTTTTGTGAGTGTTACTGAGTGTTGCTGTCATCAAGGATTTGATTATCATTATTTCTTTCAATCAGGTTCATATTTGTAGGATGTGTTGTGTTCAAGTTACATTCCGTGTTTGTCAATCGTTGTAAAGATGACAGGTTTCATTCATCGATTCGTTTCTTACTGCATCAATAAACAGCTCATCTTCTTCTTTATCTGAGACCTGACACACTGCATGCACGGGTTTTTACACTGTCTTCCTTTAGCGGGACATTGACTTTTCCACGTGTGCTTTGTTTCCGCAGTAGCTGGATTTATGAATATGCTTGTATATCAGGCGCTTCATATTTTTGCTGCCTTTTCAATTGTGTAATTCGGTTTTGTTCAGCTCTTTGGAACTGTTGCTTTTTATCTGTGCACTTCGTCAGTTCACGTGAGCCACTCGGTGTACATGCATCGAAGGTTCCCAGCTGTGCTGGTGCCATCTCGTGCTATGTCCATGGCTGTATTTAATGTTATCTTAGTCCTGGCACTTAAAACTTTCTCTCGCAGTTTCGCTGAGTTTGTGTCAAACACCACCCTGACCATCTCATCTTCCTCTCCATAAGCACAGTCCTTCACCTGTGAATATTTACCCGTGGCAGTTTGCTATTGGATTGCGCTGACGGACGGCCTTATATGGGCAGGCACTAAATTACAAGCGCCAGCGCAGCCTGTCTATGAACTTAATTTAAAGTGTAGGTTTACATGTGCTTTGTTTCCAGTAGCAGAACTCATGAATATGGTTGTATATGTCACTTTCGCTTCGCTTCTTATTGTTTAGCTGCCTTCTCAATTATATAATGCATGTTTTCTTCAGCGCTTTTTTGAGGTCTTCCTGGTTTTCTATTTACTGCGTGATTACGTGGGAGGCGTGATGATGTCACACGAAACTCCGCCCCCACGGCGTTGAAGCTCATCTCCATTACAGTAAATGGAGAAAAACTGCTTCCAGTTATGACCATTACGCGTAGAATTTCGATATAAAACCTGCCCAACTTTTGTAAGGAAGCTGTAAGGAATGAACCTGCCAAAATTTCAGCCTTCCACCCACACGGGAAGCTGGAGAATTAGTGATGAGTCAGTGAGTGAGTGAGTGAGTGAGTGAGTGAGGGCTTTGCCTTTTATTAGTATAGATAACCGTCTGTCCATCAAATTACAAGCAAATGAATCAGGACATTCAAGAAAACTGGGAGGCAGGTATTGCTGTGGTACAATGTGGCCATCTTTGAGGGAAGAAAGGAAAACAATGCAATGGGGTATCGGGATATGCTATGCAGCAATTTAATGTATAAACACTGTACTTTTTTAATTATAGCAATGAGTAAATGAATTATTTTATGCAGGTTTTTCAAAATTTTCCAGTATTATTTGGTCCCACAGGCAGGCCTAAAACATTGAGGCCAAGTTTAAAGGGTTTAGGACTGAAATGGATGCAAATGCTTCAGGACGTCATAAATTTATGGTGAAAAAAATTTACTAAGCTTAGCAGTGAAAATATAATATCATGTACAAATTCAGTTCTCTGAAGAAGCATCGAGTTTAATTCAGATTTCACTGTACTAATTTGTAATTCATATTCTGGCTCTACTACACGGGGGTGCATTTCTTCAAAGTAAAATAGGCCTGACTCTTAAGTCATGGATTCTTTGAAAAGAAAGAAAAAGCCCAAAACTTAATGTAAATTAGTCCATGTGTTTCTCTTTTTTTTCTGTACCACAGAGGCCAACAAACAGAATGAAATAAAGTAATATTTATTAGAAGAAAAATAGATCAGTGAAACTACATGTTATCACTTTAAGGTGCCCCAGCCAGCCCTTGTTTCAAACTCTACCACCATACATAGCAAAGGTTTCATTATTTTGGAAACGGATATTCATACAGAGTGCACACAGTTCCCCATGAATGCAAATCTTAAATTCCTTGAATTATGGCAGAAAAATTTCAAGTATAAACGTCAATTTTACAATGAAACCAGTATGCTACACTTATGACAAGTCATCTCACACAAATTCCTGTAAAAGTTTCATAATGACTTCGATGCACTTAGAAGAATGGCATATAAATTCAATGGGTAGCTTATTTATTTATTTATTATTTTTAACAAAAGATATTCTGATTCACCAGAGTTACTTGTCTCTCTCTGTCTTTTTTTTTTTTTTTAAACAAAAAAAAAAGGTCAAACCCTGCGTCATTAAGAGCTATGGAATGAACGATCTTTTTAATTCTTTTTTTCCCGTTTAAAAAAAAAACACCACCACACTGCCTGAGCTTGACTCTTTTCACTAGAATAACGCAAAGAGCATTATTATCTGATGTGCAGCCAAGGCCAGAGAAACACACAAAGCAATGCACTTATAATGCTGAATTTTAAAAAGGTTTTCTTTTTTTAATGATTATTATTAAGAAGCAGTAGATGGAAACATTGTGGCACTTTAGTCTAACCTGCACGACAACAGAGGATGAAAAAGTAGAGCCTTGACTCTGCGTGCTTTCCATTTGCAAATTCCATGCTCGTTCTGAAATGTATTGTGACGGGGAGTGCTCATCAGATATTAATTTACGTCAATAGGTTTTTTCAGAACTCTCTGGGCTACAAGTAACGCTACATATTTTGCTCATGAATAGGGCGTCCAGGTCCCCTTTCTCTACACTTGCCAGCACTGACACAAGAAGGCTGTTGTGAAAATCAGTAAACGTCAAGCCTGACAGCTTACCGGAAAAGCTTATTGTCAAAGTGAATATTACTGAGAGGTATTCAGCCCCACTTCCATTACCCTTTTCATTCAAGGACTGGAGTCTGTTACCTAAAAATGACAACCTAGACATATGTAGGATGACACTTTTTATCCTCTGGATAAGCCTAGACTTCTTGAATAATTTTTCCTTTCATAAAGCAGACATTTTCTCTTTTAAAATAAATGTAAGGAAGCAACCATACAAGCCAGAATTTAAAAACAGTCAAAATGCAAAATGGAGCTTCATTAGAAATGACTGGCATACTGAAAATTTGAAAAAATAGATGAATAACAATTAAAACTGAGATCTTTGGCTGGTCCACAATGCCCTTCATTATCACAGCCTTTAAGTTCACACGATGTAATAAAAACACCCATTGAGTGTAGCCGCTTTGTTATCAGGCTCAGGAACTCAACAGTCACAGACCAGCAGAAAAGTCTGAAGTGACCAACTGACCTTATTATGCGAGGTAACCAGAGACTGAAATGTTACATTTTCTCAGTTCTATGCTATAGCAGCTAAACGTGGACTTGGACAGGCAAGCAACATGAACGATAAAGCCTTTTGAGCCATTGGTAGACAGTCCCTCAATACCAACTGTGAAAACATTATCTGTGTTCTTGAGAATACTTTAAGTCTTTGTACGTACAGTTAGGTCCATAAATATTTGGACAGAGACAACTTTTTTATAATTTTGGTTCTGTACATTACCACAATGAATTTTAAATGAAACAACTCAGATGCAGTTGAAGTGCAGACTTTCAGCTTTAATTCAGTGGGTTGAACAAAAAGTTTGCTTAAAAATGTGAGGCAACTAAAGCATTTTTTTACACAATCCCTTCATTTCAGGGGCTCAAAAGTAATTGGACAAATTAAATAACTGGAAATAAAATGTTCATTTCTAATACTTGGTTGAAAACCCTTTGCTGGCAATGACAGCCTGAAGTCTTGAACTCATGGACATCACCAGATGCTGGGTTTCCTCCTTTTTAATGCTCTGCCAGGCCTTTACTGCAGCGGCTTTCAGTTGCTGTTTGTTTGTGGGCCTTTCTGTCTTAAGTTTAGTCTTCAACAAATGAAATGCCTGCTCAATTGGGTTAAGATCAGGTGACTGACTTGGCCATTTAAGAATTTTCCACTTCTTTGCTTTAATAAACTCCTGGGTTGTTTAGGCTGTATGTTTTGGGTCATTGTTCATCTGTATCATGAAACACTGCCAATAAATTTGACTGCATTTAGCTGGATTTGAGCAGACAGTATGTCTCTAAACACCTCAGAATTCATTCGGCTCCTTCTGTCCTGTGTCACATCATCAATAAACACTAGTGTCCCAGTGCCACTGGCAGCCATGCACGCCAAGCCATCACACTGCCTCCACTGTGTTTTACAGATGATGTGGTATGCTTTGGATAATGAGCTGTTCCACGCCTTCTCCATACTTTATTCTTGCCATCATTCTGGTAGAGGTTGATCTTGGTTTCATCTGTCCAAAGAATGTTTTTCCAGAACTGTGCTGGCTTTTTAGGTGTTCTTTAGCAAAGTACAATCTAGCCTTTCTATTCTTGAGGCTTATGAGTGGCTTGCACCTTGCAGTGCACCCTCTGTATTTACTTTCATGCAGTCTTCTCTTTATGGTAGACTTGGATATTGATACACCTACCCCTGGAGAGTGTTGTTCACTTGGTTGGCTGTTGTGAAGGGGTTTCTCTTCACCATGGAAATGATTCTGCGATCATCCACCACTGTTGTCTTCCGTGGACGTCCAGGTCTATTTGCGTTGCTGAGTTCACCAGTGCTTGCTTTCTTTCTCAGGATGTACCAAACTGTAGATTTTGCCACTAGCAATATTGTAGCAATTTCTCGGATGGGTTTTTTCTGTTTTCGCAGCTTAAGGATGGCTTCTTTCACCTGCATGGAGAGCTCCTTTGACTGCATGTTGTCGGTTCACAGCAAAATCTGCCACATGCAAGCACCACACCTCAAATCAACTCCAGGCCTTTTATCTGCTTAATTGATAACAACATAACGACGGACTTGAACACACCTGCCCAAGAAATAGCCTTTGAGTCAATTGTCCAATTACTTTTGAGCCCCTGAAATAAAGGGATTGTGTTAAAAATGCTTTAGTTGCCTCACATTTTTATGCAATCGTTTTGTTCAACCCACTGAATTAAAGCTGAAAGTCTGCACTTCAACTGCATCTGAGTTGTTTCATTTAAAATTCATTGTGGTAATGTAAAGAAAAAAAATTAGAAAAAAGTTGTCTCTGTCCAAATATTTATGGACCTAACTGTACCTCAGGTTGTACCTTGTTAGTATTTAGCATCCCAACGTCACTTATTCACTTTCTTGTCCTTGACATGCTCCATTTTACCTCCTTCTTTGTGAAAATATTACAATCAGGAATTGAACTTCACATCCCTGAAGTATCATGTCGTCATCATCCCTAACACTAAAAAAGTAGGAGGCTCTAGTAACAGAAAAAAAAGAGCACTACGGAAAATGTTAACAGGAATGGGTGAAGTGCCAGGACAAGTGGATTGCATCTCAATGTGTATTTTTGAAAATGACTATGGGGGAATTGCTTCAAGTTTTATAATAGTTTTCTTTTTTTTTTAACAGTTATAGGAATTTTTGGGTCTCCACTCGTATGCAAAACAATTAATAAACCAAAGAAGAATCCTTTGGCAAAGTCTGAGTCAATGATATAAATTCCCACAGACCATCTACCACATACAGACTGTATACTTTCTCTCAACTTTTCTGCTAATTCCAACCTACTACATCAAAGGATGGCAGCCACAAATGCCATAGGAATGCTATATAAAATGCAATGACAGGGAAAATCTGTCCATAAAGTGAACTACACACAGGAGGCAGGTTTCAACCTTCTATGCCACTCTAAGCACCACATTCTTATGTATGCTCTTTAAATACCACAAATGTGCCAGCATTTAATTAGAACCATGGTTTATAGTTCCTATCAAATCCGATTTTCTTCAAGATCCACTGGTGATGTAGGGAAGAGTAGATGAGATGCAGCACCAGTCTACAGCTGCACTTGTGGTTACTATCAGAGCTGACTGCTCCTGCAGCTAAATAACTTTTCTTACCTCTAGACCATAGATGGCAAGACAGGCGTTCATAAAAAGCAAGATAGCAAGCTTCTACTTGTATTCATGCATTCATGACTAACATTCTCTAACTTAAGGGCCCAAAAGTGTATTAAGCAGAAGCAAAACAAATGAAATGCAACAAATCACTACATAAATACAAAATGGATGGTAAGCAGCTGCTCTTGCTTTGGAGTCTAGACACTCAATGTGTTTAAATGGTCAGGTTGCCCTTCCATCTTTGTGTTTTATGCTGGTCCTTTGCTTCTCTACTACACCCCATGAATCAACAGGGCACTGCAGTTTAGGTACCTCTACCCTCTGCTATTCTACCCTTATCCTATTGAACCAATCCCTACTAGGCATGACTTATGTTCTTACAGTATATCAGTCCTAATCATCATTCTACTCATGTCCTTGCGACAGTCTTTTTGTCTTTGCAGACCCATACCCTGTGGTTAATTTGCCTATTCAGGAGGCCCCTAGTCTCTCTTTTAAATTGTTTAGACCTGTTATGAGGTGAGGTGAGCAAGCAAATCAAGCAGCTATTATAGTGAAAAGTTTTCTGTGGTACAGAGAAAGTTACAAGAAAAGATGTTTGCTATGCATATTTTATCACTATAATGTTACATGTAAAATATTAGTGCAAAACACACACCAAGCACAAGTCCATCCGATTATCCTTCTATAACAAAGTCTGTATAAGGTGTCCTATGGTACATGTGCAAGTCCAAGAACCATACTGCAGCCTTTATCACAGAACAGAAAATTATTATATGTGAGGTCATAGTTGTTTTAATATTTTTATAAAGTAATATAATAATAAATAAATGTAATAAATAAATAATTTGTCTAGTATGTCACAAAAATGAAGAAGTAAAATTTACTTCCTAAAGAGGGTGGAAGCTATAAAAAAAGAAATGCCATGCAGCAAAATCAGAGCAGTTAACACCCAGCCATGAAAGAACCGGTGCTGAGAGAGAAGAGGCATGGACAGACAGCACTTAAGGTATCTGAAAACACTTGCATGAGCGCCACTGAGTCTCCATAAAGATCCCTACTTGGATTGGCTCACAGAGTTGGGCAAGTCAGGCAGACAGAAAATGCTGACATTGTGAATGTGCAAGGCCGTAGACGTGGCAGATGAGCACACGCAGAGCCGCGTTGGAAGGAGCTGTGGAAAATCAGAGTGGCAACAATGGCATTGCAGGTGTGAGACAACATGCACCCCAACAATACGATTTTTAGAATAAGGTTCCATAGTCCTTCTGTGCCTAACATAATGAAGTTTCTTATGATAAACTAAAATCATGAAACAAGTCGACTTTATTAGCTGAGGTATTACTATATTGGCAAAAAAGTGTGTGCTACGCATGGGGACAACACTGCTTCATGCTCAAATGCACACTTGCATAAAAAAGTATAATTTACCTTACACTCTAGTCAGGAGTTTCTCATTCTTAATCATAGGCATCAACGCAGACGCAGACTCTTGCCACTCAATTTTGCCCTTTTTGTGTCTTTGTGACCCTCAATCGCTGCCAATCGTCCTCCCTTCCCCCTTAGAGAATCGCTGCCCATTGTCATCCTTGTTCCCTTTGTGGCAATAACAGACACAGGTCGAAGCACAGCAAAGACATTTGCTTAAGCTGCCCACGACGGCCCATCACAAACCATTTGGGACCTTTCCTATTCAGAAAGATTGTCATTCACGACTCTATGCAACACAAACCCAGACAACACACAACCTGTCATTTGGATTATAAGAGCTGATGCTTTAAAATTGTCATAAAAGGGAAAAGTTTCTACTGTAGGTCCAGTTTTTATCATGTTTGAGTCTGCTCGAGAAGAGGTCTCAGTTTTGCTTTATTTAAAGACAATTTTATTGCACAGAAATAAAACTAGCCATTAAATGTTTGTCAAGTTGTGGCATTTTATTCATCATTCAGGGAGGCAAGCACTAAAAACATCCATCTCTGTCCTTGTTTTCTCTAGCGCGGAGACAAATGATAATCTGCACCAGTGGTTCCCAAGCTCAGTTCTGGGACCCCTGCTGCTTCAGGTTTTTGTTCTAATCAGTTTCACAGCCAGTGAGTCAGTACCTCGCACCAATCTCACTGCTTAATGAGCTGCTCCTGTTTTTTTCTTTCTTTCTTTCATTCTTTCTTTCTTATTCTGCAGTTAAGATTTGTAGGAAATTTAGAATCATTTGGAATGTTGCCATCGTTTAAAGTTCTTAACTCTTTTTTCTTGTTTTCCTATTCACCCTCTCTGCTCCCTTAATGGTCTCCAAATAAAGGCAATTAATGAGGAGCAAAGCAGACACCTGGGCAAATGACTCCAAATGATGAAAGGTTGGCGCTACTTCAGTGTCAGACCCACTAATTAGCCCATTAGGAAGTAATGGCTTAAACAAGCCGAGCACCTGCAAAAGCAGATGATGATGAAGATGTTAATCTTAAAAACAGAGATAAATAACCACACTAAATGATCCCAGTGGAATGTGCTGCATTACAATAATATTTATCAAATCCACTTTTGAAATTTCTGCTGTTAAAAATTTCATCATTCTGTGTCAATCCCTCCCATGACTACTTGTGTCATTGTCAACGGCCGTTATTAGGAGCAAACAGGTTTTACTCCCTCTGCCCAATGTAATCTGATTATGCTATGTTGTTTAACAATGGTGCAAGCCCACAGCAGAGTGTCCATGTTTGTTTTACCTTGGTGGGGCTCTGCACAGTGTGTGTCTGAACTAGTCATAAGCCGTTGCAAATGTGTTACATTGTGTCAGCTTCTAGCCACTGCAGTGGCCACTTCACTTTCAAAATTGCCATTGGTTTTTGAATTAGCCTTATATTTACGTATCTGATTATAGTACAGAATACTTCTTTGGACATGTACAGTGTTTATGTATATGTCGCACCACGATTCTGGTAAATATTATTCCATGCCACTGTATGCTGCAATGCGGTGTAGAGGTGGTATGGCTCTAAAGCTGCTTGACTTAAGAAATACACCACACTCACTGATGCAAACACAATGAAGTCTTGACAGTTAAGTAACATGCAGGTCTTTGGGACGATGGATAGTTCAGCTTTTAATGTGCACGGTGGTCAATAAACAGACAAGCCTGGTCAAATAAAAACACCTCTTTATTGTTACGGCTGCTCCTTGCATCCTCACATTTAAGACGCTCAGAACTATTTCTGGCTGCTTGGGCTACAGCAGCATTCTCTTCTGTCTCATTTGACATCTGTCTCGTTTCAGACACTCGCACACTATTTACTTTCTAGACATCAGTGGCTAATTCATTAAGCTGCTATCATACGAAAATTATTTAAGATGCACAAAAACGGTGCCCTGTCTGTTGCAGCCTGATAGGTCTGTCAAGGCTGGCTGGCTGGCAAGCATGTCCAGCTCTAACAATTGAACAGAAGGGGACTTTCATTTGAGTGCTATCTCCACCTGACAGCTACCTTGGCAACAAAATTTAGCACACTGGCAATCCAATTAAAAACTGCATTATAACGCCACCACCTAGTATACAAGCAGCCCTTATTATAAAGCAAGGTAAAACAATATAAAGCCTTTTAGCATTTTGTTATTACACCATATACAATGCGTAATACTGCTCAAGGCAATGCTTTGAGGATTGAAAAATGTGATTTAATGCAGTAAAGAATAGCGTACGACAAAACAAACATGGATTCACGGATTGAGGCTGCAAGGCTGTATTTGAAAGCCTGGCATTCGTTGAAAACAGTCTGCTTCAAGTGAGGGCCCGATGTTGTCCTACACAAGGCACGTTCAGAGTTCACACGGAGCCTCTCTCCCACAATTGTGTAATGAAGCAAATGATGGAGGTTTGTAAAAGACTCAGCAGTGGAAAACTGGCCAGCAGTTCTACATGAAAACACCACAGCTGAGTCGCATGACACTCAAAGGATTCAGTGACCTGCCAGTTCAGCCGACCCCAGCGGGGTTCTTTTGTTGTTCAATTACTATTTAAAGCCATCACACCTCTCTAAGATACATACTGACCTGTTAACACCAGCTGAAATGATTTGTAACAAAAAACAGTGATAATAATACTCATTTTCCTCTCTGCCTGGCCCTTGGAAATATGAATTTGGACTAAATAAAAATAACAGCTTGGAAATCTGTCCATAAAACAGCGAGGAGCTGCTTCCCTCAGTAAGGCTTCAGTTCTGAGCAGAGCACACTTTACCAGGGTTCATCCCATTTATGAGAAGTCCCATCTCCCTTGAAAATTTAGGAAGGGTTGCTTTTTTTCTACAATGCAAAAGCAGGTGGATCCTCGGATGTGTTTCACTTCCACAAAGTTATGGGACCACCGAAACTTTAGTTTGCCCTTTCCACCATTATAAGAACATAACAAATATGACAAATAAAAGGAGACCATTCAGTCCAACTGTCACCTATCTATTTGCAAACAGCTTAACTGTCCCAACATCCCATCTGGAGACTTCTTAAAGCTTGTCAAGGTTTCTGCTTTAACTCCAGCACTTGGAGGTTTGAGTCCCACAACTGTCTGTATAAAGGAGCTCTTCCCGGCTTCAGTCCCAAATGGGCTTCCCATAAATTTCCACTGGAGCCCTCAATCAGAGATCTGTTGGATCTGCATTATTAATACCTTTGAGAACTTACCTAACATTTTATTTGCCTTTTTAATCACTTATCAGTACCTAAAATCCATCCAACCTACTGGCAGAAAAGCAGGTTACCGGACTGTGGAAATGAATGGCACTATAAGTCATAATAAGCATTCTGAACATAATTTGCCACTGTAGTCAATAAAAAGATAAGTGTCTGTCCAGTTGCTATTTTGATCTCATTCCAAACAACGGTGCATCACAGACATTAACACTTCTTTTACAAATCCCATACAAAATGGCAGTTAACAGAGACACATGCATTGCATAAACATTTATTAATAACGA
The DNA here is from genome assembly GCF_016835505.1 of Polypterus senegalus. Classification (NCBI taxonomy): domain Eukaryota; kingdom Metazoa; phylum Chordata; class Cladistia; order Polypteriformes; family Polypteridae; genus Polypterus; species Polypterus senegalus. The sequence goes on along the minus strand of NC_053171.1, from coordinate 67,878,802 downwards.
AAAGCACTGGATGTGTCATTCCAATAGATGGGACATTACAAACATTAACATTACTTTTACGAATCCCACACCAGATGGCATATAAGACACTGTATGTATTGCATTTATCATTCCAACAGATGGCGCATCACAAACATTAACAATATTTTTACAAATAACATACCAACTGGGATATAACAAAGACAAATGAATTACATGGTGCAAATGCAAATGTTAATGCTGAGCTCTACATTGATTACTTAGATTTTAAGGAGTCTTGGACAAGTAGCACAGCAACTACAAGGATTAATGTCCGTGTGTCCGTCTGGTTGCTGTGTTTCTGTCATTACAACAACTGGTGCACCACAAACATTTGTAGTAATGCATTTTATGCATTACAAAATAAATATATAACATTTATAACAATGCTGAGGTCTACATTAATTAATTAGTAGGTAGCACAGCAAGTTTTATATAAGGCTCTAAACAATCGAGCATTTCCATTTATATTTTGGAGAGTTTGTCACTTTTATCTTTCTAATCAAAATCTTTGATACACTAACATTTGCTTGCTCAGTATTCTGCCCACCTAGTCACAATCTATATATCTAATATCTTATATATTATATAAAAAAATACTTCGACAAGATAAGACTTTTTGGAAGAGAGATTTTTTCAAGTCTCGCAAGATGAGACTTTTGATTTGAGATTTTTTCCAGTCATGCCCTCCTCTCAAACATTTTTAAACAAGACCACAGTCCTCTCAATTCTCATTTATGTGAATGCTTTTGTCAGACACACTTCCTACGCTCTTATGAATTTTAAAGTTTTCCTAACTTTAAATTCCCAATTAAAGAAGATATATTATGTCTAAATCTTATTAAAGAATTTTGTCACGAAGAGTTATCAACAAAAAAAATGAGTACATGGTCAATCCTTACTCTAGAAAGAAGGATGTTACCAAGAAAGGTAATGTAGTACCATCTTCAGGGGATAACATTAGACAACAAAGGAGATCTTGATATGCCATTCGTATTAAAACGTTAACAGTTTCCCGTTAGAAGAGCTTTTGCAAAGACAATTAACAAAGCTCAGTGCCAAACATTCGAAAAAGTAATTTTATTTAATAGAAAGAAACATATTAATGTTGAGTACTGTGTATCAGTTATGAGTATTAAGTACATCTACAAGCACATTCATAAAGGGCATGACAGAGTACGTGTAACGTTATCCAAAGAACAGTCTCAGGACGAAGTTCAAGCATATTTAGATACTCGGTACATCAGTGAAATGGAAAGCAGGTGGCATTTAATGGAATTGCCAATGCACCGTTGAAGACATTCTGTTGAGTTATTACCTACCCGGCACTTACAGTGCCATTTGTTACCCAGCAAAAAAAGAAGAAAAATCTCGGGTTGCAAACTTATGCAAACTGCTGCATTTGAAGACACCGAAAAAGCAGTTTTTATGTGGTTCAATGATGCTCGTTCAAGAAACATTTCTATTAATGCACCACTCATTCAAAGTAAATGTGAGGTTTCTAAACCCTCTTGGGACCTCCCCCAACTGGACAGCACGCAGAACAGCGTCCAGAAGTGCAATCACCACATCTGTGGAAGATGGTTTATTTGTTGCCAGGGCAACAGCAAGCTCACAGCTCTGTTGGGGCTCGGCACTGAAGCAAACAGAAAAGATCTCGATGGGTGATGCAAGGAACATTGTAAATGCAGGGAACAGGATTACTTGGTCACTATCCTGGTCACAACCTTGTCTGACTGCTGTGTCTGTGTATAGGAGAGTGGCAGATTCAGCTACAATAAATAAACGTGCTGTTCCGGTTTCAAGCTGAATAAAGCTAGTTTTGCTAAAGTACTGAGACTTGGGATGCAGGACAGGGACTTATAACCCAACCCTGATCTTTTAGGATTCGCTTCTGTGTTGCTTCACTGCACAGCTGTGAGCCTGCTGTTGCCCTGCCCTGGCAACAGACAAACTATCTTCCACAAACATGGCAATCGTGCTTCAGGACACACTTCAGTGTGACGTTCCCATTGGGTGGGGGACTCCCAAAACAGTTCAGAAACCTCATAATATTAAGAAGAATAGCATGTTTCGACTTCTGATTGATAACTATGCTGCCCACAACATGCTTCATTATTTAGATAATGTTTGCATTTAATTCCTCCCACCCAATTGCACAACAGTGCTTCAGCCATTGGGACTGGGCATTATTCGCACCCTGAAAGTGTATTATCACAAGGAAATGCTGAGAACAATTCTTGTCAGCAGAATTTGTAGACAGGAGAAGATTAAAATTAAAGCAAAAGAAGCTATTGAAATGACTGCAAACCCCTGGACACAAGTTAAAGAAAGCACTATAGTAACAAATACAGAATCTCATTACAACAAAATATTTTTAGGTCCCTGGCAGTTCATTGTAATGGAATATATATATTTTGGTAGTATGATGTCACTGTCGGCCACCATATTGAACTTTTCAATGGTCTTTGTTACTTATGGGCCCATGTTCATGAAATTTGGTACGCGGGTTCCCAACGCTAACTGAATCCTACTTACGTACATATACTGTATATGTCCATAGCCTGCAGCTCGGTCACCGTGTGAAGTGGCGTTGGGTCCCCCATCCCAACGCCTCCCACGTTGTTGGCTGCCTGCCTGTATAAGGCCGTCCATCGCTCTGTCTCTACATTCCCTTCCTTGCTTCTCCACAGGATTCACGTCTCCCTGCTGATAACTACAGCCTTTTTATTTAATCCACGGCTTCTCCGCTGTTTTATTGTTTGTTGATTACGATTATAGTTATTGTGTAGGTATTTTAGACTTACTTTACATTGTTCAGGTACCCATTTCCTTTATCATTCCAACCGTACCCCCATTAACATGTCTATCGAGGTGATCACCATCAATCAAAGAACTGTCACTTACCGAGTGGTTTCCATGCCTGGAGATGGCACCTACCTTTTCCATTCTCTTTGTTACATATTGCACGGCTATATCAGGCTCAGTCTTGATATCCGGAGGAACTTTGTGTCTTATATATTGAATGACTGGGACAGGTTCAAGGTGTGGACTGATGACGGTACAGGAGATAATTATACTACACAGGAGCACTATAAGAGAAATGCTTAAGTCCTTCACCTATGGTTCTGCATGTTAGTTGATGGCTGCCGCTGAATTGTTCGGTTGTCACTTTCAAGTGTACCGAAATGGCCAAATATTTTACACCTTTCGACAAGCGCCAATGCCTCTTAAACATCTTAGATTCACAGGTGACAATTTCAGTAGTGGACACTTTGATGTTTATGAATGTTTAAACTCTCAAAAGCTGGATGTGAAGTTATTGATGAAGCCGGTTGTATACTTACAACGCTTGACAGATGCCGAATGTCTCTTCAACACAAGTCCTGCAAATACTGTCGTAATTGAAACAAATCATGAAACCCGATTATGATAGCAGCAATCCAAGCTGTGAGATTTGAGACAAGATTATTATTCACATGGCCAACTGTAAGTTACATGCTCAAGAGTAAGCTCAGCGCACAGCTTGGTCATATTACAACTGGAGGGCCGAACTCACAATGTGGTATACAAAGAGATCCTTAACAAATAATTATTGGTATATTTTCCCTCAGTTTAAAATGGTTTAATTTTCTTCTTAATAAAAATTTTAAGGCAGTACCTCGCCACTGCGAAGCGTAGGTATTTTGCTATATATATATATATATGTACAGTATATATATGTACATATACATACACACTAGGGGGCTTTGCCCCCTGCTCACTTTGCTTGGCAACCCCTATGTTTGGTTTTCCAGATACACACTTTAAGATTTTATTTTCTTTGAATTGTTGCTACTTCATTAGTTTCACTTTTATTTCAGAACTTCGTTAAAAACAAAATTTGGAATCTTTTGAATCTCAACATGCTGAATCACTTTAATGAGGTCAGTGAGACGTGTTTAATAACTTTGTACCATAATTCAGGATAGGTTTCTCTGTTTGGAATTTCAGCACAGACAAAATGATCTACGTCATCAGCAGTTAATAATTTTTTTGCAAAGTAACCAATAAATGCATGTGAGGTAAACCCCGTATTTGAAATTCTCTGACTTAAACTTCAAAGCCTTACAATATTTACATACTTCTGACATATCACCTCTGCCCATATATTCGATCTCTATTCACCTTTTTGTTATTTCTCTGAGTAATAATTTCTCTTTGTTTGCGCTAATGTGACCTTTACTGTCTTTTTTTTGACACTTTTGTTTTTTAATGCTTTTATATTCTGTATCTTGCTCTGCATGTGTATCACGCCAACGTTTTTTTAGTCTTTTGAATGACATTGTTTTCATTATCTCTAACCTGCTCTGCATGTGTTTGGCCTCCTTGTTTTTTAACCTCTTTATGACATTTTACTTTTTTTTGTACTCTTTGTCTTTTATTTCTGACCTCGCTTTGTCCTGGTTTTTCTCCAATGACACCTGGTCTGTAGTGATTATTTTCCCTTTAATCAAGAAATAATTTCCATTTGTTTGCGCTACTGCGATCTTTACTTTCTTTTTTTTGATACTTTTTAATCTTCCTACTTTCATATTCTTTAACTTTCTCTGCATTTGTATCGCACCAACTTTTTTTTGAGCCTTTCAAATTCCACTGCTTTCATAATCTGCAACCTGCTCTGCATGTGTATAGCGGCAATGTTTTTGAACGTCTTTATGAAGTTCTGCTTTGTCTTTTAATTCTGAGCCCAATTGGACCTGTTTTTTTTCATTTCCACTTGTTCCGGGCTGATTATTATTTTCCTTATTTTCTGAATTTGCACCTAGATTATTCTTTTTTTTTTTTGCATTTTTTTCTCTCCAACACTTTTGAGTCTTTTTTCTTCGTGCGGCTCTTTGTTTTAAGCTTAATCACTGACGTTTCATCTATAACGTATAGTCCTTATCTGCTTTATATGCGCTGACAGCCCTGGATCTGTGTCTGCTCAAAGCCTTTACATGACTGAGTGGTTTGCTGCCTGTGGTCTTATTTGATATTGGTTGTAAGTAGTGCATGTCTTGCAAGAATCTCATGTTCTACGTCCCCGCGAGATGGTCCTGGGTCAATCTCTTGGCACAAAGTCTCATGTTTAAGGTCCCACGAGACGCTCTGTGGCCAATCTCTTTTGTCTCGCAGGTCTTTTAAGTGTCTTCCGTGATCTTTACATGAAGATCACGTCTCCTCTCCCCTTGTCTTTCTCTCTCAGGATTTTTTTCATAAGAGATTATATATATATATATATATATATATATATATATATATATATATATATATATAATCCTCATCTTTTCTGACTGTTTTTTCACTAGTTTTGCATTTGGCTACTGTCAGCGTTACTACTGGTAGCATGAGGCGATACCTGGACCCTACAGAGGTTGTACAGGTAGTCCAACTTCTCAAGGATGGTACATCAATACGTGCCACTGCCAGAAGGTTTGCTGTGTCTCCCAGCACAGACTCAAGGGCATGGAGGAGATTCCAGGAGACAGACAGTTACTCTAGGAGAACTGGACAGGGTCATAGAAGATCTTTAACCAATTAGAAGAACCTGTATCTGCTCGTTTGGACAAGGAGGAACAGGATCAGCACTGCCAGGGCCCTATAACAGGCCACTGGTGTGAATGTCTCTGACCAAATAATCAGAAAAAGACTTTATGACGGCTGCCTGAAGGCCAGACATCCTCTAGTGGGCCCTGTGCTCACTGTCCGGCACCATGGAGCTCGATTGGCATTTGCAATAGAATACCAGAATTGGCAAGTCCACCACTGGCACCCTGTGCTTTTCACAGATGACAGCAGGTTCACCCTAAGCTAATGTGACAGACGTGAAAGGGTCTGGAGAAGCCATGGAGAATGTTATGCTGCCTGTAACATCATTCAGCATGACCGGTTTGGTGGTGGTGGACTGGGGAGGCATATCCATGGAGGGATGTGTAAACTTGTGCTGTAAAAAGTCCAGGCTCCTAGAAACTATTGAAATCATCAGAAATAAAATTGAAATGCAGAGTCAGTGGTTTCGTTTTGTGGACATGGTCGCCCGCCTTGACTATCAGCTGCTAAGCGAGTTTCTCTCTTGTTTGTCTTTCCTCAATGGCTTCACTTTGGCGACGGAGTTGCTTTCTTTCAGCTTCATGCGGTAGCCTCATACTTCCAACTCATGAACTTGGGGCCGCCTAACTGGCTCTTTGAGCATCATGCTGTAGCCTCGCAATTCTGAGCAAGCCAGACAGATACACACATTTCCATGCATAGATTTTTATATATATATATATATATATATATATATATATATATATATATATATATATATATATATATATATATATATATATATATATCTATACTAATAAAAGGCAAAGCCCTCACTCACTCACTCACTCACTCACTCACTCACTCACTCACTCACTCACTCATCACTAATTCTCCAACTTCCCGTGTGGGTGGAAGGCTGAAATTTGGCAGGTTCATTCCTTACAGCTTCCTTACAAAAGTTGGGCAGGTTTTATATCGAAATTCTACGCGTAATGGTCATAACTGGAAGCAGTTTTCTCCATTTACTGTAATGGAGATGAGCTTCAACGCCGTGGGGTTTCGTGTGACATCATCACGCCTCCCACGTAATCACGCAGTACATAGAAAACCAGGAAGACCTCAAAAAGCGCTGAAGAAAACATGCATTATATAATTGAGAAGGCAGCGAAACAATAAGAAGCGGCGAGTGACATATACAACCATATTCATGAGTTCTGCTACTTGAAACAAAGCACGATGTAAACCTACACTTTAAATTAAGTTCATAGACAGGCTGCGCTGGCGTTTGTAATTTAGTGCCTGCCCATATAAGGCCGTCCGTCAGCGGCAATCCAATAGCAAACTGCCACGGGTAAATATTCACGGGTGAAGGACTGTGCTTATGGAGAGGAAGATGAGATGGTCAGGGTGGTGTTTGACACAAACTCAGCGAAACTGCAGAGAAAGTTTTAAGTGCCAGGACTAAGGTAACATTAAATAAAGCTATGGACATAGCACGAGATGGCACCAGCACAGCTGGGAACCTTCGATGCAAGTACACCGAGTGGCTCCCGTGAACTGGCGCAGTGCACAGATAAAAGCAACAGTTCCAAAGGCTGAACAAAACCGAATTACACAATTGAAAAGGCAGCAAAAAATATGAAGCGTCTGATAAGCATATTCATAAATCCAGCTACTGCGGAAACAAAGCACACGGTGGAAAAAGTCAATGTCCCGCTAAAGGAAGACAGTGTAAAAAAACCCGTGCATGCAGTGTGTCAGGTCTCAGATAAAGAAGAAGACGAGCTGTTTATTGATGCAGTAAGAAACGAATCGATGAATGAAACCTGTCATCTTTACAACGATTGACAAACACGGAATGTAACTTGAACACAACACATCCTACAAATACGAACCTGATTGAAAGAAATAATGATAATCAAATCCTTGATGACAGCAACACTCAGTAACACTCACAAAACAAATACTGTATATTGACAGTCATGTTACGTTATTTTTAAAATGTTCCCTTTTCTTTTTCTACCTTTTTTAACACACTACTTCTCCGCTGCGATACGCGGGTATATATATATATATATATATATATCCCGCTCTACATACTCGAATAATGGATACTTTATTCGCCATCAATGATTGTTTTGGTAAAGCCATACTCAGTGTATTCATTAGATGAGCGGTAAAAAAGTAAGAGCGAGGAGGATGACTCATTGAGGCATGCAGGCTGTAGTCTTGCGTCAACTCTATCTGAATTGCGATCACATTTGAAAAATATATCTTTTCAAGTTCTATTTAGTCCATATGTGTCAAACTCAAGGGCAGGGCCACATCCGGCCGGCGTGTAATTATATCCGGCCCGAGATCATTTTATATACTGTATTATTGTTATTAAAGCCCGGGTATATGAAGCGCTGGTAACACAATAAACTACAGATCCCATAATGCAGCGCTTCAGCTGCCTTGCCGAACACTTACCGCTTACTAGAGTTATTGCGCACTGAGTTTGCACGGCGCTTTGGTGACTTTGAAGAACAAAAAAAGTCCGTCTACATGCGGCTCGAACCTTGTGCATGTTTGGTAGCACATATCTGTGTGAGAAGCTCTTCTCAGTGATAAAGACTAACAAAACAGCACACAGGAGTCGCCTCACTGATGAGCACCTGCAATCCATCCTGAGAATCTCCACAACACAGAACCTCACAGCAAACAGAAACGAACTTGTGGCCAAAAAAAGATGCCAGGCGTCCAGCTCTAAAATGACATATGAGCAAAGACAACTGAATGATTTGATTTGTTATTGCACGTAAGAGCGGGAGTCAACCGTTTTAACAAACAGCGTATTGCACTGATACAAAATAGCTGTGTGTGTATATATGTAGATATGTATGTATATGTATATATATGTTTATATATGTGTATATGTATAGATATGTATATATATATATGTTTATGTGTGTGTGTGTAAATATATATATATATATATATATATATATATATGACAACAACACTCATCACTCACAACAGTGACAAAACAATTACATTGACAATCATGTTAAGTTATTTTCAAAATGTTTCCTTTTCTTTTCATTGCTTCTTTAACACACTACTTCTCCGCTGCAAAGCGCGGGTATTTTGCTAGTATATATATATAGTGGCAAACAGCCGGGACACCCAGCTGCCCTGGTTGCACTGGGAAGAGAGGCCTGGACTTTGGGGGATCAGTGCTGGAGGCACTGGGTTTGTGCACGGACTTATATAACTGATAACTGTTGTAAATATTGTATATAATAAACATGCGTGTGTTGGGTGACAAACCGTTCTCCGTCTGTCTGTGTCCGGGCCACGTTCCACAATATATATATATATCTATACTAATAAAAGGCAAAGCCCTCACTCACTCACTCACTCACTCACTGACTCATCACTAATTCTCCAACTTCCCGTGTGGGTGGAAGGCTGAAATTATATCCGGCCCGCGAGATCATTTTATATACTGTATTATTGTTATTAATGGCCCGGGTATATGAAGCGCTGGTAACACAATAAACTACAGATCCCATAATGCAGCGCTTCAGCTGCCTTGGCGAACACTTACGCGTTAATCAAGTCTAGCTTATGATGCTGCAAGTTATTGCGAAGCTAGCTCACACGATGCTGAAGAGAAAAGTTGATTCTGAAAATAGAGCCTTTAAAAACCGATGGGAGGCTGAGTATATGTTTACTAAACCCGTGTGTCTCATTTCTGGAGCTAATGTGGCTGTAATTACAGAATTTAATCTAAGACGGCACTATGAGACAAAACATCAGGTTAACCTGAATGCAATGCAGAAGATACAGAAAGCAGCATAATTAAATAAGAATCTGACACTTCAGCGGACGTTTTAACCCGTGCACAATCACAAAGTGATTTCAAGTGAAGCTGCTTTTATGGGAGACACAAATGCACCAGTGCACCTTGCCTCACTTTCCCTGTTGCCAAGTAATGTTAAACCAAGTCGTCACTACGGTGTTCCCAAATACGCACTTTGCTGATAAACTGAGCGCACTGAGTTTGCACGGCGCTTTGGTGACTTCGAAGAACAAAAAAAGTCCGTCTACATGCGGCTCGAACCTTATGCATGTTTGGTAGCACATATCTGTGTGAGAAGCTCTTCTCAGTGATAAAGACTAACAAAACAGCACACAGGAGTCGCCTCACTGATGAGCACCTGCAATCCATCCTGAGAATCTCCACAACACAGAACCTCACACCAAACATAAACGAACCTGTGGCCAAAAAAAGATGCCAGGCGTCCAGCTCTAAAATGACATCTGAGCAAAGAAAACTGAATGATTTGATTTGTTATTGCTGAAAAGAACACATTTCATTTATATTTCTAGGTTTTGTTATGCAGCATGTTCATATTTGAATTTGTATCATTTTGACAGGATGTATTTTTATGGAGAGCAAAATCTTTTGGTTTTTTTTTAAATCTAAGTTTATTTTTTATATAAAATTACATAAGAGTAAAGAAATGTGAATGTTTGTTCTTTTAACGTTTACTTTATTTCTAACTTGTATAATTTAGACAGGATAAATTTTTATGGAGAGCAAAATATTATAAGTTGTTTAAGGTTTGAGTTGATTTATTCACGAATAATATTCCTGTCTGTTTTTACCATTCCTACCAAAGATATTTCTGTCGACTAAATAAAAATTCCTTCTATTTAAAATTTAAATAGAACTTGAACAAATCGATAGTTCATAATATCCACAGACTTGCGTAAGAGCGGGAGTTATCCGTTTTAACAAACAGCGTATTGCACTTATACGAAATAGCTGTGTGTGTATATATGTAGATATGTATGTATATGTATATATATGTTTATATATGTGTGTGTGTATGTATGTATATATATATGTATTTGTGTGTGTGTGTATGTATGTATATATGTATTTGTGTGTGTATGTATGTATGTATTTATGTGTGTGTGTATATGTATGTGTATATATGTAGATATATATATGTATATATATGTGTATATGTATAGATATGTATATATATATATATATGTTTATGTATGTGTGTAAATATATATATATATATATATATGACAACAACACTCATCACTCACAACAGTGACAAAACAATTACATTGACAATCATGTTACGTTATTTTCAAAATGTTTCCTTTTCTTTTTCATTGCTTCTTTAACACACTACTTCTCGCTAAGCTTGGTATTTTGCTAGTATATATATATATACAAAAGCCACAATGAGACATAGCAAGGTTTGGGGCAGCCACTCGTATAATTTGATTTCCTGGCTGCAAATTGTCTTTAAATGATAACACTGCTGTGCACAAAACTGAGTCCAATACAGAACTTAGGAAATAGGGAAAAGGGTGTGAAAGGGCGCCCGGACACAGACAGACGGACATCGTTGTTTCACCCAACACACTCATATTTATTATGCAAATATTTACAAGAAAGTTCAGTGCACGTCCCAGTGCCTCCAGTACCGATCCCCCAAAGTCCAGGCCTCACAGTCCAAATGCCTGTCCAGCCGCCTCCAGTCCTCTCTCCAGCTCCATCCTTTTTCCACCCGACTTCCGCCGCTGAATGAAGGGACGCGGCCCCTTATATAGGAACCCGGATGGGCTCCAGCTGCTTCCCGGCAATCTCTTGCGGACACACCCCCTTGTGGCGGAAGTGCCAGCTGCGCACCCGGAAGCCCTTCGGGTGTCCCTGCTCCTCTTCCCCCCAGCACTTCCTGGTGTGGCGGAAGTGCTCAGGTCCAGGGTTGTTCAGGCACCGGGGCGCAGCCTGGCGGTGGCCACGGGTCCCTACAGGGTTGGTCTTCCAAGCCTTCTACCAGTGGCCCCCAACGCAACCAGGGTGGTCGTCCCCTCGCGGTCTGGAGGAGGTACAAACCCTCCACCGGTCCTCCTGGGCGTCCCGGCTGGGCTCCACCCCCATTCGCATGCGACAAGGGGAAGACAGGAAGTGAAGTCAAAGGGATCGGGCTTGTGAGGGTCTTCTGCCATTGGTGCGAGCCCCGATGTGACATCACAGGGGCCGGCACCAGCAAGGTCTCCTTCCATTGGCTTAGTCCTGGAAGTGATGTCCCGAGGACCAGGTGGGATCTCCCGTGAATGGTCTGCAGGCAAGGGTATTCTGCCAGAAAACTCAAGCCCATTAGTCACTGTATTCTGCCATCGTGAACCCGAGAAAGGGCATCCCGTGGAGGCGCCACGAGTAAAACTGTCAGCTGGAGGTCAAGGAACTGTCCCATTACTCAAGCCCATTACCTCAGCTGCATACCCAAAGCCTCTCTCTCCACCGCTGCATACCTGGTCTCCCGGTCCAACAGTTTCCGGCTCAGGAACATAATGGGGTGTTCCGCACCATTGAAGTTTTGGCTCAGCACGGCCCCCAGGCCTGTGTCCAAAGCGTCCATCTGGAGGATGAAAGGTAAGGAAAAGTTAGGAGCTTTCAAAATTGGTGCGAACGTAAGGGCCTGCTTCAAGTCACTAAATGCAGCACCTGTCTTTTCAGTCCATACCACAATGTTTGGGGCCCTCTTCTTCGTCAAATCAGTCAAGGGCGCCGCTCTCTCTGAGAACCGGGGCACAAAACGGCGGTAGTACCCTGCTAACCCGAGAAAGGCTTGGACCTGCCGCTTGGTTTGCGGACAGGGACATTTTAAAATGGCATCTACTTTGGAGCACTGTGGCTTCATGGTACCCCGGCCAACCAGGTAGCCTAAATATTTGGCTTTGCTCAATCCAAAGAAACATTTCTTGGGATTAATCCGAAGCCCGGCCTCACCAAGTGTCTGCAATACCGCTTTTACCTGCTGTAGGTGTTCCATTCACGTGCTAGAGTAGATGACCACGTCATCCAGGTAGGCAGCACCGTATGAGTTATGAGGCCCGAGCACTTTATCCACCAGATGCTGGAAGGTAGCTGGGGCCCCGTGTAACCCAAATGGAAGGACACGATACTGACAGTGTCCGCCAGGGGTGCTAAACATGGTCCTAACCTTTGCGGAGACCGTTAAAGGAACCTGCCAGTACCCCTTTGTCATGTCCAGTGTGGTCAAATATTGAGCTTGTCCAAGCCTCTCGAGGAGGTCGTCCACTCGTGGCATTGGATAAGCGTCGAATTGGGAGACTTGATTAAGCTGACAGAAGTCATTGCAAAACCTCCAACTCCCGTCAGGCTTAGCAACCAATACAATGGGGCTGGACCAGGGACTATGACTCTCCTCGACTATGGCAGTGTCACAAAAGCCACAATGAGACATGGCAAGGTTTGGGGCAGCCATCCGTATAGTTTTGTTTCCTGGCTGCAAATTGTCTTTAAATGATAGCACTGCTGAGCACAAAACCAAGTCCAATACAGAACTGAGGGAATAGGGAAGAGGTGGAGGCTTTTAAAGGGTAAGACAGGAAGTGAAGTCAAAGAGATCGGGCTCGTGAGGGTCTTCTGCCATTGGTGCGAGGCTGGATGTGACATGGATGTGGACCCGGCAAGGTCTCCTTCCATTGGCTCAGTTTCAGAAATGTAGTCCAGAGGACCAGGTGGGATCTCCCGTGAATGGTCTGCAGGCAAGGGAGAAAAAGACTCAGTGTACTCTGCCACATCCCAGTATGTCTCGGAACTGCCCTTACTCAAGCCCATTAGCTGCCTCCCATACACACGTGTGTGACAAGATTATATATATCACGGTGCTTTGAGTAGGTGCAAAAAGATACCTAGGATATGGAAAAGGCAACAGAAGAGAGAGTAGAGGTTAGTACGGATTTTAGAGCCACCATGAATAGTTATTATAATAAGTTGGATATACAGAGTATCAGGATTTTGATTACAGTGAAGCTATGGGAAGGCCATGTTAAAATAATGTGTTTTTAGCAGTTTTTTTAAAGTGCTCAACTGTATTAGCCTGGCGAATTCCCATTGGCAGGCTATTCCAGATTTTAGGTGCATAACAGCAGAAGGCCGCCTCACCACTTTTAAGTTTTGTTCTTGGAATTCTAAACAGTCACTCATTTGAAGATCTAAGGTTACAATTTGAAATGGAAGGTGTCAGACATTCCGATATATAAGATGGGGCGAGATTATTTAAGGCTTTATAAACCATAAGCAAAATTTTAAAGTTAATCCTGAATGATACAGGTAACCAGTGTAGTGACATCAAAGCTGGAGTAATGTGTTTGTATTTTCTTTTCCTAGTTAGGATTCTAGCAGCTGCATTCTGCACTAGTTGCAAATGATTTATGTCTTTTTTGGGAAGTCCTGAGAGGAGTGCGTTACAGTAATCTAGTCGACTGAAAACTAACGCGTGAACTAATTTCTCAGCATCTTTCAGTGATATAAGAGGTCTAACTTTACTTATGTTTCTTAAGTGAAAAAATGCTGTCCTAGTGATCTGATTAATATGCGATTTAAAATTCAGATTACAGTCAACAATTACCCCTAAGCTTTTTACCTCCGTCTTGACTTTTAATCCTAATATATCCAGTTCATTTCTAATAGCCTCATTGTATCCATTATTGCCAATCACTAAGATTTCAGTTTTCTCTTTATTTAACTTGAGAAAGTTACTATTCATCCATTCTGAGATACAAGTCATAGATTTTGTTAGTGAATTAGGAGAATCGGTGTCATCAGGTGCTATTGTTTATATTAGACAGGGTAACCTTTGCTGCCAGAGTAGGGGCACACAAAAAAACTTTGGAACAAAATATTGCCTATAGTGTTCCCTGTAAAAATGAAAAATTTGTTAGAATTCACAATAGTGAAGATTTATATACTAAACAAACAATCATGCATTAAGCTTTGTATATGAGATTATTCTATTGCTAGTAGCTATTTTTTGTTTTGAACTTATTTTTGGAAGCGTGTAAGTGTTTGAGAGTGAATTCAACTTGTTTTGGAACTATTTTCTAATGCATTCCTTTATTTCTTCAAGTGACGCAATCTGCAGATCACAACACAAGTGTCACATTTATGACATAACTCGACTTCCTGTATGAATAAGGTGATGGTTTCATTCAAAATCATACTTAAGTTGGATGAAATCACATAAGCCCTTAGCGAAAGTTAGTTTTGGTTCAAGGAGGCCTAGTGCTTAGTTCATTTTGGTTTAGAATCCCTTTTTACCTTTGACTTTGATTCTTGACTTAATGGCGTGTTTTGTTTGCTTGTGTTTTCTTTTCAGTCTCTGGTTTTGTCACTTTTGCCTGGCCCAGTCTTTCAGTTACTCTCAATAATCTTCAGATAATCTGTCTCTTCACCTGAGTATAACAACCTTACCTCAAAACATTTGTCTTCCATACCAGAAAAATCCCAGATCACCACAGTTTAAGTCTTAAAACTAAGGGGCTTTGTGGTGTGAGCCTACAACAACTCAATTGGTGACAAGGGTGGGATCTGCACTGTGAATGGGTGAAGAGTAGTAGCAATATTGTGTAGAAAAAGGTGGGGATTGACAATGGGAGAGATCAGGTGACATCACCAGGAAATGCACCACTCACAGTGACCAGAGATGGGCTCTCCATTTAGCTGGTGATCGAGGGTATGAAACTGACCATACAACAAAGGCAACAGGTGGATTTGCATTGTGGACAAGTGGAGTGTTTTGTTTACTTGAGCTTTTCTTTCGATCTCCGTTTTGTGACCTAAATTATACTGCCCCTAAATTATACTGACCTCTTTCTCCGGAATTATGTGAACCAAATTATGTTAACTTTACGGAGGCCTGGCAATCTGAAACTGCTTCTCATTGCCATTAAAGCTGGTCTCTTGGAAGTCTTTCACAAATGTAGAGGCAACGCTGTGGCAAAAGAGAAGAGGGCTGACAGAGAGAAGTCAGCTGACATCACCACAGTAAGAGAGGAGCTCTGCATGACTGAGCCCTCTCCATTTAGCTTACGTTGTAAAGTACTTGGCTTTTGAACCAGAGATGACAGGGTCACAGCACACCACAGTGCAAATCTTTAAACTGAGATTACTGGCATCAAGAGTGGGATTGCACTGCGGATGGGTGAAGCATAGAGGTGATGCTGTACAGAGAAGGTGGGGTTTGGCACACAGCTAGATTAGTTGACGTCACTAGAGAAGCACGCTGTTCACAATGGCCAGAAATGGGCTCTGCGCAGATGACTCATGGAGCTCTATAGTCAACTATCACAGGTTTGCAGCTCACCACAGTACAAATCTTTTAACTGAAATGTGTCACGGAGTTGAGTCAACAGCAATTCAATAAAGCAAGTGAATGACATAATTAAATAGGCTTCATTGTGGCTGCCATGGACAAATCCCAAACTTTTTTAACTTGTTTAATTTTTTAAACTTGCCATTTAAAGGTCATACAAATGGGGCAGAGATCTATACTAATCCTAGATGAGATTAGTTTTTTTGCTCCAGTTTGGCAGACTGGCCATTCCCATCTGAAATAAATAGGTTGGACCATGGCAAAGAACACATCTGATCAAAAGTATAAAGGAAGAATACTAGCAGCAGTCAGTGAGCTGGGCTGATTGCTGTTGAAGAGGAATCACAGGCTACTACAGAATAGCACAAAAGTCACTGCTTATGTCCTAAAGAACTGGTGTAGCCACATATTGTCTTTTACTACTAAAGTTAATCAACCAATACTAAGATAACTGCACCCCTTCAGCACTACAGAGGGGAATCTTTGAAGATAAATAAAGAGTTATTTCTAGAATATGTCAATGTTCAATTCAGTACAGTTGTGCTTGAAAGTTTGTGAACCCTTTAGAATTTTCTATATTTCTGAATAAATATGACCTAAAACATCATCAGATTTTTACTTAAGTCCAAAACGTAGATAAAAAGAAATCAGGTAAACAAATGAGACAAAAATATTATACTTGGTCATTTATCCATTAAGAAAAATAATCAAATATTACATATTTGTGAGTGGCAATAGTATGTGAACCTTTGCATTCAGTATCTGGGGTGACCCCCCAATAACTGCAACTAATCGTTTCTGGTAACTTTTGATCATTCCTGCACACCGGCTTGGATGAATTTTAGCCCATTCCTCCATACAGAACAGCTTCAACTCTGGGATGTTGGTGGGTTTCCTCACAGTAACTGCTTGCTTCAGGATCTTCCACAACATTTCGATTGGATTAAGGTCAGGACTTTGACTTGGCCATTCCAAAACATTAACTTTATTCTTCTTTAACCATTCTTTGGTAGAACGACTTGTGTGCTTAGGGTTGTTGTCTTGCTGCCTGACCCACCTTCTCTTGAGATTCAGTTCATGGACAGATGTCCTGACATTTTCCTTTAGAATTCTCTGATATAATTCAGAATTCATTGTTCCATCAATTAAGGCAAGCCATCCTGGCCCAGATGCAGAAAAACAGGCCCAAACCATGATACTACCACCACCATGTTTTACAGATGTGATAAGGTTCTTATGCTAGAATGCAGTGTTTTCCTTTCTCCAAACATAATGCTTTTCATTTAAACCAAAAAGTTCTATTTTGGTCTCATCTGTCCAAAAAACATTCTTCCAATAGCCTTCCCCGTGAACTTTAGCAAACTGCAGACGAGCAGCAATGTTTTTTTGGAGAGCAGTGGCTTTCTCCTTGCAACGCTGCCACGCACACCTTTGTTGTTCAGTGTTCTCCTGATGGTGGACTCATGAACATGAACATTAGCCAATGTGAGAGAGGCCTTCAGTTGCTTAGAAGTTACCATGGGGTCCTTTGTGAGCTCACTGACTATTACACGCCTTGCTCTTGGAGTGATCTTTGTTGGTCGACCACTCCTGGAGAGGGTAACAATGGTTCTGAATTTCCTCCATTTGTACACAATCTGTCTGACTGTGGATTAGTGGAGTCCAAACTCTTTAGAGATGGTTTTGTAACCTTTACCAGCCTGATGAGCATCAACAGCTCTTTCTCTGAGGTCCTCAGAAATATCCTTTGTTTGTGCCATGATACACTTCCACAAACATGTGTTGTGAAGAGCAGATTTTGATAGATCCCTGTTCTTTAAATAACACAGGGTGCCCACTCACACCTGATTGTCATTCCATTGATTGAAAACACCTGACTCGAATTTCACCTTCAAACTAACTGCTAATCCTTGAGGTTCACATACTTTTGCCACTCACAAATATGTAATATTCGATCATTTTCCTCAATAAATAAATGACCAAGTATAATACTTTTGTCTCATTTGTTTAACTGGTTTCTCTTTATCTACTTTTAGGACTTGAGTGAAAATCTGATGATGTTTTAGGTCATATTTATTCAGAAATATAGAAAATTTTAAAGGGTTCATAAACTTTCAAGCACAACTATATTTCTAACAGCCAGCACCAGGTCAATGTCTGAAGTAAAGCAACAGTCAGATAATGAACTGGACTACTAGAGACCAACAAGTAGAATGAAATGGGTTTTTTGGCAAACAAACCACAAGTCAAACAATGACCTCGGCCCACATGCTTTTCTTATACCCAGCATTAGCCAGAAACCAGGTATTAAGTGGCAGAAGGTTGTTGCCTAGCAACTAAAGCTGCAGATGCCACAACAAGAAAATATGAAGAGGCCCAAACAAAATATCCAGCTGAGAAAAAGAGAATACAAGAGAAGTACCAACTAACCAGGGTCAAAATGAACAAATAAGCAAAAATAATAGGTAGCCTAAAGGACATGACTGTACTAGATCAAATAAATATCATGGGGAGCAAAAATGTGATTTTCAAATTTAGCCTAAAGTTTAAAAGCACTCCTTCAATAAAACCAGGACCTATTTCTCAAAGGGGACCAATACCTTCACAACCAAAGCTGAAATTCATGCATATAACAAGCTGCATTTCTATTTAAATTTAATGTCCTGGGCAAATCTTCTGTTTGACAGTATTTACATTTATATTATGACTGGTCCCAATTCAAATGGCACATTAAGTACCTGTTGTCTTGGAAGCACGTCTGTGGATCACCTTATTGACTCAGATCAGGTATGAGATACCAGTCCAGGACGAAAAGGGGTTCTGTTGCTAACAGTCTTGTCTCTTCCCTCTGCAGCTCCTGTTGAAGCAGGCTGGCACAGCAGGACTGCCCTCAGCCCCAAAGAAGGTACTCGGAGACTTCAGAACAGACAGCACAATTAAGCTTTATTGCATGGCACGCACACAGACTCACTTAAGATGGAACAATGAGCAAACAAGTAAAAGCAACTCTTACATTTATTACAATTCTTATTACACAAGTTATTATTCATCCTAATCTGACCCCTCAATATTTCACTGCTCAAGTTCTGCCCCCATTTAATCTACCATTATCTCTCAGCTGGGTGGGTTTCAAACTTTTTGCTGTCCATCATATTTGTCTGACAAGCCCTACCTGCACTCCCCTTCTTTCTCAGCGCTGACCAATTATTTACAACCCAAGAGTTTACATTCTCCTTCTTACCAAGGGGCCTATCTCTTCTCAACTCTCCTGCAAGTCCAGACTTTTAACTTGAGAGATAATGGTGGTCTGTGGCTCATACAGGGTAATAAAAATATATAGGCATGAGTTTTTTAACTCCTAACTGCTACATCTTAATAAAATATAGTGTCTACATTTCTAGAAGAAATGTACAAATTACAAATTTTAAGAAATTTTTCTATATTCAGAGAACACACCCCCTTGAGAGCGAGTGACCCCACCCTCAGCGGTCTGAGACGCCATGCTCTTTCCAGTGCAAACCCTGTAAAGACAGCCAATCCCAGAAGGAGGCATCTCAGCCTTGACCAGAGGACAGGATGGCGCTACACAGACAGACCCTTAGCAAAGATCCAGCTATGATTCTTTGGTTTATTTTCCTGTGACTGCAGCATTGAGACCCTGTTCTTTTTTTTTTTTTTTTACTGCTTGTTTACAAAGGTTTAAAGTGTGCCACTGTGATCTGTGAATATATACACAGCACATTATTTTACTTAGGGCAGGTAACCGAGGCCCTGAACAAGCTAAGCTGAAGCATTTAGGCAACACAAGTAAGAGACAAGGAGGGGGCAAAACAGAAATAAGAAGAAAGAAATGGAGCAACTCAGTTAGGCTACTAAAAGAGAGTAAGTGCAGCTCTTATAACGTGACCATCAGCTTATGGTCAACAGTTACCGTGTTCTATTTAAAATTAGACTGCACTAGCTAAAAGACTGAATTCCATGTTTGGAAATTGCATATTCAAATTCTTATTTTGGAACCAAAGGCTGTGAAAAAAAGTCTGGCTACTGCACTAAAATCTGAAGCTCACCTACCAACGGATGGAAGACATTGTGGAAACATTCCTCCCAGATTCTGTCAGAGTGGACATAGCTGACTGCTGGAAGCCAACAACTACATCACACTTTGCCAGGAGCTTTCATCAATACTATATCAATGTTAGTGTCAGCCAATATTAAAAGAAACTAACTGTATCCTTTCTTTAGCGTTATTTAATCTTTCATCATCTTAGAATTACCACTGAAGCCCTACTGTAGGGAATGACAGCCTATTTTATTTTAGAATATATTTATATCTCTATTATATATAAAAAAATCCTTTGATGCAACAAGACTTTTTGGAAGGGAGATTTATTCAAGTCCTGCAAGACGAGACTTTTGCCTTGAGATATTTTCAAGTTCTGCCCTCCTCTCAACCACTTTCAAACGAGACCATGGTCCTCTCAACTCTCATTCATGTAATTGCTTTTGTCAGACACAGTTCCTGCGCTCTCAGCTCTTATAAATTTTTACATTTTCCTCACTTTAAGTTCCCAATTAAAGAAGATAGATAGATAGATAGATAGATAGATAGATAGATAGATAGATAGATAGATAGATAGATAGATAGACTTTATTAATCCAAAGGGGAATTCACATACTGCAGCAGCAGCATACTGATAAAAAAATATTAAAGAGTGATAAAAGCACAGGTATAACAGACAATAACATTGTATAATGTTAACGTTTAACCCCCAGATCTCCTCAATCTGTCAGTGGAGCAGGACAGTGACAGCAGTGGATTCTCCGTGATTGACAAGAGCCTGCTCAGTGCCCGTCATTATGCCACAGATGTCAAACTGTCCAGCTCCATGCCTACAATAGAGCCTGCCTTCCTCACTAGTTTGTCCAGGTGCGAGGCGTCCCTCTTCTTTATGCTGCCTCCTCAGCACACCACTACGTAGAAGAGGGCGCTCACCACAAACGTCTGATAGAACATCTGCAGCATCTTATTGCAGATATTGAAAGCTGCCAGCCTTCTAAGAAAGTATAGTCGGCTCTGTCCTCTCTTACACAGAGCATCAGTATTGGCAGTCCAGTCCAATTTATCATCCAGCTGCACTCCCAGGTATTTATAGGTCTGCACCACCTGCACACAGTCACCTCTGATGATCACGGGGTGCATGAGGGGCCTGGTCCTTATAAAATCCACCACCAGCTCCTTGGTTTTGCTGGTGTTCAGTTGTAGGTGGTTTGAGTCGCACCATTTAACAGTCCTTGATTAGGTTCCTATACTCCTCCTCCTGTCCACTCCTGATGCAGCACACGATAGCAGTGTCGTCAGCGAACTTTTGCACGTGGCAGAAGACGTATTATGTCCAAATCTTATTGAAGAATTTCATCACAAAGGGTTATCAACAGAAGAAATGAGTTCATGGGCATTTCTAGCACAGAGATACAATGAAGTCAAACGAATTTACGCCAAAAATGTCGATTGGTTACACATCAAATTGGTTAAATGCATCCAAAAATGTCTAACAGTTACACAGCAAATAGGTCAAATGCGTATCAATAGACTATGCTGAAACAGTTGCTGCACAAATTACTGTAGAAATAAGGGTGTTAAAGGAACACTTTTTAATCAGAGTATAGCATAAAGTCAATGAAACTTATGGGATATTAATCTGGTCAGTTAAGTAGCAGAGGGGGTTGTTAATCAGTTTCAGCTGCTGTGGTGTTAATGAAATTAACAACAGGTGCACTAGAGGGGCAACAATGAGATGACCCACAAAACAGGAATGGTTTAACAGGTGGAGGCCACTGACATTTTTCCCTCCTCATCTTTTCTGACTGTTTCTTCACTAGTTTTGCATTTGGCTACAGTCAGTGTCACTACTGGTAGCATGAGGCGATATCTGGACCCTACAGAGGTTGCACAGGTAGTCCAACTTCTCCAGGATGGCACATCAATACGTGTCATTGCCAGAAGGTTTGCTGTGTCTCCCTGCACAGTCTCAAGGGCATGGAGGAGATTCTAGGAGACAAGCAGTTACTCTAGGAGAGCTGGAGAGGGCCATAGAAGGTCCATAACCCATCAGCAGGACCAGTATCTGCTCCTTTGGGCAAGGAGGAACAGGATGAGCACTGCCAGAGCCCTACAAAATGACCTCCAGCAGGCCACTGGTGTGAATGTCTCTGACCAAACAACCAGAAAGACTTCATGAGGGTGACTCAAGGGCCCCATGTCCTCTAATGGGCTTGGTATTCGCCATAGAATACCAGAATTGGCAGATACACCACTGGTGCCCTGTGCTTTTTACAGATGAGAGCAGGTTCACCCTGAGCACGTGACAGAAGTGAAAGGGTCTGGAGAAGCCATGGAGAACATTATGCTGCCTGTAACATCATTCAGCATGAGCAGTTTGGTGGTGGGTTAATGATTGTCTGGGGAGGCATATCCATGGAGGGTCACACAGACCGCTACAGGCTTGACAAAGGCACCTTGGCTGCCATTAAGTATTAGGATGAAATCCTTGGACCCATTGTCAGACCCTATATCAGTATAGATATTCAGGAGGATTTCTTTTTCCCATTGAGATCTGATGTGTTTTCAAAGTGTTCCTTTAATTTTTTTGAGCAGTTTATATATATTATATATATATATATATATATATATATATATATATATATATATATATATATATATATATATATATATATATATACACACAGTATATGTATACTCGAGGTTCCACTGTGTGTGTATATATATTATATATATACATATATATATATATATATATACATATATATATATATACAAACACAGTGGAACCTCGGGTAACGAACGTCTCAGACCATGTACAAAGCACCCATTCTGTTTGTTGTGTTAATTTTTTTTGTTAAAAATATTTTTGCAAGAAGCCTAAAGTAAAATAATATTAAAAATAAAACAGAAACATATATGACAATACAGTAAGCATAATTAATATTGCCTTAGTGCAAAACTTTGTAACAATCTGTAATACGCAGTATGTGAAGAAGATATTTAGGAAAAATTTTCTATTTTTTTACCACATGAAATTTTTCTATAAAATTTCATTATAGACAAAATTTCTTGTAAATATTCTGTCTGAGTTTGGCAACAGTTTGCCTTGTTCAGGACCATCTACAACTTTGACAACAACATCTGTAAAACTTCTAACTCTTAATAATACAACATATAACTGACCATGGCTGAATATAGGTTCTGGCAAGTAAATGCCAACTTTTTCTACACTTTTTTACTCGCGACTACCCAATCAGCACTCTCCCCCGCAATGATGTCCTTTATTTGCTTATCATGCGTGTCCGCGGCTACGCCATTCACTGTGTGCCCAGCTTCCAGTTTGTGTGCATCCACGGTGCCATGCGCATCGCACTGTGCCCCACTCATGCGCACTTCACCAGGAAACACACAAACACACACGGACACCTGGACGCACACAGGGGTTTTATTAAAGAGGATAGAGAGAGAGAGAGTAAAAGCTTCAGTCTCTAATGAATCTATTCCATGGAAGTTTCATTGTCTCTCATGAAAACTGACAGATTTCCCCTCTCACTTCTATTTGTAGGCATATCTGTAATTGCATTTTTAGTAGCTGAGATTACAATTGCAGATATCTTTATTTTCTTTTAATTAAAGAGAGTTTAAAAAAATTTAACTTGACAAAATTGCAGATCTCTATCGCTGGATTTTTGACTAGCCACAATGTAATTACAGATATCACTAATTATACCAAGTAGAACTCCAACCTCAAACTGTTTTCTTTGCACAATGTATTACAGACATCTTCAATTTGACTACTCAGTACTGAATTGTATATTTTTGTCATTTTTACCAAACAAACATACATACATTTGAAAATAAAAGTACACCCTCTTTCAATTCTAAGGTTTTTACATATCAGGACAGAATAAATAATCATCTGATTCTTAGCAGGTCTTAAAATTAGGTAAATATAACCTCAAATGAACAACATCACATGACATTACATCATGTCCTTATTTATTTAACAAAAACTAAGCCAAGTACCTTTACTGTTTCCATGGGAAGTAGGAGGACAAGTAGCAGCCACATGTGATCATTAGCACGTGTAACCACCTCAGTAAAGGCAGGTTCTGTCAGTTTGCCAGACTGGATGTGTTAGCACAATGCCATGGAGGAAAGACATCAGCAATGGACCTTTGAAAAGCAATTGTTGCTACCCATCAGTCTGGAAAGAGTTATTAGACCATTTCCAAAAAATTTGAAATCCATCATTCTACAGTGAGAAAAATTATTAACAAGTGGAAGACATTCAAGACAGTTGCCAATCTGCCCAAGAGCGAATGTCCTAGCAAATTCTCCAAGGCTCAGAAAAACTGCAAAAAACCCATGTCAGACTTTACAGGCCTCTGTTAGCAGTTTAATTGTTACAGTTCATGACAGTACCATTAGAAAAAGACTGAACAAGTATGGTTTGTTTGGAAGGGCTGCCTAGAGAAAGCATCTTCTCTCTAAAAAGAACATGGCAGCATGGCTTAAGTTTGCAAAGTTGCCTCTGAACAAACCACAAGATTTCAGGAACAATGTCCGTTGGACAGACTAGAGCAAAGTGGAGATGTCTGGCCATAATGCACAGCGTCACATTTGGTGAAAACCAAACAAGCACATCAGCACAGACACCTCAGACCAACGGTCAAGAATGGTGGTGGAGGGCTGATGATTTGGGCTTGTTTTGCAGCCACAGGGCCTGAGTACCTTGCAGTCATTGAGTCGACCATGAACTCCTCTGTTTACCAAAGTATTCTAGAGTCAAATGTGAGGCCATCTGTCTGACAGCTAAAGCTTGGCCAAAGTTGGGTCACGCAACAGGACAATGATCCCAAGCACACCAGCAAATCTACAACAGAATGGCTGAAAAAGAAAAGAATCAAGGTGTTGCAATGGGCCAGTCAACCTGATTGAAATGCTATGGCAGGACCTTGAGAGAGCTGTGCTGAAACAAATGCCCTTAAATCTCAAAGAACTAAAGCAACCTTTTAAAGAAGAGTAGGCCAAAACTCCTCCACAACTATGTGAGAGACTGATAAAGTCATACAGAAAATGATTACTTCAAGTTATTGCACTAAAGGAGGTTCTACAAGCTATTGAACCATGGGGTGTACTTAGTTTTTCACACATGGCGTCTCCATTTTGGCTTCATTGTTGTTAAATAAATAATGACATGGCGGAATGTGTTGTGTGTTATACTACACCTGAGGTTAGATTTAAATAATTTTAGAATCTGGTAAGGACCAGAGGTGTTTTAATTATGCCCTGATACTTAAAACCATAGTACTTTAAGAGGGTGTACTTTTTTTTCACATGACCGTATATTGTGTCAGACTCAAACTTATTAGTTTATAGGTTTATTCAAATCCTTATTTACAAAGAAATATTTCTGACAAAATGAAATGAATAATTACAGTATAACCCATTATCTGAGGTTTGCCTTGGTCCGGAAATATTAAACTGAAAAATCCAGAAATAAATGATTCATAAGTTTCAAACTGCATGCCATATTGAGCAAATGTTTTCCCCACTTTGGAAAGACGGTGGCATGTTCACATCACTCCTTTCTGTGTGCAGGTGCACAGCAACACGTGGAGATGTGTCTGATGTCATTTTCGCCACGCTGATGCTCCAAGCATAAACCAGCCTTTAGCATCTAGTATTCTCACTGTTCACATTTATTGTTGCATTAGCACAGTATTGTCGTGAAAATAACCCTTACCTTTTTAAATTGTACGTGTCAGCAAAATATTTTTCATTGCTCTATCGTCCCTTAATAGTTCAGCTAAAAAATCAGAATCCTGCTCATTCGAGAGAGAGCACAAGTATACTAACATAAAATGCACTTTTTTATTATTTAATGTTGGTAATGTCTTATTATGCGTAATTTGTCAATTAAATTTTACCGCTGGTATGTATCTAAATGAAAAGCAACTTTCATGGTTCACTACTATCTACAATAGGTCTTGAAACGCATCACACACGTATATGGGAGATTCTACTGTAAAAAAATTATAAAATGTGACAATACATAAATAACAAAATTATATGTGGACATAAATAATGAAATGTGTTATGATAAATGCGTTTGCCAGGAGTCAGAGTTGTGACTGCGCACATCTGTGGTGGATAAAAATGTAACAAAAAAATTGCCCAGAATTACTGGCAAAGCAGCTCCTTCAATTCAAGAAGCTCTGAATTGGTCATTAGGATTCTGCAATTGACGTGTCCACTGTAAACATGGCCCTTGATGGCCGAACATTTATGTTCACTCTGCCGCTGATTCACCAGTCTGAACATGGACCACGCTAGAGTCTGTCCTCTTAACTTTGATGGGTAAAAAGGAAAGTTTTCATTTCAAGATGTACTTGATATTGTATGTGGTGTCACTGAAATAAATACATGAAAACAGAAAGAAATAAGCAAAAAAAATGAAACATTTAATTAGGTATGTTCACATAAAATTGTGTTTATGTATTGTCACATTTCATAGCACATTTGCATACTTGAGTTTGTCTGAAACATACCTATTGTCACATGTACTGTGAAACACCCACTGATCTTCGGCAGCATGGTTAATGAGTAGAAATACCTTTTGCATATTGATTTTCTTTCATATTGAACAGAACTGAAAAACTGCCATATTGCCCAGCACAAGGTGCTGTGCAACCTGAAAGAACGAACGAGGATTTGGATTGATATTTCCGTTGTTTTGTAAATTAATTTTACTCTAACTGTAGCACTTTATTTCTGTGAAAAGGTATATTCTCAAAATCTCAGCAGTGTTTTTTCAGTGTCCCATTTTGAATGGCAATTTGATTTTCAGTATTTTATTAAAATTCAGAAATCTTCCTAAGATAATCTAAGAGGTCAAGAGAAGTCTTTTGTGAAGTCTTAGTATTAAATTTTACTTCATGCATGTGGCCACCTTTTAAAACATAAATTTGATGTGATGCATGCTTAGTTTCGAAATAGAAGCACCCAGAGAAAAAGCAGCAAAAGCTAACGACTTTAACAAATTAATAACATGTTCCTGGCATAATGTCTATATTTAAAACTTGAATTCTCACTAGTCAAAACTGTATTTTAGTAGCCATACAATTGTCACTTATGACTATTCAAAGAAAGACATTAAATGTTAAAATATACAAGCTTGCCTTCTGTGCTAAAGCATAAGATAGAAATGGTTTAAGTGCAAGCATCCAGAAATGAGAACATAGTTAAGCACTGCAATTTACAAATGATCCTGCAGGCATTAAACCAGAGACAGAGAGGTGTAAAAAGTGCAGTTTAATTCAAAGGCTGAAATTAATCTCATTAAAAAAATGCAGCACAACCGCTGACAATCCGAAAAGAGACGAAAAAAACAACAATCACAATACCACCATCTTTAAACACTCTCCAGAAGTGTGTTACTTAATTAGTTGTAACTTTTCTTATCATACCCCATCTTGACGATGGAAACTCAGTCTCTCAGAAACTCTCAAAATGAGATTACAGCATTGTTGTTGCATCACAGGCTTAGTTGAAGCACCTTGTTAAAATGCAAATGGAGAAGAGGAAAAAGGAAGAGTTTACCAGCGAGCTTGCAGACACAACAAGTAGGGGAAAACTACGGGCAACGACAGCTCAGGTGTTAAAATATACTTAGAGAGAGAGATGGATGGATGGATGGATAGACACTGCCTCCCTCAGGACATTAGGTGGCAGCTCCCCTAGACGGTAGCTGTGCCCTGGATTCCATCAGGGCATCCTGGGACGTCCTGGTCCGTTTTCTCAGCCCTGTTGGGTGCCATGGGTACCGCCAGGGGGAGCTCATAAAGGACCTAGGGACTCCTACATTTCCTACCACCTGGAAGTACTTTGGAGTCAGGAGGACAGAAGCCCACAGTACTTCCGGGCCACTTGAGAACTGATGATGTATTGTTTGACCTGGAAGAAGAGGAGAAGTACTTCTGGGTCGAGGACTATATAGACTGATCGAGACCCAGCAAGCTGAGCTGGAGTTGAGAGGGTGTGTGACAGAGCTGCCGGGAGTGGAGGATTGGATTGTTGTGATTATTGATTATTGGATTATTGTTAATTGTGGTGATTGTGGTGCTTTGTGCACTTTATTTAAGAAAATAATTAAAAATTATACTTGGTGCTTTAATACGTGTGTCCTGAACATCTGTCTATTGGGTTTCACAGGGCAACAGCGCCCTCTAGTGTCCACTATAGATAGATAGATAGATAGATAGATAGATAGATAGATAGATAGATAGATAGATAGATAGATAGATAGATATTGTATTTGCCCCGACAGGAAGTGAAAACTTTATAGAAGCTCAAGAGAATAAAACGCACAATAAAAAAAGGCCTAAAATTAGAAAAAGTAAATCTTCAGTACTAATGATAGTCCCCTTAAAAAGTACTGGTCTGCAGTATCTTTTGCCTCGATTTTTGGGCTGCCACGACACACACCATGTGCCACAATGTCTGAGTGGTGCCTTTGACAAGATGTCTAGCATGTGGTAGGAAGTCCTTGAACATTGCACTTTCCCCCTTTACACCTTGTTCATGCATCATAAGCTTGACAGCACCCACCAGGGACTCAGTTCCTAAAATAAACTGCAACAGACTGTGACGCAGGTACTGAAGATGCTACAACTTCAAAATCCTACTGCTCTGGAAATACATATAAATATATAAATAAGTATATAATTTTATATTTTTCTTGAGCTTCTGTAAAGTTTTAATTTCACCTTAAGTACAAATAAAGCACTACTGGTCATATATCTATCTGTTATACAGTTCAATTTCTATCTATCTACAAACACGACATGCAGATTATGTGGCATGAGTAACGTGAGATTTTTTTCATGTTGTGTTTTTGATATTGTTGGTCACCATAGTCTCCTATTCCATTGGGTATTCTGTTATTGTCATTCCTCTTTAAAACCTGAGTTTAAAAATATGTTGTAGTCTTCACTACAAACTACAAATACATAATTTTTGGGTGGAGAATGCCTTTGACCGTTTTTCTGTTTTTCTAACCAGAAGCCAAACAATAAGACGATGCAGGGGTAACCAAAAGATGACCAGCTTCTGTACTGATGTGTCCATCATGCAGTACCTGTTTGAATACAATTTTTACAATAACAGAACCGAAAAAAGCAATTGATCACCTCAGTTCCACAAAAATATTTGTGAGGCCCTATGGATTCCACAGAATCAAGGAGGAAATGACAGAATTTGCACATCCATCCATTATCCATAAAAACATAATTTCCATTTGAAAATGTAATCACATGAAATGGTATGTTTACTCCTATTTTGCCATATTAAATTGTCAAACCATCCATCACACTCATAAAAATAAAAAAGAAAACAAAAAGATGTATGCCTCATTGAGTTAAGTCCATCAAATCATGTTGCACACAAAAGAAGAGTAGTTTTTATAGTAAAGTGTGTCTGTGTCTGTTCATAAGTTGAGTACATGCAAAGCAGATGGCAGTTTTGTGCCAGACAACTGAAACATTTCAGCTGTCAAAATAAAGAAAAATTCAACACTGACAGCCACAGTTAGGGCTGTGCGGCACGTCGACAAATGTACAATGAACAAGATGGGCAGTTATTGTGCAAAGCCTGCAAACACATCATTGACTGGACCCAGAAGGACACATACAATGGCCATTTCAAGTCTCAGAACTAAAGAATAGAGGCAGCATTAGCCTGATTTCTTCAACTCGTCTAAGAGTTTCTGCTCTCAGATGCAAGTCTACAGAAGATTTTGTTACTGTTTGTGCTTTATCCAATAATGCACTTGAGAAAAGGAAGAAAGTCTGTCCATGTTTAATTAAATATAGTAAGCATTACAAGCAAATGAGAGATCTGCCCTGTATTTATTTTCCTGTGAGTTCAGTTGACACTGAGAGGAGCTACAATAAGAAAATAATGGAGCTTGCTGAAAACTGAGAGTCCCTTATGGGGGAAAAAAAACTTAAAACACCTGACTGATAGGCATTTCAATGGAGAGGTGCCTCTAAGATGGCATAGGCAGGCAGAATAAGCAGTGACAGACAACACAAACTGACAGACAAAAAATATATAATGTGCAAGATGATTTACAGGAATGTCTCTGTTCTGTCTCAAGGAATGCTGAAGCTTTGGCGATTAAATGGGCAATTACTCATCTGAGGTACTACCTTTGGGATGTGAGTTCCGACCATGCACCGGTTACAGTGGAGGGCCTTACACAGGCATTTGAATCCATGAATCACAAAGTGGTTTTTAGACCTACAGCCTTACAAGTTTTCGGTTATTTATCGTTGTGGTGTACTGCAGGCCAATGCTGATGACCTTTCCCAAAGCCACGACCTCACGGCCAGGTACACCCGACCCGAAGGGTCTGGGCTGAGTCATGTGTCACACACGTGCAACTAGGAGTAAGCTGAGTGGACCAAGTGGAGGTAATTACCCACCAGGCCAGGGGGTGGCGAGGTGCACTAAACCTACCTCTGTTATCTTTACAGGCCAAAAATGGGAAAACCTGCCTGATGCAACGATACTTCCGGTTCCCGCCCCTAGACTGAAGTCACTTCTGGTTCCGGCCAGATGACATTACTTCCGTCTTTCGGCTAATAAACCTGCCATCTTTCCTCCACTAGTCAGTTCAGTGGACAACTCAAAATAGTGCACGAGTGCTGTATCCAAACCCTTTTGCAGCCAGGGACAATATATGGGTGGCTGCCCCAAACCTTTTTATGTGTGTCAAGGCCTTTAATTTTACTATATATATATATATATATATATACTGTATATACAAATAAAAGGCAAAGCCCTCACTGACTCATCACTAATTCTCCAACTTTCCGTGTGGGTGGAAGGCTGAAATTTGGCTGGCTCATTCCTTACAGCTTTCTTACAAAAGTTGGGCAGGTTTCATTTTGAAATTCTACGCTTAATGGTCATAACTGGAAGCTATTTTTCTCCATATACTGTAATGGAGTTGAGCTGGAAAGCCGTGGGGGGGCGGAGTTTCGTGTGACATCATCACGCCTCACACGTAATCACGTGAACTGACTGTCAACGCATGATGCGTAGAAAACAAGGAAGAGCTCCAAAAAGCGCTGAAGAAAACATGCATTATATAATTGAGAAGGCAGCGAAACAATAAGAAGCGAGCGAGTGACATATACAACCATATTCATGAGTGCTGCTACTTCGGAAACAAAGCACGGTGTAAACCTAAAGTTTAAATTAAGTTCATAGACAGGCTGCCACTGGCGTTTGTCATGCCCACAGGTAATGCGGGGATACAAGTTTAATGAGAGGACGTAGGATATAAACAAGAGTTTTGATCACTTTGTAACTAAGTTAAAATTGCAGGTGAAGGGCTGTGCTTATGCAAATTCCGAGAGACTGTGTTTGTGGGGGATTTACGTCATCATCTCCACTCCCATTCCCCTCATTTCGCTCTGAGCTGAGCTCCACAGCTAACGCAGTCTTATGGAAGCGACTTTGTGATGCTGCCACCAAATACAGAAAAATCCACAAGTTAATACACACGCTGTCTCTAGAGTTTCTCCACACTGAATCCTCCAGGCACTACTTACAAAGGTTACATTGACAATCGTGTTACGTTATTTTTAAAATGTTTCCTTTTCTTAGCACAAGCCCAGCTGAGAAGCTTCGATGCATGTGCTCCATAACGCGTTAAAAATAATGCATTTAATCACACTTTGCATTCCAAGCAAAGGGGAACTTCTGTCAATGCATGATTTCCTGGTACACTGATTACATTGATCAGCGCTTCCCGATTCATTTTACCCTCACACCCCCTTGGTTTGAGAAGAAGTATGAAAAAATATGAGGTTAACACAGAAAAACAGATCACCAATTGAAGCTTTATGAATAATCGATACTTTATTCGCCATCAATAATTGTTTTGGTAAAGCCATACTCAGTGTAATCCTCCTTCCATTTTATAATTTTTCGACGGCTCAATAGCTCGAATTTGGATATAAGTAGGTTCTATTTAGACGCCAGAAATATCTTTGGTAGGAATGGAAGTTGAATTAGTCTTTAAATTTCTATGGTGAAGAAAAATTTATGCAATGATGACTAAATCTATACTAATAAAAGGCAAAGCCCTCACTGACTGACTGACTGACTGACTCACTCACTGACTCACGCACTGACTCATCCCTAATTCTCAAACTTCCCATGTAGGTAGAAAGCTGAAATTTGGCAGGCTTATTCCTTACAGCTTACTTACAACGGTTAAGCAGGTTTCATTTCGAAATTCTACACGTAACGGTCATAACGGTCAATAACGGTCGACAACGTCCGCCATGTTGAACTTTCTTATTTATGGCCCCATCTTCACGGAATTTGGTAGGCGAATTCCCTGCGCTAACCAAAACCAATGTACTTACTTATTTCGATGGTATGGCGCCATTGTCGGCCGCCATATTGAACTTTCCAACGTCACCAATTTTCAAACTTCCTATATAGGTAGAAGGCTGACCCCATCTTCACGAAATTTGGTAGGTGGCTTCCCAGCGCTAACCAAAACCGATGTACGTACTTATTTCGGTCGTATGACGCCATTGTCGGCCGCCATATTGAATTTTCCAAGCATCACTAATTCTCCAACTTCCCGTATAGGTAGAAGGCTGAAATTTGGTAGGCTCATTTCTTACAGCTTACTTACAACAATTAAGCAGGTTTCATTTCGAAATTCTACGCGTAACGGTCATAACGGTCAACAACATCCGCCATGTTGAACTTTCTTATTTATGGCCCCATCTTCTCGAAATTTGGTAGGCGGCTTACCTGAGCTAACGTGAAACCAATGTACGTACTTAATTCGGTGGTATGATGCCACTGTTGGCCGGCATATTGAACTTTTCAACAGTCTTTGTTACTTATGGGCCCATCTTCAAGAAACTTGGTACACGGGTTCCCAACGCTAACTGAATCCTACTTACGTACATATATACGTCCAAAGCCTGCAGCTCGATCACCGTGTGAGGCGGCGTTGGGTCCCCCATCCCAACGCCTCCCACATTGTTGGCTGCCTGCCTATATAAGGCCGTCCATTCCCTTCCTTACTTCACCACAGGATTCACGTCTCCCTGCTGATAACTACAGCCTTTTTATTTAATCCACGGCTTCTCCGCTGTTTTATTGTTCATTTATTACGATTATAGATATTGTGTAGGTATTTTAGACTGCCTTTACATTGTTCAGGTACCCATTTCATTTATCATTCCAACCGTACCACCATTAACATGTCTATCGAGGTGATCACCATCGATCAAAGAACTGTCACTTACCGAGTGGTTTCCATGCCCGGAGATACCACCTACCTTTTCCATTCTCTTTGTTATATATTGCGCGGCCATATCAAGCTCACTCTTGATATGCGGATGAACATTGTGTCTTATGTATTGAATGACTGGGACAGGTTCAAGGTGTGGACTGATGACGGTACAGGAGATAATTATACTACACAGGAACACTATAAGAGTGAAATGCTTAAGCCCTTCACCTATGGTTCAGCATGTGAAATGATGGCTGCCGCTGAATTGTTCGGTTGTCGCTTTCAAGTGTACCAAAATGGCCAAATATTTTACACCTTTCGACAACCGCCAATGCCTCTTAAACATCTTAGATTGACAGGTGACGATTTCAGTAGTGGACACTTTGATGTTTATGAATGTTTAAACTCTCAAAAGCTGGATGTGAAGTTATCGATGAAACCGGTTGTATGCTTAACAACGCTTGACAGATGCCGAATGTCTCTTCAACACAAGTCCTGCAAATACTGTCGTAATTGAAACAAACCATGACACTCAAACCGATTATGACAGCAGCAATCCAAGCTGTGAGATTTGAAACAAGATTACTGTTCACATGGCCAACTATAAGTTACATGCTCAAGAGTAAGCTCAGCGTACAGCTTGGTCATATTACAACCGGAGGGCCGGACTGACAACATGGTATACAAAGAGATCTTTAACAAATAATTATTGGCATATTTTCCCACAGTTTAAAATGGGTTAATTTTCTTCTTAATAAAAATTTTAATGCAGTACTTCGCCGCTGCGAAGTGCGGGTATTTTGCTAGTTTAACTATATAAAGTCAAAACTTGTATATATAAAGTAATTCTCGAATAAATAAAGTCAAAACTTGAATATATAAAGTCAGCGTCGGTATATATAAAGTCAAAACTTGTTTCTGAATATTTAAAGTTAAAACTTGAATATATAAAGTTAGCGTCGGAATATATAAAGTAATTGCTGGAATATATTAAGTCAAATCTTGAA